>NW_020664435.1:42812091-42950340 GCF_002925995.2 Terrapene triunguis
CTCCCCCCCCCCCCCCCCCGGAGCGCTGCTTTACCGCATTATATCTGAATTTGTGTTATATCGGCGGGTCGCGTTATAACAGGGTAGAGGTGTAATTGATCTTTGACTATTAGTGGTAAATATGCCCAATGGGCTGTGATGGGACACTAGATAGGGTGGGATCTGAGTTACTACAGAGAATTCTTTCCTGGATGTCTGGCTGGTGAGTCTTGCCCACATGCTCAGGGTTTAGCTGATCACCATATTTGGGATTGGGAAGGAATTTTCCTCCAGGGCAGATTGGCAGAGGCCCTGGGGATTTTTGCCTTCCTCTGCAGCGTGGGGCACGAGTCACTTGCTGGAGGATTCTCTGCACCTTGAAGTCTTTAAACCACGATTTGAGGACTTCAATAGCTCAGACATAGGTTAGGGGCTTGATACAGGAGTGGGTGGGTGAGATTCTGTGGCCTGCGTTGTGCAGGAGGTCAGACTAGACGATCATAATGGTCCCTTCTGACTTTAAGGTCTATGATTCTATGATAAACAAAACCCACACTGGAATTCAGGGAGTACATCATCTGCAATAACCTGAAGTCTTTTCAGCAACAGCTTACCTAGGGTCCTACCAGTGGTGGAGAGGAGCGAAATGCCACAATAATTGCCGCAGTCAGGTCTGTCCCCTTTGTGCTTGTAGATTGTTACGATTTTGGCATCTTTGAAATCCTGGGGTAAAACCAGCTGTTTATAGCTAGAAATTAATACGCATAGTTGACATACAATGCATGAAGAGCATTTTTGACGAGTTGTGTTTGTCACTAGGGCTCTAGCGTCCAGCCATGTCACTTCTGAAAATGGTTTAAATGCTTCCCTTTTGTGCATTTAACTCAGTGTTATCAAAATATAGATAATAATATGGGTAACCATAAGATACTGTAGTTAAGCCTTTCCCAAACTCTGACCCACGCTCTCTTGGGGAGTCAAGAAGGGTTCAGCGGGGGAGCCATGAACATTTGATTAATTTTTTTCCCCAATGTGCTCATTTTTTGTTTTTGTTTTTTTATATTCAGAGACTAGTAAATAAGGCTTAAAAATCAATGGGCTTATCTACAAGCCTGTGTCTTAAACTGCTGCTGGGGCTGGCATTCTCTCTGTGCCCTCCGCTCCTGCAGGGGGCCCTCAGCAAACAGACTCTGTGCGGGGGGAAGTATTGAGCAGAAAGTATCTGGGCTGAAAGCCCCTTTCTGGAGTGAAGGGCACAGAGAGGTTCCCAGTGCCGGCGGCAGCAGCACGAACACTAGCAGACTGGGGAGAGGGGCTGCGGGACAGAAGGGTGCTTCTTTATAATGGAACAATTTTTACCAAGGCCTAAGCCTACATGTAGCAAACATTTTGCTGAAGAAGATGATTTTAATAAAATTAAACAGAAAAGGAAGAAAAATAGACAATACGATGAGAGTTAAGATATGTTTGGATTTCATGTCTCGATATTTTACTGGGGAAAGTCCACAGCCACAATGTGTCATTTGTTTTCAAGTGTTAGTAAATGAAACTATGGGGCGGGGAAAACAACAGGCATTTAGAAATGAAACATCCAGAATTCGTAAACAAGAGACATGATTTTTTTCCCTGTGAAAACAAGAAAAACTAAAGCAGCCCCTCCGCAACTGTTCCTCAAGAAGCCTTAGAAGTACCTTATGTTCTGGACATGTGAATTTCAAAACGCAAACCAGCGCACACTATAGGTGAGACCCTTCATCTTACAGCACCAAGAGATGTATAGATTGGGGAACAAGCAGCCTTGGCACTGAAAACCATTCCTAGGTCAAATAACAGCATCTGATGGATTGATGATCTTGCAGAAAACCTCTGGGACTAGTTGATAGAACAAATTATGAATCAATATTTTGCACTGCAGCTTGAGGAATCCACAGACATAGCCAACATGGGTCAGCTTCTGTGTTAGGTGATATTTGTTAAAGCAGGTACAATAGTTCAACAACTTTTTTTGCAAAGAATCCCAACCCAAAAAAAACTAGGTGAGGAAATATTAAAGACCCCTGGTTTTTGTGTTATGTGAACAGGTAAATAACACTTCTTTATTCACTTTCACCACACTGTTCATGGTTTTGTAGACCTCTATCATATCCTCTCTTAATTGTCTCTTTTTTAAGTTCAACAGTCCAAGTCTCTTTTTAATCTCTTCTCATACGGATTTTGTTCCATACCTCTAATAATTTTTGTTGTCCTTTTCTCTGCTTTTTCCAAGTCTAGTCTATCTTTTTTGAGATGGGGCAACCAGAACTGCACGCAGTATTCCAGGTGTGAGTGTACTATAGAGTTATATAGTGGCCTTATGATATTTTCTGTTTCATTATCTATTCCAGTGGTCCCCAACCTTTTTTGTCTGGCGGGAGCCAGACGATGAGCCATGGAGGACCATGGCAGCGGACGAGCATCCGCTGAAATGCCACCGACAAGCGGCAACATCAATAGGCATTGCCGCCAAAATGCCGCCGACAAGCAGTGTCATCCAGAGGCGTCGCCGCCGAAATCAGCGGCATTTCGGCATCGCCGCCTCTGGATGATGCTGCTTGTTGGCAGCATTTTGGTGGATGCTCGTCCGCTGGCCAGTATGCAGGCGCGCTTAGATGCCCCGGTGGGCGCCATGGCGCCCATGGGCACCGCGTTGGGGACCCCTGATCTATTCCTTTCCTAATGGTTCCTAATATTCTGTTAGGTCTTTGACAGCTGCTGCACATTGAGCAGTTATTTTCAGAGAACTAACCACAATTTGTATGTATAGTTGAGATTATATTTTGAAATGTGTATTACTTTGTCTTATCAACATTAAATTTCATCTACCATTTTATTGCACGCTCAGGCGTGGTCTACACTACATGGTTAGGTTAATGTAAATTGCTTTGCATCGATCTAGCTGTGGAAGTCTCTTCACTTAAATTTGGCTCCTGCCAACGTAAGTGCCTCTATGCCAATTTAGTAACACCACCTCCCTGAGCCGCGTAGAGTCATGGTCAATGTAATTAAGACAGTGTAGACCCTGCATTACTTGCATCAACTGTTACTGGCTTTCAGAAGCTGTCCCACAATGCCCCACACTGACAATAAAATCGATACAAGTGCTCCTGGTGAGGATGTGCACC
Organism: Terrapene triunguis; assembly: GCF_002925995.2. Taxonomy (NCBI): domain Eukaryota; kingdom Metazoa; phylum Chordata; order Testudines; family Emydidae; genus Terrapene; species Terrapene triunguis. The sequence continues at coordinate 42,815,232 of NW_020664435.1, forward strand.
GCTGTCACAAGGAGCCAAAAGTGCGCACACAGAAGTGATTTAATAACTGTAGTGGCTGTATGCCAATGTGAGTTAGGCCAACATAATTTTGTAGTGTAGACATGGCATCACCCAGTTTTGTGAGATCTCTTTGTAATTCTTCGCAGTCAGCTTTGGTCTTAACTATGTTGAGTAATATAGTGTCGTCCGCAAATTTTGCCACCTCGCTTTTTAAAAGAACAGTTTTGGGGAGCCACCAAGATTTAAAAAATACATAAGGGAACCACAGTACTAAGAAGTGGGGGAACCACAGCTGTAATAATCAGCCCAATGATTGTCTTTGTTGAAAGAGAAATAACAGTTGTAACAGCTGGTACAAATTCTCCATACCCTGGACTAAAAATGAAGTAAGAAAAAATCTGTCAACACACAACGTATTTTAATATTACAGATGTCCACAAACTTCAGAGGGTTCCTGTTAGGGGTTCCAGAACACAGAAGAAGTTTTAGATAAAACCAAAATGTACATATAAATCTGTATGGTCCCATTACTACAATAGCCAGGTCACTCAGTCTTTAATGTATTTATTCTCACAACAGACATCTGAGATAGAAAAAAGTTGTTCTTGACGCTTCACAGGTGGGGAACTGAGGCACAGAGAGACTGGGACTTGCCCCAGGTCACACAGGAAGTCTGTGACAGATGTGAATTGAATTCAGCTTTCCTGAGTCTTGTATAAGTGCTCTAACCACTGAACAACCTCCTCCTCTGTAGATATTATTTATAATAGGGTTTTGTTTTGAATTAATTTGAGAAAGATCTGGGCAAGTCCAAACCTGGATCAGATCCACAGAACCCACAATATCAAAGCTATGGATTTAGATTTAGTTTATCTCTAAAACTGGGCAAATTCAGAGACCCCCAACATTTGGGAAAGTTGGGATTTGTATCCAGCTTTTTGAAATCCCCTTCTCCCTGGCATGCTCAGGGCTGAATGTAGAGCCTGGATTGATCTCCTACATGTACCTTGGTAAATTGTTTACTTCAGAGACGTCCTACAATAGAATATCATTTTACCTTGTAGGACTGCTTCAGTATCTCATATCTATAGATGAAAGGAAAGAGTTCTCTCACCTTCAATGAACTGTGAAATGTACTTAAAATACAGGTTTAATTATACTAGGCTAAATCATGAGATGGCATTCTCCATTTATCAGAAATGTATGAGACACAAATATTGGCCCCAATTCTCTTCATTATTTATTATTTTGTATTACTGTAGCACCTAGGAGCTGAGTCATGGACCAGGACCCCAGAGTGCTAAGTGCTGTACAAACACAGAACAATAAGATGGGCCCTACTCCAAGGTGTTTATGATACAAGACAAGAGACAACAGATCGATACAAACAGATGGGGAGAATGAAAACAATGAGACAGTATAGATCAGCATGATAGGCTGTGATGTCAGCATACCAACAGCCTACCTGTTAACTTTTTCATATGCATACACCGCTTTTCTTTTTTCTTATTTTCTGGTGTTCAGCCAAAAAAACCACCTTACTGCTATAATTAAAGCTGCTGTTTCTACTTGCTCTGAGTTGATAAGGGAAAGGTTCCTAGATAAGGTGGCAGTATAGAGGCTTGAGTGACTGCAACCAAGTATTTGCCACCAGTCTGGCAAATGCATCTCTCTGAAAAGTTGCTTAGGTCACTCTCCCCTCCAGACTGTGGTTTCTCTACAGGCCCAGAGGTAGGCAAATTGCACCCACCACATCTGGGGAAGATGTACAGAGTGCTGTGATACAAAGCATAAGGATTTGGTTTTCACCATGAATGCTATCTTCATATTCTGTGTGAGAAATGAATATGCTATTTTGTTTCTCTTTTTTTTATAGAAAAATCTCCATCTCTTAGAATAAAATAAGAGCAAGGGGATGAAAAAAATCACCTTTCTGTCACTTTTCTCCTATATCATGTTGTCAACTGCTGCGGGGATACTGCAAAAGTCCAGAGCTTTATTTTTTGGGGGGTAGGGATTTCTGTACATTGGAACTGTTCACTATATTGTAGGCAGAGTTATGGATCGAGAAAAGGCTGTTCAATTTAGAATTAGCACACAGAAAAAAATCCACAAAAATATAACTGACTGAAGTAAAAGGATAAGTGGTAAGCAAGTGAGTTCCCATTCTGCCTGGATCCTCACACAAAGTACATAAAAGTAACAGCAAGTTGAAACAGGGTCTCTGCCAAATAAAATATGTTTGAGAATATCTTTAATCAAAGAAGCTCTTTACTAGGAGCTTTAAAAGTAATTTAGTGATATTATGAAAAAGATTTCTAGATAGTATTGTAAGGTAATTTTTATTGCAATACCTTTATGGTTAGGTGCCCCCATAAAATTTAATCTAACAGTTATAATACCTTTTGTAAATCTTAATGTTCTTCCTCTTGAAGATTAGGAGGTATATCTACCAACAAGAGAGAGATCCAAATTAAACAGATATGAAGCAAGAACAGCAAACTCCACAGAATCATCCACCACTTATGTTTCAGTCTTGCAATTCTCTAATCTAGCTCTTTGAGTACTTGCAGCTGTTTCCCTTTCAGCAGCCTTTGTCCTTGTGCAGGCCCAGGTTATGTTTGAAAGGAAATGTGATGAAGTGTCCAGTCCAGAGAGTTCACTGGCCTTTGCCTCCCTTATTAGGCTTTCTCCTTGACTCAGTTGTTTGGCTTGGCTTCAGTTATCCTAGCTTTCCATCATACCTTCCAGTAAGCAATATAAAGCCAGCACTGTGCACTTTGTGGCATAGAAAATTCATTCACTTTGTTTACTAATCCTAGACTTTGAGTGTTTTCTCTCTAGGCTGTAATGTTTCCAGATATAGCCTTCTCTTTAGAGTGGTAGGTTTTCTGTTAAAACAAAATTTCACTGAATTCTGTCATATCCTCTCTTTATATAGGATGCCACGAGTTAGCAAAATGTTCAGAAGAAAATATTATGCTGTGGGCTGCATTAACCTCGTATGTTTGTTCCTTTTGGCCTAGGAGTTGGTTTCACATGTTTTGGGGGAGAACAACACACAAATCGTCTGTTCACTATCATGTTGATTCTTAAAATCTGATTTACTTCTTAACATTGATTACTTTACATACAGTAATTCCTTGATAATCTTTCTGACATTCCGAGGTCTGACTGGGTAGGGATCTTGATCTTTTAATTCTGAATGAGTTAGATGTCTGTGTTCATCAGAATAGTCATTTTGGGTTCAGTCATTGACTATCTGGAGCATAAAAGAAGTTATTTTATGCTGCAGCCAGGGGCGGCTCCAGGCACCAGCGCAGCAAGCACGTGCCTGGGGCGGCAAGCCACGGGGGGCGGCCTGCCGGTCGCTGTGAGGGCGGCAGTCAGGCGGCCTTCGGCGGCATGCCTGCGGGAGGTCCACTGGTCCCACGGTATCAGCGGCAATCCGGCAGATCACCCACAGAAACGCTGCCGAATCCGCGTGACCGCGGACAGCCCGCAGGCATGCCGCCAAAGGCCGCCTGACTGCCGTTTTTGGGGCATCAAAAAATGTAGAGCCGCCCCTGGCTGCAGCAAGATGTTTTGCCTTTAGCATTTTGTTTTGGCAACAGGTTGTTTGCTGTCTTTAATTGTATCACAGGGAAAAGGTTTAATATAATGACTTATGAATTAAATGATTATATTTATGATTAGTGAGCAAGGTAAGGAAAAGATTGCCAGGAACTAAATAATTTGTCTGTTTCATATACTCATCACTAGAGCCCTGCAAATCCGTGGCTATCCGCGGATCTCCGCAGATCATTTTTGTGGATAGTGGATCAGATGTGAATACAACCACACAGGGCTCTACTCACCAGCGGCACCTGTCCCGTGGCATCCAGCTCAGGCAGCCCAGGGGCTGAGCGCACTTGGAGCCAGCAGCCAGTGGCTCGGGCTGGGCGGCAGGCCGGGATCGGGGCCATCCAGCACCCGCTTGCTGCGCTGCTTCCTGTCCAGCTGCTCAGGCCCCTCTGGCAGCGCCAGCAAACCCACCATGGCCCAGCCTGGCAGCACTGGCCACACTCCTGGCCCACCAGCTCCTGGGCAGCAGGGCCCACCTGTGGCTGTGGGGATTGGAGCAGGTGGGGCTACAGCACCCCACCTTTCCGCCCCGCTGTGATGCAACATGCGCTGCTGCCGTCGCTCATGAGCCCCTGGGAGCAGCACATGATGCGACGCCCCTTCCCCCCAACCCCCACCCCGTGCTGCCCCTTCCTCCCAGCCTCTTCTCCTCAAGACTCCACACCCCACTCACTCATCTCCTGCCCCCCATCACTAGCCCTTGTGAGAAAGCTTGCGGATGCAGATACATGTAAAAGATGGCTAGCAGATCGCGGGTTGACTCTGGCGGATGTGGATCAGATGCGGATCCACATTTTTTATCCACGCAGGGACACTCATCATTGAATAATGTCTTTTTGGAAAAGTGATGAAGACCAAGCTTAGTCTTTCTAAAGCAGCAGACAATTGCAATTTAGCCAAGCTTTCTCTACAGTGTGTTGGGAACAACATTCCAATGATTTCAACATTCCTAGTTTTGCTGATATTCCGTATTTTCTCTTTATGTAAGTGACTGGTCCAAATATCCAAACAGATGTATGCCCGTGATTCAGTAGGCATATGGAAATCAATAGTGTATACATTTGATCTATACGTATGCACTTCAGCTAAAGTCAGGAAGGACTTCCACACCAAGCCATCATCATGTTCTACCATTATACTATTAACCAGGTGCATTATGGGGTATGGTTCACTCTTCCTCTGAAATACCCACTACAGGCCACTTCCATAAACAGAGCACCAGACTAGCTGAACCAACATCTTGTGCTGTTATGGTAATTCCTTTGTTGTAGCAGAAGGACATAATCTCAAGTTATATCAATTAACAGGCAGCAATTACACTAGTTAAGAGGAATTGAAAAATGTGTATTAGACATGACTGGTGCTTGATGGATCAGTGGCTTTTAATAGAATAATATATTTTAAGGCTAAAAGGGACCATTATGATCATCTAGTCTGCTCTACTGCATAACACAGTCCAAAGAATCTCAACCAGTAATCTTTGTGTCGTATCTACAAATACTGTTTGAACCAGAGCTATCCACATTTTTTTTTAAAGACTTCCCATCATGGAGAACCCACCACATCCCTAGTAAATTGTTCGAATGGTTCATTTCCCTCACTATTAGAAATTTGCACCTTATTTCTAGCTGAATTTCTTGCTTCAGCTTCTATCCATAGGATCTAATTATGCCTTTGTCTGCTAGATTACAGAACTGTCTACTATCAAAAATTTCTTCCTTATGTAGGTACTCATAGATCATGGTCAAGTCAACTCTTATCCTTTCCTTGGATAAACTAAATAGATTGAGCTGCTTTAGCCTCTCAGTGTAAGGCATGTTTTCCAGCCCACCAATCATTCTTGCAGCTCTTTCCTGATCCCTTTCCTAATTTTGAATTTGAGCACAAATCTTTCACCTGTGTAGACCTAGGACCAGTTGTGTTTTGGTCACAAGTGAAAATCAGTTGACCTGCTTGTCTTACTAGTTCTGTAAGACTAGAACCTGGGTCTGCGGAGCCTGGGATAGCTGACGGTCCCACACTGCCACTGGCAGGGCATACAGAATCCTATCCAAGAAGCACTGTGGAAATTAGGTACTGCATGAAGTACTGCCCAAAGGGTCCAGAGTACAGTACCCTGTGGCCCTCTGGTTGGCCAACTGTGGTTTTTGTTGTTTTTTTCCTTTCACCGTGGAGTTGCCCCAGGAAGTTGACTGGGCAACCACACAGATTTCTGGCCTGCTGCAACTCCAGACTGCACCATGCTTCCTGATTTCCAGTCTCTGAGCCCGGCCTGACTCTGACCCTGACTCTTGCTTATCGATCCTGGCTCTAGCGATTACTCTGATCCCGGCTCGCTGACAACTGCCTCATGGCTGTCACTGACTTTTGGACACCAGCCCAGCAGGGACTGTTAGGCCAGGCTGCCTCTGCCCCAAGTTCCTTGTGAACACTTAATCACATCACCAAAACTGGCATATAATTTTGCACAACTCAGCTGGCTTTGTTCAAGAAAGTTTGAGAGCTGGAGATGTTGAAGGTCAAGGCTGAAGTGTCCTGACCAAGCTTCTGTGGCTTCAGTGAAATTGTGTATGTGATAAACAAAGATGGGGAAAAAAGAAAAGGAAGAAACCAAAACTTGTCAGGCAAAATGTACCAAGTACCCTTTCCCCTCTTTTGGAGGGTTTATGTTTTTGCTGCTTCTGAAAATGTTTTCTTATCCAAAATAGGAGAGTGGCTCACCATAGTTGAAATTCAACCCTAGGCCAGGGGATCATGCCAGGCCTTCTATTACATTTTAACCTTTGAAGGCCATGAATCCCTACTTTAAGAACATGTTAATTGTGATGTAACCAATCCATGCACTGCCAACAGACATGGGCAGATTCTGTGCCCTGCATGCATGGAAGGGCGTAGCCATCTCTTACACCAGCATTCTCATGGGACTTGGTTCTGGTGGCACACCAAGTGTCAGAGAGGTGGAGAGGAGGAATTTCTTCTGTAATCCCCAATTAGCAAATAGTTCATTAGAACAATTGTTGATGCATTTTTAGAGCAGCCCTTAGGCTGCTCTAATTTGAATTCTCTGCTGGGGCCAAGCAGAGAATCAGAGGGGCTAACCAGGGAGCCAGTTACAGCACCTCTGAATCTCTGCTCGGTTACAGTGGAAATTGGGGGGCAAGTGGAGGACAGGAAGTGTACACCCCCCTCTTGCACCTGACCCTAAGAGCTGGGACTACTTGTGTGAGTAACTGCTCACCAATGTGAGTAACTGCTCACACTCTGACCCTTCGCTATCAGTGACTGCAAATATTTCTGCTGTGAATCAGATGCCAGTGGTTTATTTGAGAGAGAATAAATGAGGAAAATTTGAGAGATTAATTGATTGCACATTTCTGCATCTTCAGAAATATCCATGCATTTTCACGTCGTGTGCCTATTGTTTAGTATTTCTTAGACTGTCTCCTTTTAAAAGGTTTTTATCCAGCAAAGATTACATGTAATAACACTACTGAGAGTAATTATTTGAATTGTAATAAAAACTGCAAGTGTAGTAAAGATTAAAATCATTCTGTCAGTAAAGAACTCGGGATTTAAAAGATCACACTAAACCAGAGGGATCCTCCTGTTACAAAGCACATTAAAATGAGCAGAGCGTTTTTATCTGTGGTTTCACATCAAAAGTGCAATCAAATTTTTAAAAAACCCTTTATATATAAACTAAAAATGATACAACCCCTTACCCTCCAGACACACAACAATGCCAACTAGCTGAAGGGCTTGCAAGAGTCTTGCTGATTATGTCCTTTCATTTCAATTCTGAGGGTACAGCTGGCAGTATCATGCTTCGCTAGTACTAGATGGTGGCATATAAATAGCTGAGAAACAAATGGAGAGCTATTATTAACCACTATGAAACTCCACCAGCCACATTCAGGTAGCGTTAAGTTAAAAGCTATTGTCATTTTAATTATAAGAAAATATGTAGGATTATTATCATCTAGCATGCAATTGTAAATAGTTCATCAGTATTATTATACAAAATCAATAGGCATAACATAGCAACATGTACAGTCACATTATAACAACCATGAATTGTATAAGCAGTTAGTCTATTTTTGTAAGTTATCTTGATTTATTTCAAAGGAATAACTCTAATTGTTAAGCCTTTTGATGCATCTGGAAGAATGTGGGATATTTTATGTTAAGCTTAGTTGTTAATGGCTACAGGGTAATAATGATTAAGGATATTTGCCCTTGTGTCAACTAAATGATGCTGAATGACATGCAAGGTCTCTGCTGAAACGACTTAATGTATGACCAGCATTTCGGTCTTGCGTTACCCCAGTATATTCTAAATATAAACATAATGCAATGCACAGAGCTCTTAGCCCTCCATTTCCAGTAGCTGCTGTCTGATTGCCAGACTATATCGCTGACACTTGAACAGCAGAGAATTCTGAATGCAAAAAAAGCGGCTTTGCACATTCAACATAACATTATTGCTACTTAGCTGCTACAAAGGTACTTTCAGAATCTGCATTTTTATTGAGTGAGTGTACTTGGCCAACTGGTGAAGAAGTTGTTTAATGATAAATTTGTTAGAGAAGAACACAGTGATTTTTGTCACAGGTTACTGATGTTAGTGGGGGGAGTTGCATAGCTAAATCATGGGACGGACCATGAATATCCATTCGATGAGCACAAAAATAAAATTCAATAGCATAAATAAAAGGAGCCCATATAGCAAATGTTTATTTCCACATTTGTTTAACTATGTCCACTCCAGAGAAGACTTCTTAATCATATCTTTACTAAACAGAACACCATAGTAACAGTGAATAGCACAGAGGAGTAATAAATAGAAATATTAATATACTTAACACTTTTCATCGTTAAAGTGCTTCACAAAGAGTGACTAATTAATCCTCGTAACTTCCTGTGTTGCACACCCAAAAAGTCTGAGTGCTGTTCAGGGAGAGTGTGTGTATTTTGGCAAGAGCTCAAGACTGTTCTACCTGCAACACTGTTAACCTACAGTCAGGGTTATCTACAAGTGTAACGTTATTCCTGTTGAACAGGTGAGGAAACCAAGACAGAGAGGCTAAGACCTTGTTTATGTGCAAAAAATTGAGCAGGAGGGGAAGCTGGCTATTAGGCCCTCAGAAGATATCTGGCCCTAAAATTACTGTTGCAATTAAAAAGTAAATGTAAATGCTTGGAGTTCTCAGAGCTCCCAATTGATTTTTAAAAAGAACAATACCCAATTAATCTGTGCAGTGACTGAATGTGATAAATCTAATACTATTTGGAATTGCATCATGAGTGAATCAATTGATTACATATTATAGGTCAGGTACAATTTTTTCCAAACTTCTTAATATCCCCTTAATTGCTTAGTTTCTTGTGTAGATTTTTGCAGCTAACATGTATCAGCAATCCAAGTAAGCAGTCTCTTTCCTTGGTTTGTTCTATCCTGTCTCTTTCTTGTCATCCTGTATACCACTGCACCCCAAGTGAGCCTCAGAGTTGGTTACCTTTTAAACCTCAGTCTCAGTTTCTTAAAATTTAAAACCAAATTTCAAAAGTCAGAAATAGGTACATAATGGACTACTCACCTGCAAAATACTATACTTTTAAAAACAGCATTAGTTTTGAGTGCTAGAAAACATGAAAACATTTTGTTGCTTACATTCATAAAATGTAAATGATGATTTAAAAAAATCTAAATTTGCAACATCCAAAAAAAGTCCTTGTCCAAGACCCTGTAGGCTAAATTTCATGCCACAGCAAAATCGTACTGCTATATATTATAACTTTCTGCCCACCTGTCATTGCCAACACCTATAACAGTTGCTAACTGAAATGATGAGAGACTCTTAGTTATCATGCTGCTGGCAGGCACCATTATAATGCCTCACATCATAACAAATTACAATAATTTATGGTCTGTTCATGGTGAGGTGAGGACAGAGAACAGATTAGTAATTGAAGTTGTACACTGGCAATTAAAACACTTGTGGTGAGCAGCTGCTCATAAATTGCTGGAAATGGACATTTGCATAAGCAAGGGCTTCCCTTTAATGAAAGGACTCTGTGTTCTGCATAGGCTATCTCTTTATGCTGCTTGTGGTCCCTCTTCATCCAGGGACAATGGAAAGGTTCAGCTGCAAGATCACATTTCCTCTTTCCTCCATTTTATACATGAACAGGCTACTTTATTGACTTTGTATGATGACTAGCATCAGTGGAGCTACATCAAGGATTAATACGTGTTCTACTGCTGTGCATTGGTAACTGTGGCTGCGGGCGAGGAAGGGACAGGACTCAGCGGGCTTCCCGCGCCACTTCTGGCGGAGCTGCACTGCCAGCCCTGTGTCTCTTCCTTGCTCCGGGCACTTCCTAGCAGGGCTCAGTGGGAGTGCTAGGTGCCAGTGCCTTTCCCAGGCATGTTCCCCTCAGCCACGCTCAGCCTGACTCCCACCCTGGCAGAAATCTGGCGGGCATGTGACCCTGCGTGCCCCCTGCACACACATTGCCATTGGTTTCACAGTTTGGGCTTCATTGTAATTTTCTTGCCCAAAAAATTGACTAAACACCGGTGTTCATTATTCTCTCAGTTCAAAATCAAAAGTGTTCTGCTGTGTCTTTAATCTCTGCACAACCTTACAAATATGAGGAAACCCCATGAACACAGCTGGGTTCCAAATAACATTTACTAAATATAATCATATAAGGCCCAGCTATGTATACACTGCTACTATGTTTGTTCTGGTGGCTTCTGCAATAGAAGACGGGGAGGCCACCTAAACTACTTAAGGGGCTACTACTTCATTCCTGTACACTACATGTGTATATATATAATCACTTGTGATTAGCAAAAGCATGACTGTAATCATATTTACAAAGAATATTCAAATCTTGAAATTCAGTCCTGCAAGGAATACTCAAATGCTTGTTTTGTTATAAAGCAAAAATAGCTGATGTCTTTGCAGTGACCTTTCCTTGAAATAAGTTTAGCCCAGCCCATGTTGTCCTGGGGGATGCTCTCAGTAGCTCTTCTTGTGAAATTGCTGTTTGTGAACCAAAAGGATTGTGGAAGCAGAGAAAGAACTGACAGGAACTGTGTTTTTCTCCAACAGGATCCTTACCTGAATCTAAGCTGTGATACAGCAATATGTAAGATGCACGCAGACACAATTAGGATTGAACAGGGCAAGATCAAGCTCTTAGTAAAGTCCTCCATTGGGCAGCTGGATGTATTAATTGCATATCCAGAATAATAGACATCATATGGCTGTTAATGATGTAGCACTGTACCTTCATAGTTATTATTTATGTTGCAGTAGCACATGAGGGCCATGGCCCTATTGTGCTGCTGGGCAGTGTACAGACCTTTAATAGAGAGATGGTCCCTGACCAAAAGGTCTCTCGTCTTAAATTTAGATGAGAAGACAACAGGTAGGTATGATAGGCAAGAAGAGCACAAGATAACAGTGAGGCAGTTATGAACAGAGTTGGTTGAATATTTTGTCAGTTTCTTAATTAAAATTGGTGTTTTAGACACAATTGACATTTTCACTACAGTTTCCACTGTCTTCAACGTTCTGTGGTTCTTGGCACAAAAAAAAAAATGAAAAATGAAAAATGTACAACATTTAAAAAAAAAAAAAAAGCAAACCCCAAAACCTTTTGATTCATTTTGGTAAAAATTCTCCCTCCCCCAGCGAGTGTTTTTTTGCTCTCTCCCCTTCCCCCCTCCTTTTATAGGGTGTGGTTAATTAAAAGTGTGTGTGTGTGTGTGTGTGTGTGTGTGTGTGTGTGTGGTAGTTTCTCTTCTTTTTCAAATTTCTCTCAGAAAAAGTTATCAGTGAGAAGAGTGTTTTTTCCCCACCATATTATCAATATTTTTTTGCCTTTGAATCATGTTACTATGCACTTGGTATTGAAAGCTTTGTAACTTTATGGAATGCATAGAAACATTTCCTATGGAAATATTTAAATTTCTTACTAGAACAGCCTTGTATGTAATATAAGGATTCTGAAAATATGAACAGTCAGACATGAACTTCTCCAGACCATAAGTAGCTGAAAGTAAAACCATAAATCAATGGGAATGGTAACTTTCCCCAGATTTGCATTAAGGTCTCAAGTTTCAAGTATGGCAATCAGGACAGACCCTCAGGAAAGAAGTGCTGGTCCCATCTTGAGCTGAGTGGGTGGAAAACTCTGGTGTTTGTTTTGGACTTGGATACCCTCAATATAAATTGAGGCACCAATGAGCCACACTCAAACAGCTCTACTGTACATATGCCACTGCTGCTCTTCCCACGTGCCAGTCTGGGACAAACTTTGGAGCTGTGGGTCCACAAGTAATAGCTACATCACACTTTGCTAGCTAGAGTGGATAGACTGGGAGTTGTTTCCCCTCTTGCCATTGGAGTGGGATATCAGATAGGACCTATGAGATGCACTTCTGGGGGCCCGGTCCAGACTTGCGAGGTTTCTGGTGTAAATTGTATTTAAAGCCAGCTATAGCTATGATGCCAGTTGCCATAAAGAAGGGAATTAAAGCAGAAGAGAATTAAAATGGACTCAACTATAAAACATAGTGGCTCAAATTCACTGCTGGCAAAACAGGTCCATGGAATAGGACCCACTAATGCCAAGCAATGAATTTCACCAGAATCTGTAATATTTGCTATGATATTTGATTATAAAAAATTACCACATCTTTATGACTAACCATCTACCTGCCTCCCATGCTAGCTTTTATTAAACATTATTAGTCCCGGACTCCCACACCTGTTTGAGATGCACTATCATTTCTCAGGCTCTGAATCTGATTGAGAACCCTTAGCTTTTATCTGAAGCTTCGAAATGAAAATAAATCCTTATTTGTCTATATGGACCCCCACCCCACCCAGGGCTAAATCATGGTTTTGCCACAAGCCCTGAGCAGCAGGGAGCTGTCCTGCTCCTGAAGCTGGGCAGAAGACCGGTTGTGACTCACAATCAGCCTCTTGGGTCCCACTTGCTCTGAGGGTGAAGTACCCTGCACTAGGTCTATGCCTGGCACAACACACGTAACCCAAAGAAACAGTGCAACCATGCTGCTGCTCGGTGTATTTGTGGGGAGGGAGGGAGCCATGGCTCCACCCGTGTCTTGCCTTATCCCACCTACTCCCATCCACATGCTCAAAGGGGGATATAGTGGCTTTGCATAGGCCAAGTCTCCTGCAGTAGTGCTACCTATGGTGTTAGTAGCCCATAAAGGGACCCTGCAAGCAGGCCAGGATTTGGCCCTCCATTAGCATATTTCAAACATAACCACGTGTTACCGACTTCTATGTTTTAATATATTCTTAGTGCTTTTTGTAATTGCAATTTGCAGCAGAAACAGTTTCAGAATCTACAGTTCACCGTGGCTCTTCACACTTTGGCATTTAAAATAATCTATCTAGTGCTGGTCTATTTTTTTCCATCTCGCTATTTTCAACAAGAAAATTCCTGTTTTCTCCCTGCTTGTTCTTTGAAAAGTAACATTGAAAGGAGGGAACTATCAGCCTATATTTTTCACTGATGTGTACTTTGCCAGGTCATATTTTTAGCTATGTTTCTCAAGCCTCCAGCAAAAGCCAGAGTACATTGCAGCTTGGGCACGTGCAGTGTGTAGTCACAAATGGTTGACGCTTGCCAAATTTTGAAATGATACATTGATTTAATTAAATCATGCGGTACATCAATGTTTTGTTACTGTCTCTGGTTTCCCTTATCTAACTTTGAGAGAGCTCGTAATGAATCAGCATGGCATGATGTGGTATATATGCATCGTTACTTTGAAAATAAAAACACTGGGGGAAGCCTTCAGATTTTTAGCTTTTATTTGCTGGAAAAAAAATGGCAAGTAGATGGCATCTAAAGCTAAGCTTCCTGAGTGTGTTTTCTATACTAGTATCATTACTGAGCTTTCTAAGATAAAGTTGATGTTCTTGGACCATTGACTAATTTCAATTGTTATATCCGGTTAATATCAAATGTCTTCTATGGATAACTATATCCTGCCATGTGGGGGTTGTGAGATGGTCCTGATGATTTAATGTTTTCAAATCTCGAATTACTAAGCCCTGATACAGCAAAGTATATAAGCATGTGCTTGACTTCAATGAGACTTAAATACCTGTTTAAAGTTAAACACATGCTTAAGTACTTTGCTGAATCTGGGCCTAAAAGCAGAGTTTGGTGAACACCCAGATGCCCAGAGAGCAAAACTGCTGTGAATTTTCTTTACTGGGTATTTTGGTGTAAATCATTATCTCCTGCTTAATCTACATTTCAATGGGTTTGCTCTTCCTTCTTTAGGAGGAGGGTGCAGAGAGCGGAGTTCAGTGATTGTGTTCACACTCTCTCCAGGAGGATCCTAAGTGCGAGGATTCCATCTTGTTGCTCTTACAGAAGCATTTTATATCTGTATATATGTAAATAGTTAATTGACTCGGTGCCAGTAGATGGCACCCAAAAGCATATTGAATTGTTCCTGAGTTTTGTAGGGCCAATAAAACTTGTACCCTGCAAATGGCTTCCTCTAGCAACTCTTCGCAGCAGCTCTTAACGTCACCTCTTCCTGCTCAATGTTTATATGAAACCACTAGGGGAGAGAGAAATTTGGGGCAGCAGTATTATCAATATATTGGTGATACTGGAGTTAGCTCCCATATCTTCTTTGCATTGAATCCAGATTATAGAGTATCGTTGTTCTCTGTATTTGACAGAGAGAGATGGCTGAAAATTAATCACTGTGGATGAACTCAGACAAGATAGGAGTGATGACTTGTTGGAAGAGAATGAGAGTGGGAATCTCTGCACCAGTGGGGCGCTCTTTCATCAACATGGTTTGCAGACTCTGAGTCCTCCTGGGTCTGTTGTTGGGGCACAGCGGTGGCCTTTGCCATGTGACAATTGTAAAGAGTGACAGAAAGAATCAATTTCTTCTAACACTGAACATGGAACTTTATTAGAATAATAAAAGCAGTATTATCTGTAAAGTTACTCTGTCCCTGTCTGCCTAGAAACATCACCAGCCCTGGCCTGCTTGGTTTCGTCTAACAGATTTAAAGAAACAGCACACAAAACAGTGTTGCCCATAATCATCAGTAGCTGGCCAGGGGACTGCAGCCATTCCTCTCTCATGCAGACCTTGTAACAGTCATCTATGCCTGGAGGCTTAACTCTTGTAATGCAGTCACTTGAAATTGTTTTGCTCAGCTGTTGATGGGGAGAACCTCAAAAGCTTTCTTGAAAGCATATTTCCAGTAGGTTTTTTTTATTATTATTGTGCTGCAGTCTATATTTATACTATTGAGTCCAGCTGATTTGCCCTGCTCTCATAGCATGGGAAGCAATGATATAATAAGATTTTAGTATTGCCGTATTTCTGTGCTCCTCCTGCCTGTCAGGACTAATTAGCTTACCGGCATAAGGGCCCAGCATCCATATCTATAATTCTGAATAGGGATTTACACACCTTCCATGTGACTATGGACAAAGAGCTTATGCATAGATAACATGCTTTCTGTGTAAATGCTATGCATTTGCTGAATCCAGGTGTGCTGGTGATGTGACAGCACTGAGCAGCCAGCATACCTGGAACCTCAGAAGGTGGGTCACTTTTTTTTTTTTTTTTTTTTTTTTTTTTTTAAGGAGACAAAATAAGGAGACCATGGTTATAGGATTAATAAATTATCCTAATCTGCTTTTATTTACAACTGTACGCTCTTTCAGATTGGCTTTGAAACGAACAAATGTTAACAACTGAAGCTTGCGTAGAGAAGCTTATAGACAAGGTTTCACTTGCCATCCACACTGCACAATTCTTTCTGTATCTTCTATCCAGCTGCTTCTGTGGCCACCTTGTTGAAGCCCTTACCTGACTCTCTCCGCCCTGGGGAGCATTCTACACCATCCTAATAGATGGTACAAGGCAGGTGCATCTTTGCAATTGCTTGGATGCAGGACACAACTGAGGCCTACAGCTCTTTTGTGGTTTTTTTTGGTTTTGGTTTTTTTTCATGTCTATTCAAGGGAATTGAAACTTTTGAGTAATGGGTTTCCTCAGCTATTTGACAAGGTTGCTTCTTGCTGGGCCAGTGCCATTCTGGCTAGAATCATTTTCTAACAAATAAGGGGTCTACTAACAGCTTTCCTATTATCAGCTCAGTGCCTGCCTTCCCAGGTCTGGTTCCTTTTCTATAGAAAAGTGATTCCTAATGGTGCCACTGATTTCTCAAGTACTGCTACACTGCTCTGTAATAATGGCTTTTAGGCTCTTGGAAGAGTCCTTCCCATCTCATATGCAGTAGAATTTATCTTCTATTAATGAGGTTTATACTAATTTGCCTTAGGAGGAGGATGATCTGGGGCAGTTAAATTGAAACATTGCAATTTTAACATTATCCATTTGCTACAGAACTGATACATGTGGACAAAGGGGTAAAAACAATTGGCCAGCACAGGTGCCAAGCATTGCAAGTTTAAGTGTAAGGTTAAAAAGTGATATGCAGGACAAGAAGCACAGGGGACCTGAGCTGGTATTAATAAGACTGCTACTGTGTGGCCACCAAATTATTTTTGTCTAGCAGCAGGTGTAAAGATAGAAGAGTACTTCATTTGGACACCCAGGCTCGCATTCAAGTCCATGTCTTCTCAGCTATCCCAATTCCCCAGCAACACCGTGCCCCATTTATATCCCATGCTTTTAAGAATAAGGAGACTGGATGCACAAGTGGTTTGAGACTTACAGATTGTCCACACACGTGAGTGTGTGTTAGACTGGATTGGTTTGATGTGCATTTTTAACTCACAGGACATAAGCTGCAGTAATCGTGTGCACATGGGATGCCATTCCTTCTTTCAATTTGCATCTTTGTGTACACATGAGTGGCAGCTTGCTGCATTCTAAGTGTGGGGCATTCTTGGAGGGTATCCCATGGTCCTTTGCTTTGCTGCTCCGCAGTGTGCATTCTGGGATTTTTCTCATTCTGCATTGTAGGATGCATAGCAGAAGCCAGGCAAGTAAAAAAATTTTAAAGTCCCATTTTTCCACTGTCTCTGCCCCATGCTTCTCTTCTGGGTGAACTGGTGCCATTCTCAAACTGCTGTTGGCCAGCACGGACACAACAATGCTCTGCACCACTATGCTGCCAACCTCAAATGCACAGAGGCTGCTTGGGCTGTGTTTCAACACCGAAAGGCAGATTAATTCAGCTTTGGACTTCATCCACCACGTCCCTGAGCAGATGATGTGGCGGCAGCAGCAGCAGCTCCACTAGCAGATTCAGCGATGGCGGAAGTGGGAGGAGGAGGAGGAAAAAGAGAAGCACACCTATCGACTAACACTAGAGGACCGGTTCCTGAAACAGCCTCACACCATGCAATACCATTTCTGGTCTCTGGGAACCAGTGTAGATTGGTGGGGAAGGATCATTTTGCCGCCCTGGGTTGACCAGCGGTTGCAGAGGAATTTCAGGATATGTGCTGAACTAGCCCCACAGCTGTAGTGGCAGCATAACAACATGTGGTGCCCCAGACATATGGAGAAAAGGGTTGCCATTGCCATCTGGAAGCTGTCCGCCCCTGAATGCTACCAATCCATAGCCAATTGTTTTGGTGTGGGGAGATCAACTGTTGGGGCCATTGTCAGGTGGATGTGTAATGCCGTGGAAAAGGTACTGTTACGCTGGGTTATAGAGCTTGTGTGTGCTCAGGAGATTACTGATGGCTTTGCAGGCGTGTGGTTCCCAAACTGTCTTGGAGCAACTAATGGGACCCGCGTGCTTATTATTTGCCCGTCCCCTCTCCCCACCAGGGCACAGAATTTATAAACAGTTAGGGGCATTTCTCCATGGTGCTACAAGAGCTGTGTGACCACTGTGGCAGGTTTACAGACGTAAATGCTGGGTGGTCAGGGAGGATCCATGATGCTAGGATATTTTAGAACTCGGCTCTGTTTACCTTAATGGCAGAAGGACTGATCGCCCCTAGGATCACTATGGACATTGTTGGTATGGAGGTTGCTCCTGTTATCCTGGGAGATCCAGCTTATCCTCTGCTTCCCTGGTTAATGAAACCATTCACAGGCCACTCGAAAGAAGGAGGGGACTGTTTAACTACTGCCTCAGTAGCTGCAGAATGACTGTGGAGTACGTATTTGGCCATTTGAAAGGCAGGTGGCGCTGTTTGTGGAATGGGTTGGAAGCACAGCAGAAATGTGCCTAAAATTGTAGAAATATGTTGTATTTTGCACAATATCTGTGAGCATAAGTAAGAAAGCCTTAGCCATGGGTGGGAGACTGAAGTACAGGGATCTGCTCAGTGGTCTCAGCAGCCAGTAAGGCATCCAGTACAAAATGGAAACAGCCAGGGCAATTCTGCTGGGGATGCCTATTGCTCATACTTTGAGTCTCAGGCCTGAAAATGTGCAGCTGTCCATCCAGCCACTAACCTGTGGGGTGGGGTGGGGTGGCATGGATTGTGAGCTGTGCAGTGTTGCTTATAGATGGTGAAAGTGGAACTGTGATGGGGTGGACTAGGCCCTGAGGCCCCCTGCTGAAGGACTGGTGGCCCTACCACACCCCACCCCACCCAGAAAAGGGCAGTGGAGAGGGTCCTCCAAGTTCCCTAGAGAGGCTGCGTGGGATGCAGCCAATCAGGCCCAAATAAAAGGAGCTGCAAGGCCAGAGTGAGTTCGGTCTGCTAGCCTGGATTGGGGGAGCAAGAGGTGCTCCTGGCTGGCTGCAGGGGCTGAAAGAGCTGGACAGATAAGTTGCTGGTAGGAGCTGGGGGAGCCCGAGAATAGCTCCTGGCTGGCTTCTGGGACTAAGCAGGTAGTTAATGGCAGGGACTGGGGGAGCGAGGAAGGAGCTTCTGACTGGCTGTCGGGACTCAATTAAGACAGGCTACGGAGAAGTGGCCCCGGGAAACGTAGAGCAGCAATTAGTAAAGGGATGCAGCACAAGGCTGCTATACTTAAAGGATCTCTGGGTTGGGACACAAAGCAGTGGGTGGGAACAGGTTCTCCACCAGCCACTAGGGGGAAAGTAGTTATGCCCTAAGGAAGGGAATTAGAACTGTGGTACCCCAAGGAAGGCAGCTGCAGTAGGGGACTGACTCAGCGGGGAGATGTGGTCAGCAAACAAAAAGGGTGGCTCAGCAGGAAGGTTGGGGACATTGATGACTCAAGTAGAGGCTAGAAGTCCCCAGGGAAGAAGCCCTCGGGGCACTGCTCTCAATACCAGAGTAGGGACTTTGCAACTGAGCCGCACCAAGCGAGGGTACCACAACAGACCCTGTTAGACTGGTTGAAGACAGAGCCCAGGGAGGGCTGCAGAGAAGGACACCCCAACAAGGGCTGGCTCCAGGCACCAGCTGACCAAGCACGTGCTTGGGGCGGCCCCTTGTAAGGGGCAGCCAATCTTCGGGTGGCGGGGCAGCACTCGGGGTTTTTTTCTTTTTTTTGGTTCGGCGGGGCGGTGCTAGGGGGGGGTTGTTTCGGCGGCACGGCGCGGGGGGGAGGTTGTTTTGGCGGGGCAGGGTGGCACTCGGGGGGGAGGCGTTGTTTTGACGGGGCAGGGCGGTGCTCGGGCGGGGGAGGTTGTTTCGGCAGAGCGGTGCTTTTTTTTTTTTTTTTTTTTGCGGCAAAAAAAGTGAGAGCCGGCCCTGACCCCAACCAAGCAACCAAGGGTACTGCTTTGGGCCCTACTGGACTGTTTTAGAAGACTGAGCCTAGGGAGAACTGCAGGACATTGGGGATATTTTGGATTGTGCACCCCGGAAGGGGTTTGTTTGTTTCGCACATGAACAGAGTGTGATTTGGCCGGAGGACTGAATCAGCAAAGACTACCTGATGAGCACAGCAGTCAATAGGGGGGAAGAGGAAATTGAGAAAAAACTGTGGGAACACACACACTTGCCTGGATGGAAAGAGTTAACTCCTCATTGTGGGCTGAGGAAGCCATGCCCCCACATCCCTACTGGGTGTGCACCAAGTGCTGTACAAGTATAAAAAGGAGCAGCCCAGCTCAGTCTGGGCTGACTGCCAGAGAGGAAGAACATCCATTGCTGGCTCCCACCTTGGAGCAGCGGCAGCCCCTGAAAGTGGAAGCCAGAGGCACCGAGACCCTGGCAGATGCCCTGATACCTGCAGACAACCCAGGGACTCCAGAGCCACTGGAACCAGCCCAGGCAAAGAAACCCAGGAACTCCAAAGTCACCCAGACAATGGACACAGAAGTCACCATGGGAAGTAGCCCAGAGG
This sequence comes from Terrapene triunguis, assembly GCF_002925995.2. NCBI lineage: Eukaryota > Metazoa > Chordata > Testudines > Emydidae > Terrapene > Terrapene triunguis. The sequence continues at coordinate 42,835,147 of NW_020664435.1, forward strand.
AGGAACTAGCCATAGTCCAAGCATAGTCAGCGTGTTGCAGTTGGATCCCCGCTGACTTGGTGGCGAACTCGCTCACCACCACCAGGGCCCTGAGCTGGGACCTGGTAGAGTAGGGAGGGCCCAGGTCCCCCCTCCCCCAGCCATCACCCCCCTCTCCGGGTGGTGGCCCATCCCTCTTCAGGCCATCAGGCCACGCTGCCCTGCTAATCAGCGTATCTCTATTGACTCTGGCCACTAGGCCTTGCTGCCTGGTGAACTAGGGTAGCCTTATTGACACTGGCTGCTAGGCCTTATAGCCCTGCAGAAAAGGGTCACTCAGTTGACTTTAGCCCTTAAGCCTCACTGCCTGGAGACAGAGGGTGGCTTGAAGGATGGGGTGCACTCACCCTGCACTGGACAGGAGCATTAAATGGCTCAAAAGAGCTGGGCTCCCAGGTGCAGCTGTAATTGCTGCCTTGAGCTTGGGCCTATCAAGGGAATGGCTTCTGGGATCAATGCTATGGTGTAACGTGGGAAGGAGTTGCTGGTGTTCCCAGTACCCTGTATTGTCCAGGGGCTGCAGAACATTGGTGGGTCCTGGTTAACAAGCAGTGTGTGCTGAAGCAGACCATTCTGGTTCTGTAGTACCTCCAGAAGTTGCCTCTGTCGTGTCTTTTGACATGGTAACACTGTCCTCTGTCCTTATGACATTGTCTGGGGCCAGCCCAACAATCTCCCTGGAGAGCTCCATTTCCTTTACCCTCTCCATCCCCAAGCACTGTCTCAACCTTTCCACTATCGTTGTTTTTCTTGGGATTCCGTAATGAGATCCATGAACATTTTATCCATGGTTTTCCATTTTCTCCCCTTCAAGTTAGACAGCCACTCAGCCCTGAGAAAGGCCCTGGCCTTGAGATTCTGGCTGCTGCAGGTGCCATGGCTGTGAGAATAGGAAAAAAAACCACAAGCTAATATTGTACATATTCCAAAGATGCATTGATAGAATATTTTTAATTGCCACTTCTGACTTTCCCTTCCTGATATGCTTTCCTATCTGGGGGAACCTCAGAAATGGTAAGTGGCATGTGCATGAGAAGGGCTGCACTGGGACTTTTGTCTGTGCAGTGTATGCTGTTTGGTTTTGCACACAACATCTGCAAATTTTATTTGTTAATAAATAAATGTGGAGGCTCCAGCATGGTAGTGGGGAGCACAGGCCACTGGCTGCATGGAGATGGGAGATCAACCTGCAGCCCCCCGGGGAAGGGGTCTGGGGGGGGGGTCCGGGTGCTGTGAGAGTGGGGCTTGGTGGGGTGAGGGTCCAGGTGCAGCTGGTTGGGTCTCAGTGGGTTAGGGGTCTGAGTGCGGGGCGAGGCTCATCAGGGTGCTCCAGGTGCAGGGGGGCTAGGTTAGACAGCCACTCAGCTGCGTGCCCACCCCATGCTTCCTCTGTCTGGGGGGCAATGCCCCCCCAAACTAAACCCCTGGGTATCCTTAGGCCCACTGTTCAGGAGCTGGAAACCACACAGGTGCATGAGCAGTCTTGCAGCTTCCTGTTGCTTCCCCAAAAGAAATCTGGGGAGGAACCTCAATTCTGCACCTACACAGCGACACAGAGTTCCCCAGGAGTATCATCTGCTTAGCAATGTCCATACAAAGATCTTTATTCTGGTGGTTGGCTAAAAGAGCTTCCTGCACCTACACTTACCCCCAGATGGCGATGAGATCCAGGGTCTCAGCATGTCTCCAAGTGGCTGCTCGAGGCATGTTGGAAGACTTCTGAGTAATATCTCAGCAATGTTGATATATTTGACTCCAGAAGTAAATGGGGGAGGGGACATGTGGTCAACTTGATACTGTGACGTTGCACTCCATATGCTTTATAAAAATATGTTTATAAGTGTGAATATGATGTAACTGGAATATGCTTTATGCAAAAGGTCTCTTGTAAGGTATCATTACAAAGCTTATGTTCTACTGAGTGTGTTCATCCTATTTGTATCTAAAACTAGAAATATGAAGTATTACTCTGATGTCCTATTGTAATTATGCAAAGTGTGGGCCATTAATGGTGGCTTGGAATCTTGATGGCACCCATTAACTAGGACAATTGGTTGTGAATGGCTCTGTTTACTTGCAAAACTTCTTGGGTACCTGCTGGCCAGCCTTGGAAGAATGGAGACTCGGTGTCTCACAGGACATGTGGCCATGTCACATGGTACTGGAATCCATCTTAAATCTGGTACTTTTCCATTTAGAAGGAGGGATAGGAACCCAGAGAGAGAGAAAGGATTCCCGCCTTGTGCCAAAGCTATAAAAGGGGTTGGAACAGAACAAAGGGGTCCCAGTCATGTGGAATCCCCTGCTTTTCACGTAAGATGCCTGCTGGAACTAACAAGGTCTGTACCAGGAGAAAGGATTGGGCCCAGACTAGGAAGAAGTCTAGTCTGTGAAAGAAGCTTATTGGAACATCTCTGAGGGTGAGATTTACCTGTGTTCAGTTTCTTAATGTATTAGGCTTAGACTTGCGTGTTTTGGTTTATTTTGCTTGGTAACTTACTTTGTTCTGTCTGTTATTACTTGAAACCACTTAAGTCCCACTTTTTATACTTAATAAAATCACTTTTGTTTATTAATTAACCCTGAGTGATTAATACCTGGGGAGCAAACAGCTGTGCATATCTCTCTATCAGTGTTATAGAGGGCAGACAATTTATGAGTTTACCCTGTATAAGCTTTACACAGAGTAAAACAGATTTATTTGGGGTTTGGATCCCATTAGGAACTGGGTGCTGGAGATAGGTGACATGCTGAGCAGTTTTTGGTTAAAGTCTGCAGCTTTAGGGGCATAGACCAGACCTGGGTTTGTGTTTGCAGCTGGCTAGCATGTCTGGCTCAACAAAGCAGGGTTCTGGAGTCCCAAGCTGGCAGGGAAAATGGGCTCAGAGGCAAATTCAGCACATCAGGTGACAGTCCCAAGGGGGTCTCTGTGACCGAACCCATCACAGATACCAGAGCAGGGGAGGGCATGCAGGGAAGCAGACTGGTCGCTAGTAGTTGCAAAGCAGTGTCATATAGCAATTTAAGGACTGCCAAAGTAATGTGTGGCAGCATTGTGTGCATGCGAACAACAGACCAAACTAACTCAATTCACAGCAAACTTAATTCACTTTAAAAAAGAACAGGAGTACTTGTGGCACCTTAGAGACTAACAAATTTATTTGAGCATAAGCTTTCGTGGGCTACAGCCCACTTCTTCGGATGCATAGAATGGAACATATATTGAGGATATATATATATATATATATACACACACACACATACAGAGAGCATGAAAAGGTGGGAGTTGTCTTACCAACTCTGAGAGGCCAATTAAGTAAGAGAAAAAAACTTTTGAAGTGATAATCAAGATAGCCTAATCAAACAGACAGTTTGATAAGAAGTGTGAGAATACTTACAAGGGGAGATAGATTCAATGTTTGTAATGGCTCAGCCATTCCCAGTCCCTATTCAAGCCCAAGTTGACCAAGTTAATATGCTGTAGTGAATTGTTTGAAAATGCTTGCGTATACACAACCAGTTTAACTTGACTTAGTCTGGTTTAACCCTACCCCCACCCTGCACCCATTGGAAACAAGCCCTTAATTCCATTCAAAGTGGAGGACTCTTCTTTTTTCTTTTTTTTCCTTTCCTTTTTTTTTTTTTCTGTTTCTACCACTCCTAGCAGAGTGTGGTCCTGGTCCATGACTGGGGCCCCTAGGCACTATTGTTATATAAATAGTAGTAGTGCTTTCTGCTGCTTACAGTTCAAGGTGTCACAAAGGTGTCCATTTATCAGAACTGTGTTCTCAGCACCCTCCTTTACGGCTGTGAAAGCTGGATCATGTACTCCAAGCAGGAGCGGAGATTGAACAGCTTCCACCTTCACTGTCACTTGGGACCAACGGATCACCAGTAACAAGATCCTTGAGAGAACCGGCCTACACTCTATGCAAACTACGCTGGACACTTGCAGGCTTCGCTGACTGGGACACATGGAGCGCATGCCTCAAGATTGTCTGCCAAAGGCTGTGCTCTACAGACAAGTCAAGAACTGCCCGCGACACGGAGGAAGGCCAAAGCTTTGATACAGCAACAAGGTCAAGTAAGGTCTCAAGAAATTCAGCATTCCCACTGACAACTGGGAGCATCCTGCCCACAACCACTCAGTGTGGAGAAGCTGGGTCAAGGCTGGTGCAGTCATCACGGAGAGCCATCAGAGAGCCCAGGCTGAGGCCTCAGGTGAGCCAGAAAGCAGTGTGTGCTCCAACCTCCATCTGGCGAGTGGACCTGTAGCCACTGTGGGAAGGTTTGCCGCTCACGCATTGGGCTCTTCTCCCACACTATTGACTGACTTTGTCGTGTTTCCTTTCATCTGTCAAGATGTTGGATGCCCATATGTACTCTTCTCTCAGAGTCAGTCCTGATCATGGATCTCAGAATGGCATTAATGGATGCTGTACTGCTGGAGATGCTGTCTTTTAGGAAAAAAGTATTTTTGTTGTTCTATAAAACTATCTGAACACTCTAGACAAAATGTCAAATTGTGATCCTGACATCTATGATTATTAATCCCATACCATGCTTTTTTTGCACACAAATAAAGGAGTTTTAGGCTCCATGCTCTGAAATTGTTCCAGTTTGAATAATGACGTTCTGCTTACTGAAGCACCTCCGGCAGTTTCAGATAGACACAATGTTCTTCTTCACTTTGAGTCCTAAATTGTTCGTGACAGTATCTATTATTAATCAGGGGCCAAATTTCACTGCAGGCCAGGGGAGTCATTTGCTATGGGGCAGAGGGAGTAGTTGCCTCCACCAGACCTTTGTTTGCCCCCCAAAAAACTTTTAGTAGGTCTGTATGTTTTCCACTTCTTCCCCCTCCCCCCTCCTTTGCAGGATATAATATAATCACAGATAAAGTTTTAGGTGCTGACACAACTTCCCCCACACCACCCCCTGAATTTTTCTGAAATGATGCCCCTGTGGCAGAGATTTTGCGTGTGTGTAGGGGGGGGGGAGATGAAGGGATGTGTCTGTGTGTGTGTGAGAGAGAGAGAGAGAGAGAGAGATTTACACTATATGGTGGTATTTTCTACCTATATGTTGTGATTACTTGATCTTTTTAAAATTTTTGTGAGAAGAAAGATAGTAAATGGCCAGAAATATTTTTGTAATAAAAGTCAAATTATAGAATTTAGTGATTAAGTTTCCAAACGTGTTTCAGGTCCCTTGCCCACAGGTATATGGCAGCCTGCCCAAATGCAGGATATTTCAGGTGTGCAGTTTTACTGCATACTGATTCACAGCTGAAAAACTTGGGATACTTTCCCCAAATGCTAGTGCATTAAATATTGTTGGCTAGGTATGATCACAGGATTTGAAACATCATATGAACCACTGCTCTACCTGACTACTTTTCAGAATTCAAGCTGAATTTTTAATGGGGAAAAATTAATGAGTGAATATGTATAATATCTCAGATTAGGTATCATAAAATAGCCGAGGGTCAGTCAAGCAGTACCAAAAACAATTCAGTTACTCTTTATTCTGATTTTGAATGAGAACCAATGTACAGATCATAAAACACCTCCAAATGCATATGCAGTTCTAGTGTAGAAAATTGGATCTGTTTTATACAATGTCAAATTTTTTTTTATATGGCTCCCTTAGTATTCTGGTACTTCATAGACAAGAATAAAGAGCCACTCCCTACATTAAGAGGCTTACAGTCTAAGGCCTTAATCCAAAGCCAACTGAAGTCAATGGAAGTCTTTCCATTGATTTCAATGGGCTTTGGATCGGGCCATTAACAGCAATTCCAAAACTGTGGTCTGTAGAGCACTTGCAGGTGGTCCATGGAGAGCTGGCAGTTCACATGGTGCTGGATCCTTCTCTTTGCTTCCAGAGGTTTCTGCAGGCATTAAGGATCTTCATTGCAAAAAAGGGCCTGCAGGAGTTTCTTTAAGCAGCTAGAAACAAGGAAGAGGAGCCAACCGAGCTGTGTCTACTATATGTTGCTAGAAAGAAGTAGAAGAAAAAGGAGCTGCCCTTAGATCCTGGCTCCAGCAGTGAGAGAGGAATGTCTAGGAGAGACAGGAATAAGGCAGAAGAGCTGGGAAGGGGAGAGAGGTACTGAAGATATGGGAAGATTTCGGTAACATCATCTGTTCATGTGTCTTCAATGGCCATTACTATTATTTTTTTTTATTATGTGTACTGCCATAGTGAAAATCATGGGCCAGGACCCTGTTGTGCTAGGCACTGCACAAACACAGAACAAAAAGTCCCTTCCCCAAAGAGCTTACAATCTAGTTATAAGATGAGATGACAGATAGAGGGGGGAGTGCAAGGAAACAATGAAACAATATTGCACAGCATGATAGGTAGGGGCCTCAGTACATTAACAGACTTGCTATTGTCAAGTTGCTTGTAGATATCACCGCAGATGAGAGCTTTAAGCGGGGATTTGAAGAAGGATAATGAGGTGGCTTTGTGGATATTTACAAGGAGCTTCCCCCAAGCATGAGGGGCAGCATGGGAGAAAGCACAAAGGTGCTTGTGTGCAAATGTAACAAGAGAGTGATGGAAGCTGGTATCATGGACTGATCAGAGGCAGGAGTCAACATCTTGATCGTCAATGAGAGAGGATAGGGTGGGATAGACCTTCACTAGAAAGTGAAGACAAGTAGCTTATGTTTGATGTGATAGAGAAGGAGGAGCTAATGGAGGGATGCAAAGAGGGGGATGAAGTGATCAAAGCAATGGGCTGGGAAAATGGTGCTTGAAGCACCATTCTGAATGGATATGAGCGGGACAAGGTTGCATGTGTCAAAGCTAGAGAGAAGGGTGTTTCAGTAATTGAGACCTGAGACGATAAGAGCCTGGAGGAGAGTTTTAGCTATATGGATAGATGGGAAAGGCCGTATGTTAGAGATGTCTTCGAAACTGCAACATTTAGATATAGTCTGGATGTGAGGACCTAAAGAGAGGTCCAAGTTGAAAATGACATTCAGGTCCCAGGCCTGAGAGGCAGGCAGTATGGTGTGTTGTCCATGGTGACAGAGAAAGGAGGTAATCTTTCTACTGATGACACAAATCTACCAGTCCACTCCTAACTTGCTTCCATCCATCTAATCGGATGTCTTGTACACACACCCCAGCCCTCTGCCCTGACCTCGAGTTGCCCCCAACACCCAGCCTTCTGCCCTGCATCTCCACACACACCCCAGCCCTCTGCCCTGAACCCCCCCCACACCCAGTCTTGTGCCCTGACCTCGAGTCCCCCCCCAACACCCAGCCCTCTGCCCTGAACCCCCCACCCAGCGGGCTGAGCAGGCTGGCGGCGTAAGATCAGCATTTTAATTTAATTTTAAATGAAGCTTCTTAAACATTTTGAAAACCTTGTTTACTTTACATACAACAATAGTTTAGTTATATAATATACACTTAAAGAGAGACCCCTTCTAAAAAAACGTTAAAATGTATTACCGGCACGCGAAACCTTAAATTAAAGTGAATAAATGAAGACTCGGCACACCACTTCTGAAAGGTTGCCTACCCCTGATCTAGTCCAATATCCTGTCTCTGACAGTGGCCAGCAATAGTTACCTCACAGGAAGGTGTCAGAACCCCACAGTTGGCAGATGTGGGATAATCTGTCCCCAACAGTAGGTCTCATCCTGGTCTCTTAGGGTACATCTGCACTGTAATTAAACACCCACAGCTGGTCCAGGTCAGCTGACTCCGCTGGGCTCCAGGACTGGAAAATTGCTGTGTAGATGTTTGGGATCAGGCTGGAGCCCGAGCTCTGGGACTCCGCAAGAGGGAGGGTCCCAGAGCCCAGGCTCCAGACCAAGCTCAAACATCTACGCTGCAATTTTTAACCCCACAGCCCGAACCCCTGAGCCTGAGTCAGCTGACCCAGGCCAATTTATTTCAGTGTAGACATACCCTTGTAGTCTGAGACTGGATTAAACTCTGGCTTAAAATCAATTCCAAAATAGTACTAACTCCTGTAACTCTGGATATTCTTGTTATCCATATATATTTCTAATCCCTTTTTGAATCTTGCTAACTTCCTGGCCTCAACAGTCTCCTGTGGCAATGAGTTCCACAGTCTAATTATGTGTTGTGTGAAAAACTATTTCCTTGTATCAGTTTTGAATTTGCTGCCTCTTAATTGAATATCCCTGTTTCTCCCTCTTCCAATTCATCTAGTTCAGGCTCCTTGCCCTTGCAATCAAGGCCATGGATCTTTCTCTCCAACCCTAATCACTGGTCCTTGTGTCTTTCTGTAGCTTCCCTGGCTACTGATCCCTTTGCTCAACCAATGATGCCATTCATCTGGTATTCCATTCATCTGACAATCATCTCTGTGCCTTCTTCCACACCAACTTCCATGCATGGAATGCCCTTCCTGAGTTGGTCCTCTAGGCAACTGTCTTCATCACATGCAAATCCCTCCTGAACACCAACTTTTTACACCCTGATGCCCATCAGAACCTAGCTGACTAAGCAAGGCCAGGTTGAGGGTTAAACAGTCTGCATGTCTTTAAAAAAGGATTGTGTTATCAAACATTCTATTACTAACAGCATCCTGGCCACCTTATTTGTCTGCTGTGTCCCTTTCCTCCACCTATGATCTGTCTGTCTGTCTATTTGTCTTGTCCTCAGTTGTGTCAGTGATCTCATACAGACTGGGGGCAATGATAGTTGTTCACTGCCTTGAACCCTGCGTAGTCCTTTACACCAGTGCTAAGTGGATGGAGAGTGCTACCATTCTGACTTGATAGCATTCGACATCCACCTTGTACTGTGTACAGTTCTGGTCACTCATGTTCAAGAAAGATTAATTCAAACTGGAACAGGTGCAATAAAGAGCTACTAGGGTGATCAGAGGAAAGGAGAGTCTCTCTTTGGAGAGAAGACTGAAAGAGCTTGACTTGTTAAGCCTAGCCAAATGAAGGCTGAGAGGGAATATGATTTCTCTCTATAAATACATTGGGGTATTGGGTGGGGGGGAGCGTAAACATCAGGGAGGATGAAAAGCTATTTAAGCTAAAGGACAATGTTGGCACAAGAACAAATGGGTATAAACCAAACACAAATAAATTTAGGCTGGAAATTAGGAGGTTTCTAACCATCAGAGGAGTGAGGATTTGGAACAGCCTTCCACTAGGTGTAGTAGGGGCAAACAACCTAACTAGTTTTAAGATGCATCTTGATAAATGTATAGCCAGAATGGGGTTGTCTGCATAGCAGGGACTGGACTCAATGACCCAGAAGATCCCTTCCAGACCTATGTCCTATGTTCCTAGATCAAAATGACAGGACAAGGTACAAGCCAGTGGAGAGGACAATCAGCCCCAAGTGGCTTCAAGAGGAGTTCTGTGTGGAGGACTTGCAGAATCAAGCCCATTGGGAATTTTGTCTGCGACTGCAGGATCAGTCCAAGATACAGTGTTTCCAGAAGTCTGGTTTCTACAAGCTGTCCATGCAGAACTCCCATTGATGTAATTGAGTTTGATTCTTCATGGCCTTGCAACTTGGGTAGTGATTTTACCAGTGTTTAAGGTTAATCCCTTATATTTCTCATGCTCATAAAAATGAATAGAAATAATGTAAAATAATTTCTTTTTCAACAAAGAGGGAAGTTTACAGGTTTAGCTTTGCTTAATGATTATTTATACAGATGGGAAAGATCTATCAGGAAGGCAAGAGTAAGATAAAAGCTTTCATGGTCCAAGTCAGAGGTAAAAGCCTTGATAGCATAGTAATACATGTTTTGCTTGAGGTTTGTTATTTCTGTCATGTGGAGTCTGTGAGAGCTTTGAGATGCCCAAAGCGTTGTGTGCTGCTTTACTCTGATATATTCCCTTTTGCAGTATCTATGCATCTGAAAGATGAAGCAATTTTCCCAGAAAGAAGGCATCACTAATTCACACGCTTTGCCTTGTGCCATCCAGCATTACAAACTATGTAATTTAATGTTTTATTAAAACCAAACTGCATAATTACGTTTGGGAATATTTTAATGATTTATGGAACTACACCTTTAATAAAGGTGTGACACTCACAAATTCTTGTAGAAGTCTGATCTTTATAAGCCTGGGCCCAGGTAACTAATAAATACATTAGAGGGGATGTCTAAGATGGAGATCAGGACAGATGATCTGAACCTCCTGACAGATGAGAAGATTCTTCTTCTTCTTCTTGGAATAACTGCTACCTCTGAACCTCAAAGGCTTTCTGACCACATGGTCCATCTAAACAAATGGCTGATTTTCAGAAGTGCTGGCTTCTAACAACCCACACTGAAGTCAGTGGGAGCTAATGGGTACTTGGCACTTTTGAAAATCAGGCCACATATTTAAGTGCTTAAAACTGGATTTAGAGTCTAACTTTAGGTGTCTATTTTTAAAAATCTTGTCCCTTGTTCACAAAACACTTTCTTCTGCAATGGCCGGTTGGGCTACTGCGGTAGATTGGCCACATCTAGCCTGTGTTTGCTGCTGTTGGTGTTTTTCATTGTCATTAACTGGGTCAGGTGGGCATGTGTTCCTTCTGTTAGCACATTAGAGGTGCAGGGAACGTACTGGATATCCTCAAGAAAGAGTTCCTTCTTCCTTGGTTTTGTTTACATGCAATCCGTGGGTCTGATTCTAAGATGTGACTATAGCATAGGACATTGGTGCAGATGGGATAGCTGCTAGCTTGGCTGATTGCCTACCCCTTTCTGTTTGCAGTCTAATGTTTTCTCATTTGCAATGTTTCAAATTCTGGTCATAATATTTCTTCTGTTCTAGTTTCCTGGCATATTGCTCTTTTGTAACTACTTCAGGGTATATTGTCTTTCAGCCAGATTTCTAAATATATTTGATTTCAATGGGAGTTAGGTGCCCAAATACATTTACAAATCTGTCCCTGTGACTCAAGAAGCTTGTTAGATTTTGTCCTTCCACCTATGAGTCTCTCTGGAGTGGTGGTTTGTGCAAGGGACACTGTCACCTCCTGAGCACTCCGTTGTGTCTGAGCGTGGCTCTGCTGTGGCCTGCCTCAGTTTCCCCTCCTTAATGAGGTAACAATGAGGGCACTTAGACCAATCAAGGAGAAGCCAAACACTGTACTTTACAGCAGTATGTCTCCGTTTAATAAAGCCTTCCAAAAGGAGCACTTGTACAAGGGTTTAAAGACTCTTACCTCAGAGCCCAGATAAAACTTAAGTCCCAAAACAAAAGTCCCTAGGTTCCAGCAGCAGCTCCTTCTGCTGAAAGGCCTCAGACTTCTCCACTGCCTGGAGAGATCTGCACTCTTTCCTCTCTTTGCTCAGCGGTTTGAGAGAGACCGTTCCTACCTGCTCAGACAGAGCAGCTAAGAGGCAAATCTGGGGAACTGAAACTCCTTGCCTAATTTGTGCTTGAAACCTGCCTGATTGTAGGGCTGGACCAGAGAAGAGAGGAGGAGTTACTGGCCAGGAACTGGCAAGGCAACCATCTGCAGGCCCCAGGCAGCCTGCAAAGGGCTGGGACAACCCAGATATGTGAACTGAGCCTAGATCTACACCATGTTGAGGAGGAGGAGTTACTGGGCCAGAACCTGATTAACATACCTGCACGTGGCTGGACAACATGGACATTGAGCCCAAGTAGAGACAGTGTTTGTAGACAAAGGGAGTCAGGCTGCAACAGCAGGAGAGGTGTGAATTCCTGAGGTGGTCTTTGCAGCAGAGAACCAGAGACTGCATATTGTCTCTACCTGCCAGCTAAGCCTACAAGTCCTCCCCTGCACTGGGATCCAGGGGATGGTGAGGGGCTGAGACCAGCCAAGAGTCACCAGGGGCTGAGACCAACTGCTCCACAGAGGAGAGACTGAGCTCCAAGACTGGTCAGAAAGGACTGACAGTCACTAGCACTCAGGAGGCCTCCCAGTGGGGAGGGCCAGAGCTTCCCAGCAAAGAGCACCACAGTCTTTCTTCAGGCTCCAATTCCATCACCCAGCTAAGGGCTGTGGGGAGGATGTTTGGAGAGAGAGGGCATCCTCTTTGATTTTACTCTGCTGAGGGCTTTTGAGGAAGGAATCGTTTTAATTATCACTGTGGGATTGGTTGGTCACTCCTTTATTTGTTATCTTTGATTCCCTTCCCTGTACCTTTTCCCTTCTTTTAATTTAGTTTTTCGCTGGAATAAAATGTTTATCATTTATAATCTGTTGGCCCTTGGTTCCCTGTCACTATAATTTGTAATGTCCTAGAGGTCAAAGGTGCTGCTCTGTGAGTTTATGCAACCAGCCACCAGCTGGAGACACTGAGGGCAGAGAATTTGTAGCCCATTGGCCTTAAAGTAGGTCACTGAGCCCCAGAAGAGGGCGGAATAAGGGCTTCACCACCATTGGGGAGTGATCCAGAGATAGGGCTACAAAGACTTTATATTTAGAGATGCCTGGGCTTTTTTCATTGGCCATCCACCCAGAATTACTCCCTCAAGTAGTTGTTTCTAGTGCCAGCCATGCCAGATTTTGTTTTGGAAATGGGTGTTTCTTGAGTTATATTTACTTCAAACAACTTTCTCCAGCTCCTTGCTTTCACTATTTATGGCACTCTTGAAAGCATATTCCCTTATGAGAAACTTCTGACTGGGATCTGTAGTTCACATATAATGAGTACTTTTGCAATTTTGGGATCCTTTTCTCAAGTGCTAGCTGGTGCTGTGCACAATGGATTCTGTAAATGGCTTAATGGTTTTTAACTGTTACCTCGAACAGTTTATTCATATAGACATATTCATGAAACCACTCTCAACCCATAACTAACCATAAAAGTTTTTCCTGTTGAACACTCTTTATGTGCTTATGACTTTTCCTTTTTAATGTTCAAACCAAACAAAGGTAGTAGTCCTCACTGAGGACTATATCCATGCAAAGGTTTAATTTCCAGCCATGTTTGCTGCAGTTCTGTTCAAATGGAAATGTGATTACACTTAGCCTGGTTATGTTTATTATAAAACAAACCCATTTTCTTCCCTCCCCCATAACTCAAAAACTGCTGATGATATTGCTCTTAACTTAACAAACATGATTATTGCTTATGGTCCATGCATGAAAAATTTTTGCACACTGCATTACAGTGGAAACTGTTTTGCACCCTTAATAATAGTGGGCCCTGCTATACACCTCTACCCCGATAATACGCTGTCTTCGGGAGCCAAAAAATCTTACTGCGTTATAGGTGAAACCACGTTATATCGAACTTGCTTTGATCCGCCGGAGTGCACAATCCCGCCCCCCCGGAGCACTGCTTTACCGCGTTATATCCAAATTCGTGTTATATCGGGTCGCGTTATATCGGGGTAGAGGTGTACAATTGAATGCTAATAAAATGTGTGGGGAATACATCCTTTGGAAGTGTAACACTGTTTGTTCCCTTTTGACTTCTGACTGTGTAGAGATCTCTTTCTGTATATAAAAGATTTATTGGTGGTGGTGGTGTGTAATAGCATTCACCAGGAATATTTTATTGTATGATGATTTCCCTGTGAATGTGTCAACCTGATGATATAGCTTTCAGCTTTCAAAGAAAGGTATGAAGCATTTAAGCGTCAATGACCTAGTATTTTCATCTAGCCTTGCAACTTGGTCAAATATCTCCCAACATCTATGTTTCCATTGTCAGTCTGCTGCTTCAGATAACCCAGCATCCTGGACTGCTGCCTGCTAGCCATTAAGAGATTAGGGGCTTTCTCTCAGACTACCACTGTGACAATTCCCTGCTACTGTTACCATTTTTAAATCAGTGGAGCAAGAAATGAAAAAGATTCCCCAGCAGCACTGGTTCTGGAATACCAATTGCAATAAAGGTACAGGATTTCATTCGAACACTCATGTTGCTTTGCATTGTAACTAAAATATGATTTCTGTAAATAAATCACTTACTGTGAAGCAGCACACAAGCAACATAAAATAGCTAAAGATTAAATCATTCTGTAAAACCTATTGATATTACATGGTTTCATAAAGGAACATTCCTGAGCCCTTTAAATGAAGGGTATAAAAATGATAGAGATTTTTCCTTAATATTTTGTTGTTTTGATTTATGACATATAAACAGTTGATCTCTCTCCTTATAACACAGATTGCAGCCTGGATATTTCCACATCTTCTTTCCCAGGTTTTCTTAGAAGCTTGAATTACCCGGCTGCAGTTTGCCAGTATAATACAGTGATAACATCTAAAAAACAATAAGGAGAGAGATGGTGAGTGTTGATTGCCTTGATATTCATATTTATTATGGATTTTATAGCAGTAAAGTGTATAAAACATTAATAATGTGATTCAATTTTCTAGAGTTTTCCTTTAAATATTGAAGATAATTTTTATTCTGCAACTAAATGGGTTTGTTCACTCATCAATGCACAGGAGATTTATGTGCCCAATTCCCATTAGCATTAATGGCAGCTACATATGGAAGAATAAACCTCTAAATATGCATTATGGCCCAGACCATTCATCAGCAATGTCATACTCATGTGGGCCTGATCTTGTTCTGCATGCAGAGCTCCCATTGTCATCTGTGGGCCTGATCCAAAGCTTATAGAACTCAGTGGAAAATCTCCCATGGAGTCAGTGGGCTTTGCATCAGGTTCTATGAGAATTCCATGCTCAAAGAATTGAAAATATAGGTCTCTTGATGGGGCAGAAGAGTGATCTGAAATCAGCAGAAAGGTTTACATTTGTCTTGTGAATTGCTTGCCTAGATCCACTCATTCTGAGCCTTGAAATAAGACAGATGAAGAAAACAGTAAATGAAAATGTTCCATAATCACTTGAATGAAGCTACTGTCTTCTCTGGGAAAGATTTAATATAATATACAAAAACAGACACATCATAAAGCTTATCAGTGTTTTACATGAATGGAGGAAGATGTCAGCTTTCTGTCTGTAGTTTTATTGCTGTTGGATGAGAATCTACTAAGGTAAAAATTTAGAGGGGAAAATAAAATTGAAATGGTGTTATAATGGTAACCAAAATCCATAAAAATAATTCTCACCCTAATTCACGCAGCTGGATTTAGGAATTACGGCATGTATGTTATGTGAGATGAAACAGTATTTTGAGACATCTGCAATACAAAGGCACAGGGGTTTCAGTTCCATACTGAACTCTGTGAAATGTTTCTAATGGACTCTGAAACAATCAGCCTAGTTGTGCTACAAACATGAGATTCTGCCCAGGCTTCACAAAGGGTGAAGGAAGTTTGGAGAAGGTTCACAAAACCAGGAACAAATTTAGAGCAATCCTGGGCTGAGTTTCAAGCAAGCATGCAATATTTTATTGGACTTGGTCGGAAACCATACGAACCACTATGGTTTCCCAGAATGTCTGTAGCTACGATATGATTCTAAATTGTGTACTGTGCCTTTAAATGTAAACAGCTGAAATCCTTGTTTTTGGAGCTGGGGAGAAGCTAGAGCATGAGACCTTTCAAGACTAAGAATTTCAAACAGACTGTGCCATACTTTGCTTTCTGTCTCATGGAGATTTTCTATCTGTTGTGATCTCTTTAATATAAGTAAAATTACCCGAGACTGGAAGGATATGTTCTGTTCTTTGTATAAGTAAAATATGATAGTTTCAACCAGGCACTTTGACTAGGTTTTGCTTTGAGGTTTGGGGAATCACTCAGACCCGAATCTCAAAGCGAAACTCTCAGTCGCTAGTAACTTTGCGGACCAGTCACTAGACAATCAAGCTATGTTTACCCAAAAAATCTGGTAAAGACAGATAATAAACTTAAAGCGAGGAAGAGAGAAAAACTGCATCTACAGGAGAGAATTCTGGCCTCTTGTGCAAATACATAATTTGTCATTTTCTGAATATTCTTGTCAGGAAGTTGTAAAACCATAAAAATGGATTAAAAAAATTCCTGGCTCACATGATCAACAAGTTTTGGAACATCATTTCAGTGAGGTGACTTCACTGAAATCATAGAGCAACGGGTCAGTGCACTCAGTAGAGTTTGTCTGGATATCAGACAGGTTATTGAAAGTCCACTTCACTGTTGTTTTATCTGCTCTGCTCCCTCCTCTCTTTAGACCTGGCTACAATTTCCTTCTCTGTTTGCCAGCCAGACAGATTGTTTCATTTGGCTTTGAAAAACACAACCAGATGCACTTGTAGTTCCTGTATCTCTGAACTGAATATTGTGCTACAAAATGAAATTGATGCTCTGTTGATGTTGCTGGTGAAGTGTTGGACAGAACCTAGGTACATGTTTTTATATAAAGTAGGGTCCTAAGCACTTGTGGGGAAAGAGGAAAAAACAACACCACAATAACAATGCCACAGCATACAGAAATTAAAGATGAGATTTTTACCTGTATTGTCCTCTTCACTACATGTGTGGAGCAACCAAAAATTATTGTTGAGACACAGGGACTGAAAATCATCCATTTTGGTAAGAAGGGAGTTCTCATTAGAACCTTTTAGGGCTGATCTTGCTGTTTGTGAGATACCAAGTAAGTGTGCTGCCCTAAGAGGAGCAGGGAGGGGAAACAGATCCCCTGAATGAGGGGATTTTGTTAGGGTTTTGGTTGTCACACTCAGGCCGTAGAATTTACTTGATTGTTCATATAGAAATGAAAAGCCTGGTTTAGGAATCCTGCAGTGAACTTGATAGTGTTTGTATAAGTACAGCAATACAGAGCTTGGATGTGATATTTTGAGGCCAACAGGGATTAAAATGGGAACAGACCACAACATTCATAATTTCCCACTAATTACAAATAATTGTGAGAGTGGAACCCGGTGCAAGTGAGGCTTATTTTGGCTAGGCTGGGTATGGCAAGTACGTGTGGTGCAACCTATTGGACCAGATATGCCGTAATATTCCACTGTGTTCTCAACAGAACGTCCAAAGAAAAGGTTAGCGGAGATGTTGGAGTAATGGACGAGAATCTTCTGTCTTCCACAACTGTTCTAGGTTCGGGAATTTAAATGCTTAGCTAGAAATCTAAAATTGCTAAAATGCTTGAATATAGTCCTGGGAAGGGAGGAGAAATGTTTCATTTGCAAGTAGGAAAAGGAACTATTGTAGGTATTTAGAAAAAAAAAAAGAAAAATACTAATACTAATTATATTCCATTTTAAAAAATTCTAAAATACTAAATACTAATATTATTTTGGGGAGAATGGGTGGGGCAACATGATGAGCTCTGTTCTGTTCTGTTCTTATACCATGCACATCACCATAGTCTGAGCCCCCATTTAATAAAGTTGCAGCCATGTTCATCTGAGGTTAGATATTGGCTCTATGATCTATCATCCCTAAACCCAATAAAGCAGAACTCGTGAAATGCAAATGTCCTTCACCGGGCACTTACTCAGTGTCTTTTCATTTTGTAATACTCCTCTGTAAATACATATAGCATTGTTTTTAGATGGTACCAGTATATCAGTCAGGAAAAACCCTGTGCAATATCTTACTTTCCCCCCTCCCGGAAGGAATTTGCAAATATTCACAAGACCCTTGACTCCCAGCTAAATTGCTCCTGGTATCACAACAAACGTTGTAACGTGACACCGCTATCTTCATGAATAAGAAATGTTTCACTTATTTATTAGTCTGAAACTAAGAAGATTCTAGGAGTTTGCTGTGCTGCACAAGGACTTTCAGGTGTGCTACCTGTTCCCCCCCATTATTATTAATGAAGCTGTAGAGATGCAGGAAATTCACAGCCGAGTTACAGGAAGTTCTTCGAAGCAATACAGTTCAGATATTTCCCATGCATTCTACAACTCACAAGCTGATGGAGTCCTCTGTATGCCCTTAGTGATGGCTTTGGGCCTAATTCACTCCAGGGTTTTGACAGAAACTCAAGCTGCAGCTCTGCCTAAGAAGGGCCAAAGCAATGCAAGCCACCTGTCACCATGACTCCTCTGTGGGGCCTAGATATTACCAGCAGAGCTGTGAAAGGGGGGTTAAATGTTCTTGATTGCTAACCTTGTTCTGCTTCCACATGCCTGTTCATTGTGAAGAAACAGAGAAGCAGGAAGTGAAGCAAATTCATTCCCCTGTGCCTCCCTCCTGTAAAAAAGATGTTATGCAGTAATCCTTTTGCCCATCAGGGATAATACCTCACAATAGACTGGTGCCGTTCATATGCATAGTTTATCATGAATGCTCTGTATACAAGACTTGCCCCAGGTCAGTACTTTGCTTGTTCCAAAATGCTGTATTTTTGTATAGTATCAGAAATGATAGACATGCTGATGGAGTTATTTTCAGAGTCCCACGGGGACTGTTCAATAAATTAAAAGCAGGAAATCCAAGACATGTTAGCTCTTCTCTCTAACACCACCTGAATTAATTGGCAAATTGCTCTCTGTTGCATAGTAAGTGCAAAACCCAACATATTGCAGCCCTTAATTGTACTGAGGCAGATAGATTGAGTGTTGTACAGTTTCCTTTGTGAGGATCTGCTGAATTAGACCTTAAAAACTAAGGTCCTGTGTGCGCATTAGAGATTCCCCACTACCTAAGGCAGCACAGATAGTGTGGTGTTGGGCACATTACAAATGCTTAAAGAGATGGATAGAGGGCAGCTTTGATTAAATTAATGGAGATATCCTATGTCCTAGAACTGGAAGGGACCTTGAAAGGCCATCGAGTCCAGCCCCCGCCTTCACTAGCAGGACCAAGTACTGATTTTGCCCCAGATCCCTAAGTGGCCCCCTCAAGGATTGAACTCACAATCCTGGGTTTAGCAGGCCAATGCTCAAACCACTGAGCTATCCCTCCCCCTTGCTCTCTAAAATTAGCTAAAATTTTCCTTTTGCAGTGTTATGTATCATTTGCCTGCCTGCCACCCTCCACCCCAGAGCTGGCTGCATATCAATTCTGTGTATATCAACTGTGGAGCATTTGGGAATCCTAAAGGAGAAAAGGCACTTTATATGTAAAATATTGTTACTGATTATTATTATTATCTTGTATATAAACAAGCAGTGAATTGCATTTGTCAAGCAAAATATCTTGGGTCTCCTAAACAGTGATTGTGAATCAGGGGCTGGTTCATACCCCATTAAAGTTAATGAGAGTTTTGCCATTGCTTTCAGTGGGATCAGGATCAGGCCCTGGGAATGTAAAGTAATAATATCGGAAGTAGCTAGTAATCCATGTCCACTACACAACCTGAAACAAGTGTCATATGGCCTCACTTAAATTAATTAATACAAATACGAGTATGGTAATTAAAGCTCATTACTCTTGGCTGTTATGGTTAGCAACAATGGGCCAGATTCTCCTCTTGCTTACAAAGGTTTTACACCCTTGATTTCAGAGGATGGTTTTACACCCTTGATTTCAGAGTGATTTCACTCCCATTTTGTACTGATGTTAGAATGAGGAGAATCAAGTCCACTGTATTTTGTTCTGTAAATGCAGCAGACAGGGAGGGCTGCATTCCTCAAAAAGGGCAGGGACGAGTTTGAAGTGGGATCTGACTTACGCAGAGGAGAGCGGGTCAGACGCAGTCCTGCTGTTTTGAAAATATTTTCTTTGTATTTACTGCAGGCAGAAAATCGTAAACAATTTCTCTTACATGAAGCTTCCTCCTTTGAATTCAGGCTAAACTAAGCTAGAAATCAAAGATCAATTGTCTGATCTGCACAGCAGGGAGATGTGGGTGGCTGTGTGTGTGCATGTGTGTGTTTACTTGCAGTGCTAGCCTCCCCCTGCTGTTAAGATTTGTTTTTCTCTTCCTGTCCTGTGGTGTCTGCTAAATCAGGCAGTTGCTGCAATCACAGCTGGAACCTGAGGACACAAAACTGCCTACGGAAATAAAATGAACCTTTTTGTGGGAGAAGGGCTGATTGGATGGTGGCAGTGCACATAGAATGGCAACACTGACTCCCTGGCTCACCTCAGGTGCTTTAATTGTATGTGATGTCAAGGATTAACAGGTGTGTGATAGCAGGAGGGGACAATCTAAACTAAACTGTTTGTGGTGGAGAAGTTCTCCAAATGGAAGACTGCAGATGGCAGGGGTCTCATAGACTCAAAGGTCAGAAGGGATCATCCAGTCTGACCTCCTGCACATCGCAGGCCACACAACCTCACCCATCCACTCCTGTAATAGACCCCTAATGTCTAGCTGAGTTACTGAAGTCCTCAAATCATGGTTTAAGGACGTCATGTTACAGAGAATTCACCATTTACACTAGTTTAAACCTGCAAGTGACCTGTGCCCCATGCTACAAACGAAGGCAAAAAAACTCCCAGGGTCTCTGCCAATCTGACCCAGGGGAAAATTCCTTCCCAACCCCCAAAACAGCGATCAGTTAGACACTGAGCACAGAGGCAAGACCCACCCCATAGACACCTGGGAAAGAATTCTCGGTAGTAACTCAGAGCCCTCCCCATCTAGTGTCCCATCACTGGCTGCTGGAGATATTTGCTGCTAGCAGTCACAGATTGGTTATGCTCTTGTAGGCAGTCTCATCATACCATCCCCTCCACAAAGTTATCAGCTCAGTCTTGAAGCCAGTTAGGGTTTTGGCTCCCACTGCTTCCTTGGAAGGCTGTTCCAGAACTTCACGCCTCTGATGAAAATCTTCACTTAATTTCAAACCTAAACTTACTGATACCCAGTTTATATCCATTTGTTCTTGGGCTCACACTGGTGCTTAATTTAAATAATTCCTCTCCCTCCCTAGTATTTATCCTTCTGATGTAATTATAGAGAACAATTATATCTCCCCTCAACCTTTTTTGGTTAGGCTAAACAAGCCAAGCTCTTGAATATCCTCTTATAAGGTAGGTTTTCCATTCCTTCTATCATCCTACTAGCCTTTCTCTGCACCCGTTCCAGTTTGGTGTATGGAGATGTAGTAGAGAGATCTAAAATGAGTATCCTCTCCACACCATATGCTCACAATTTGCTTCTTTGTGTTCTCTCTTCATAGAATTGAAGAGAGATACTTTGTGGCAGCTGGCTATTTATTTGATTATACTTTAAGAATGGATTTAATGGAAGGAAAAATCTAGTTAATCAAGTAGCTAACCAGGTCCCATCTTGCAGTCACTATGCAGGCAAAGCTTCCAGACTTCCTTAGGAGTTTCACTTACCTAGGACTGCGGGATTAGGCTGTATGGCCCTGATCCTGTGACATATTGCATATGGGTGAATGAAGATGGGAGGCCACGTGGCTGCAATGGGAACATAGGAATTATCATATTGGATCAAGCCAAAGGTCCATCTAGCCCTGTATCCTGTAACCTATAGCGGCCAGTACCAGATGATTCATAGGAAGGTACAAGAAGCCCCCAGTCGATAAAATATGAGATAATCTGCCTCCCTTTGCTCCCAATTAAGGTCTCATCCTAATCTCTAATAGTTAGACTGGTTTAAACCCATGAAGTAGAGATTTTATATCCCCTGCAAAATATTTTTAGCGGTAACTATCACTGAAACAACATTCAAAGAACATTATTAAGGTTGCAAAGTCAAACACTCAAAAGTTAGGAAATACCAGAATTAGGGTTACCTTTGCAACCTTAATGTGGTCCCCTTGGGCATATGGACTATGATAGTCTTCAATTACATGATCACATACTGTCTTTCTACAGGCCACCTGCCTCATTTAATCCACAGGATGGACCTGCTCTTGGGATGGATCAGGGTTGTGTAATGAAATAGACTGTTGTCTAGAAAGTTCCTGCTTCATTTGTTTCAGAAGTTAGGTGTGTAGTGAATGAGACAGGGGCCTGCAGGAAGAGAAAGGATGGTCTTGTGGTTTAGGCAGTTGACAGCTGCCGTGAACAACTGAATTCTGTCCCTGCCTCTGCCACAGCATTGCTATGTGATGCTAGGTACATCACTTAAATCAGACTTTTCATAACACTGGTCTACAATTTTTGAGAAATCGTCTGCTTCAGAGATAAAATGTGGTATTTATTATGTATTTTGATGTGCTGAATTCAAATATGACAATTAAAACAACTGGCTACTGTTTCTAAGATATTTAAGTTTTTACATTTTATGTCTATGTATATTGTGTAGATAGTAGAGTTTTAATCATAAATTGTAAACCTAGGTCTTTTCTGTGTTTATGGTTGCTTTACATGATAATATTTCACCTGTCCTGTTTATGTAACACTTTAAAAATCAGCAAAAGGGTTATATAAATAAAATTTATTATGAAACAAAAGGCAAAAAACTATTATGTACATAGTTTAGTCCTATTCAGTGTCTACTCGGCGCTTCTTGGCTTGTCTCTTGTATTCATTAAATGGAGCATCTCTTGTCACTGTCCAGCAATAGTCTGCAAGCATTGATGGGCTCCATTTGCCCTGATAGCGTTTCTCCATTGTTGCAATGTCCTGGTGAAATCACTCACCGTGCTCGTCGCTCACTGCTCCACAGTTCGGTGGAAAAAATCTAGATGAGAGTGCAAAAAATGTATCTTTAGTGACATGTTGCAACCAAGGCTTTTGTATGCCTTGAGGAGGTTTTCCACCAACAACCTGTAGTTGTCTGCCTTGTTGTTTCCGAGAAAATTTATTGCCACTAACTGGAAGGCTTTCCATGCCGTCTTTTCCTTGCCACGCAGTGCATGGTCAAATGCATCATCTCGAAGAAGTTCACGAATCTGAGGACCAACAAAGACACCTTCCTTTATCTTAGCTTCACTTAACCTTGGAAATTTTCCACGGAGGTACTTGAAAGCTGCTTGTGTGTTGTCAATGGCCTTGACAAAGTTCTTCATCAGACCCAGCTTGATGTGTAAGGGTGGTAACAAAATCTTCCTTGATTCAACAAGTGGTGGATGCTGAACACTTTTCCTCCCAGGCTCCAATGACTGTCGGAGTGGCCAATCTTTCTTGATGTAGTGGGAATCTCTTGCACGACTATCCCATTCGCAGAGAAAACAGCAGTACTTTGTGTATCCAGTCTGCAGACCAAGCAAGAGAGCAACAACCTTCAAATCGCCACAAAGCTGCCACTGATGTTGGTCATAGTTTATGCACCTCAAAAGTTGTTTCATGTTGTGATAGGTTTCCTTCATATGGACTGCATGACCAACTGGAATTGATGACAAAACATTGCCATTATGCAGTAAAACAGCTTTAAGACTCGTCTTCGATGAATCAATGAACAGTCTCCACTCATCTGGATCGTGAACGGTGTTGAGGGCTGCCATCACACCATGGATGTTGTTGCAGGCTACAAGATCACCTTCCATGAAGAAGAATGGGACAAGGTCCTTTTGACGGTCACGGAACATGGAAACCCTAACATCACCTGCCAGGAGATTCCACTGCTGTAGTCTGGAGCCCAACAGCTCTGCCTTACTCTTGGGTAGTTCCAAAGCCCTGACAAGGTCATTCAGTTCACCTTGTATTATGAGGTGTGGTTCAGAGGAGGAGGATGGGAGAAAATGTGGGTCCTGTGACATTGATGGTTCAGGACCAGAAGTTTCATCCTCTTCCTCTTCCTCGTCTGACTCAAGTGAGAATGATTCTGATGCATCAGGAACCGGCAGTCCTCCTCCGTGGGGTACTGGGCGTATAGCTGATGGAATGTTTGGATAATGCACAGTCCACTTTTTCTTCTTTGACACACCTTTCCCAACTGGAGGCACCATGCAGAAGTAACAATTGCTGGTATGATCTGTTGGCTCTCTCCAAATCATTGGCACTGCAAAAGGCATAGATTTCCTTTTCCTGTTCAACCACTGGCCAAGATTTGTTGCAGAAGTGTTGCAGCATATGTGTGGGGCCCACCTCTTGTCCTGATCTCCAATTTTGCAGCCAAAATAAAGGTGATACGCTTTCTTAACCATAGTGGTTATACTGCGCTTTTGTGATGCAAAAGTCACTTCACCACAAACATAGCAGAAGTTATCTGCACTGTTCACACAAGTACGAGGCATCTCTGCTCACTTTGGCTAAACAGAAATGTGTCCCTTTGCAAAATCAAACATTGACAAATAAGAGAGCATGACACTGTATGATTTCTAGAGCTGATATAGGGCAATTTGTTCAGCAGAGTGATGTAAGCTTCGTTATGATTTCATCATCCATGACTTCTAGGTATAACATGATGCAATTCATATCATGTATGACGCAATACCAGCTTCAGATTGCATCATTCATTGTTTTGCCTAAAAAGCAAGTACTGTCCAAACCCAGTCATAGATTTATTCATAGATCCAGTCAAAGATGTATTTTAGTCATTTCTGGTTTAAATTGAGATCCCTTCCCTTTATAACTCACTTATCCTCCGCCATTCCCAAGTCAAGGGTCGTATATACTGATCCAATAGCATATCTTGAAAACTAGAGCCAATCAACAATTTTAAGCATCATTTTCGTTCTCAGTGACCCAGAATTAGTAAAGTTTGACTGCATTTATTTCAGAAGCATTTTGGCTGTAGAGCAGTGTAATTGGTCACTAATTGTGTGTTCTCAATCCCAGTCTCCCCCTTGGCTCCTCATCCGATCTCAGTATCCCTATTAATCTATTGGCTCCCAGTTTCCTTCCTTGGTTCTCAGGCCCTCTCTTTGATACAGCCAGCCCTGTCTCCACCCCTAATCCAACTCCTAATCCCAGTTTCCCTCTCCTCTTCTACCAGCCTCCACTCCCAGTTTCCAACACCTACAGGTCCAGCTTTTGTCCCTCTGTATTCAAATCAGGCAGCTTCCCCCTCCACCCTGAGCCAAGCAGGAAGGCCCCTGAGAACAGAGAAGAGATAGTCTCCTTCTCTCAGATCATGTGCCCAGGCCCAGACCTAGCATAGCCTGCAGCAGCCCAAAACTGCAATTGCAGGAAAAGTCCTGCTCAGCGAGGACAGAATCTTTGAGGAATTTAGCTGATAAAATCTAAGTCTCTGCTGAACGTATGGGAACTAATTTTTCAAAGGCTTACAACTTGGCCAAACGTGGGCAGGATTTCACAAGGATGGCAAAAGTCCCGTCCCTGCTGCAAATTTAAAGTCCCTGCTCCTAAGCATGTGGGCACTTGAGTTTTTCAAATAAAAGGCCACCATGATGGGCAAAACTATGTATTTTTCCCTAGTTCTTAGAAAACAGCTAAAGCATTTGGCTGAAATTTTACACAGACACATTCATTCTCTCTCTTTTCTCAGCCTGGGCCTGGTTAATGGTTAATTTTTGACTAATTATAAGTAACTGAAAACAGGTTTATAGTGGGAAGTGTTGGGCATTACATATTATTATTATTATTATTATTATTATTATTATTACATTGTATTATCAGCCCCACCTATAATATATTTGACATCTGCATTATCTTATTAAACTTTTTGAAGAGGTGGCCAGTCCTGCATCAGTGAAGGAAGGAAGGAAGGAAAGAAACAGTCACAACAAGCTGTTGCTAGCCTCCCCGCTTCTGATGCTCATGTGTGTCCCAGGCTTCACCTTTCCACTTTAAAGCTAAGGCTCACCAAAGCCCATACCCCCATGCATAGCCCAGTCCCAGTGTACTCAAATGAGCAGCTTGATATCCTTGTCCACAAGAAACCATTGACCTCAAGAAGGATGATGATGGTTTCAGGGAGGCTGCTGCCACTGGAACTTAGATATCAAGGGCATCAGCTGGTTCCACTACACACTTTGATGACTGAACCATCAAAGCCATCATAGGCCGCAAAAAACTCACCTCAGATCTCTGGGGATAAAGTAATGCCTATTTTTAAGGCCTCTGTATGATGCTGTGGCTGAGAATCCAGATTGAGAGGTGCTCGCTGGTCCTATCCAATCACTCCCATGCAAAAAGTTATAAAAACCAATAAAACTCTGAGGCTGGGCATTACTAGTGCCACAGGGATTGGAGGTTTAAAAGAGGCAAGCTCTTTGCAGGAGAGAGGCCGGGTCAAGGTTATGTTGCGGGACAGATCCAGCAATCAGGACCCCATTGGTGATGGTAAAGCTAATCCTGGCAGGATGTAAGTCTGAAAGTATGATGACTGCAGAGCCGGTGCTAGGCATAAGAAGACTAAGCAATTGCTTAGGGCCCTGAGCAGCTCCTGGGGGGCCCCTATTCACTTTTTATTATGTGTTCCATGGTGGTGGTGGGGGGAATATACCTGCTTAGGGTGCCCAATGGGCTAGCACTGCCTCTGGATGAATGCCACCTACTAATGCCAGTACCTCAATGGGAACTGAGGCCAAACACCACTTTGCAGGATCTGGCCCTTGGAGGGGATTCAGTAGGCTAGTAACACCTACAAAGGAGTGTGGAGTAGTTGTGAGTCATGGAGCTTCTTCCTCTCAGCCTCTGACCTAAAACAGCTTCAGAAAATCCATTTTCACATCTGGGATTGGAGAATCTCACCCTTACAGCCGCGGGTATCATAGCTACAATTAGCTCAGTCATGGCCATTTCAGTTTTGCTTTAGTAGCTTTTTCCTTCCTAAAGTTCTCCTTCTGGCACTGAGCAGCAGCCTGACACAATACCTGCTGGGCCATTATGCTAATTGGCAGCTTAAATGTTTTAAGGAACTGCAGTATTAGTTTACCTCAGCTTTACAAAGGTACATTATTTAACAAACACACACATTGTAGCCTGCATTCCAAGCCACCTTCCATGCTTCTTAGACAAGGCAATGGGGAAATACTGACAATTTAAAACATTACTGTGTTTTTCAAATGCAGCTTCATGATTTAATTTTACATTTTGTTCATAACATTCTTGATCATAGCATATTCAAATGATTATCTTTCCTCATGAAAATTAAAAGTCCAAGAAGATCAGTCAGGTGGTGTTCTGCTTTACAGCATCTTGTATTGAACTACATTGTATGCTATCTGATACATAAGCATTTGTAAAATGAGCTACATCATATTCATTTTAAATGCCCATGATTTGGGGCCTCATTCTCCAATCATAACCTAGACCTGGTGTAATGGAATTGAGATGTCGACCCACTGTTTTGAAAAGCAGGGTGATTTATCATGCGCTGTCTATTTGCTGTGTATGTGCAAGACCGCACATAAGAGTAATTGTCAAACATGTTCTTAAATGTGAGTCCCTGATGGATGTTGGGCTTGGGTGAGAGACAAGAACAAGGAACTCACAATTTGGCCCTATTCAGAGTTGAACCACCCCATTTGGAAGGGATCCCGTGTGCATGGATTCTCCTCTTTCTGTGCAGAAGGCAAGGGAGTGTCAACTCTGCAATGCCATACGCTCTCCCATGTAGTTGCCCACCCACCGGAACTGCACATGGACAGAGCTCTGGGGAATTCAGGAGGTGGAGCAAAGGCAGATGGGAATGGAGCAAGGGAGTTGCTTCTGTTTTCAACACCATCCCTTACAGAACATGGACTTTCCTGTATGGAAATCTTGGCAGAAGGTAATACTGCTAGAAAGTATATTACCACCCTCTGGTCTCCCTCCAGGGAAGCTACTGAGCAGTCACAGGGGACTGAGCCAATGGAAATGAATTTGGGGAGCATCAGCCATTCCTGTAAGACAGCTCCTGTTGCAGTGCAGAATCGTGTTACATTCTCAGATCTCCAAGATCTGAAGGGTTGGGAGTTCTAAAAACAAATACAATATACTGGTACAAACCAGATTTTTTGTAGCAAGTACTGGTTATTACTACAGACCTTCTTATGCATGAACAGAATTGTTTGCTAATTTCCAGTCAGTAATGCCTGTACAAATCCACTAAGGGCAACTGGGTTGTGCACGCACCTCTGAAAGAAACAGTCCTGATGATAATGTATAAAAAGGAAAGTCTGCTTGACTTTCAGATCCCAGGCTGAACTGGCAGGGCTGGTACTTAACTTTTTTTTTTAACTTTTAAATGGAGCATATTTGATTTGGGAATTACTGAGAGACAATAAACATGGGCTCACACAATGCGACTTTTGCAGAATTACTTTTCAGAGCAGAGTCATGCTTCAGAAAACCAATTAGCTTTAGTCCGAAATTTTCAAAGGTGTCCAATGATTTTGGGTGCCTCGATGTATGAGAGACCTTAAAGACACCCCAGAATTAAGGGACCCAAAATCACGTGGTCCATTTGAAAATGTTTTAGTGTCTCTGATGTTTGCTGTTATAGCAGATCATAGAGTTAAATACTGTAGTTTGATTTAAGAATGAGCCTAGATCATTTTTGACCAAGGATAATCATTTATGTTAATGTAAACTGATTGTCACACAGATTAGGAAGCTTTAAATACAGGGAGCCAAATTGTGCCCCCTGCTGTGGTAATGCAGTCCAGAGGAAGTTTGAGGAGGACTTTGCCTTTGGGGAGCAGCTCACTGTGCAGACAATTGTTCAGGCTACCCCATCCTTTAGGATTCTCCAGGGCTCGGTCCTGCAAAGTACTGAGTGCCCTTACCTCTTAGTGACTTCAATGGGAGTTGAGGATGCTCAACACTTTTTTGATGATAAATCACCCAGCTCAGTGACCAGCAAGGGCTGGATGGACAGGGTCATTACCCTGCCTGTTCCTCGTTCATTTTAACCAATGTGCATCCCAGAAGTGTATGGAGGAAGCAGTCCCAGCATTCCTTCAAGGAAGGACCCTTGCAGCTACTACTGATTCGTAGATTTTAAGGCCAGAAGGGACAATTAGATCATCTACGCTGACCTCCTGTATGACACAAGTCATAGAATTTCACCCAGTTACCCCTACACTGAGTCCAATAACTTGTCTGGCTAAAGCATATCTACTAGAAAGGTATTCAGTCTTGACTGGAAGACATCAAGAGATGGAGAATCTACCTATTTCCTTGGTAGTTTGTTCCAGTGTTTAATCACCCTTGCTCTCAAAACTTTGGGCCTTATTTCTATTGTGATTGCTACTCATAGTTTGGCCTTGAAAGGATTTGCCTCTGCAGGTAGGCCCTAGCAAGCATGTCTGAAGTGCTCTGGTGAACCAGCAATGTGTTGATTGGTTCAAATAGATGCAGAACTGCCTGGTACTGAGGGGCTGAGCACCTCCTGTCATTCAGTGAGAGGAAATGCTACATCTAGTTAAACTGGTCCAACTCATTGGGGCAAATAAGGTTTAAAAACTGCAGCAATAGGACTGCATGCCCTTTTTAAAAAATGCGATGTATTTAAAATGTGTTGTCAATAGACTAGAAAGATGCGGAAGGAAGAGATCATGAAAAGCTTGCAGAGCAGGGAGCTGGAACTGAAAAGATTTCCATTTCCCTTCTCATAACTATCCTTCGAGGTCTGGGCCCCCCTGAAAGTGTAATCCTGTTTGTGCCACTGTTTGCTATGCTTCCTAATTGGATAAAAAAAGAAAGACAAATCCAAATCCTCTGATGGCTATCTTGGGAATATCCCCAGAGATTAATGAAAGACACAGGAAAAAAAACTATTTATAAGAATTATTTTTGGATGTGGCTATGGATTTGGAGACTAAGGAATTCAGAAGTACCTGCAGGTTGGATATATGGACAGGATAAGCCAATTACTTTAGAAAAATGGTTATACAGTTTGAGACAGACGGCCAGACCTCCCTTTGCCAAGTAAAGATATTGTCAGATTAAGGCACTGCTCATCATTTGGTATTAAAGAGCTAGAAATAGCCCGCTTCTATTTTATTTTGCCTTGAGGGGAAAATTCTTAGTCTTTGATATTTTATAGCAAATAATATGGGATTGATTTGATATTAGTAGATGCATTTGTGATGTGTGCAGAGTCAGGCAATGTGCCTGGTCCTACTGAAGGCAATGGCAAAACTCTCTTTGACTTCAGAGGGAGCAGAATCCAGGCCAAATGGTTCTCTGTGTTGGTAAGTATTTCAAAGGGAGGCCAGAATTAGAAGAACGGGGAGCATTTGAACAGGGAGATCTTCTGTGTACCTGAGCCAAAACATTTTGTGTATAATGTTAAATGCCAAATTTGCAAAGGAATTGTTTTGCCCACATGGTGATGTAGAGATTGTAGTGCTGCCAACCCCAAGTGTGCAAAAATCATGAGTCAGGCCTCAAAGAATCACAAGATTGGCTTATAAAACATGAGATGAGTTTGACTTCTGACTCCTTAGCCTTTAGGGCACACTCTGCCCATGCTTTCAAGATTTTCTCTGCAAACACGAGAACTAGAAACTTAATTTTTAAAGTAAAAACTGAGAATCTCCTCTGATCACATGAATCCAGGAGTGGGGGCTTTAATAAAAGCCCCAGATTTCACATTGGCCTAACTAGGGCTGCAGGGTTCTCAGTGTCAGAAGATACACTTGAAGGAGAATTGCAATGGTGCAAGCAGCCATAACCCCCTCTTTTCCCTTGACCAGTGCAGGCCCTAGAATTGGTGTTTGGCAGGGCAGGATTAGCCAGGGTATCAAAGTATGTAATGGATTTCATGTACAGCATCCTCCAGTGGAAGTATAGCATCCTGGCCACAGAGGCACAGGTTTGCCCTGATGAAACCCTCAGGCTGGTCACCAGTGAAAAACTGTCACCTATTACGCTTGGGCTGAATCCACCTTTGTGCCCAGTGGCCTATTCTGGAGGGCTGGGGTGGGGGAGGGGGACAATTAACCAACGCTTGGGCCTTGCTTCATCATTCTAAATGGATTGGGCCTCTGTTTACCCTCCTATTAAACATTCATATTGTGGTAGCACCCGGTAGGCAACCAGGCCATGACCCCTTTGTGCTGGGTGCTACACAAATATATAGTAAATAACAGTCCTTGCCCCAAAGAGCGCCTAGATTTTAGCTCTTGTTTTGTCTGCAGGAAGAGATCTATAAATCTCTCAGAAAGGGCCCTTTTTAGTTCAGAATGTTTGCACTACTCCTATAATTCCCTATCAGAATAACTCAGATGAGAATTTGTTTTACATTTAAAACATTTGTTTTGTAGCCAAACCAAACCATTAATATCAGGCTGTGCTTCATTAGTTAACAAAGTGATATTTAAGTAAGAGAGCCTATTTTACTTAATGAAGTTAATGGTTATTTTAAGAAGATATTTGTTTCCTGTGTATTTTTTTTTAATTTCAAACCACTCAGCTGCATAATTTTTTGACTAGCTGTGGAATAGACTAGGTGCAGAAAAATGTGTATTTTTAATCTGAGACAATATTTTTTCTTTTGTCTTTTAATTCAACAATCATTTTAAAATAATTTTAAATTAACATTTTCATGCAAAATACATATACTCGTAAAGGGATTTCAGCTGCCTTCACTCACTGAGGTACTGGAGGTGCTTGGGTGTGCAGGACATTGGGGCCCAGATCCACAAAGATATTTCTATGCCACCACTGCAATTCACAAAACTTCTGCTAATCCCTTTAGGCACCTAAACTTTCTTGGTGTCTAAATTATCAAGGTAAAAATTCCCTAGGCAACTATGTTCCTGCCTCTGGGCATGCACACTGCTGCCTTACTCTAGGCATATGGATGCCCATCTCCCACCTAACCCCCAGAGTGATCCATGAACTGGAGAAAGATAGGTTGGTGATCGTGTGTCTTGTATGCGGGGCACAATCTGGTGGGCGTGCTCAGAGGCTGCCTATAGGATCAGGTCCCGTTCAAAATTGAGGAGGAGAAAGGGGGCGGGGTGCCCACTCTATAACTTTTACCCACTTACACCTCCTTCTCTTCCATTTTGTGTGGAGTGAGACAGGTGTCTAACTCATTCTCACAAAAAATGACTTAGGCACCTAAGCAACCTGACTCTAAGAAGGGGTTCCCACCTGTTGATCACTAGCAGAGAGAGGTGCCTCCCTGCAGCCTGGACTTCGGTATCTGTCTCCATGAGAGAGGCAGAGCTTAGGATATACCCCTCTCCTTGGCATATCCCACTGGCTATCTTAGGCAGCTCCCTGCCTAGCCTGCTAAGGATATGGAGCCCATTCTAATGTGTCTGTCTCTCCCCATCCATTGTAAAGGATGCCTAGATGCTTAACTCAGGCTTTGTGGATCATAGTGTTCCTGTGATTTTTCTAGGTGCCAAAAATCCAGGCTTGGTCTGTTTTTGGTGAAAATAGTCAATGACTTTCAAAGTGGGGATGGGTTACCAGCATCTCTTAAATAAACAATTGTTCGGCCCACACCCAAGATGTCCTAGTCTCTAAGGTGCCACGAGGACTCCTCCTTGTTTTTGCTGATACAGACTAACACAGCTACCACTCTGAAACCTATCATGATATAGATAATCTCTTCAATTATCATCTTGTCTCTAACCTTCCCATCTGTAGTTAGTGAGCAGCTCTGGACATTTTTGGAGTCCTCAGTTTTCCAAGACTCCTCTCCCTGACATTTATTATAGAATTTGTTATAAAAATAGATGATCAAAATGGTCCTCAAAATTGGGATTTCAGTAAATGTAAAAAGGCAGTAATTGGCTTTGATTTTTAAAAAAGTACCAAAAATTGAAAATAAAAAGGCTGTTTTGAATCCTGTGAAATGGAAACAACTTTGAAATTTAAACAAAAATGTTGCAAATTTTAAAAAATATTGTTTATCTGCTCTACTTGTGTTCAGTCCTTTTGAATCTCTCCAGAGCTATTTGTGCCTTTGTCACTCCAGGTTGGATTATTACAATTCAGGGGCTACACTTGATGACCATGCAGAAACATCAACTGGAGCAGAAAGCGGCTGGGGTTTCTTTCAGGGAATCTGTACTCCATAATCTGCACAGGCTTCCAGTTCATTTCCCAGTGCAATTGAAGGTGTTGGGTTTGATATATAAATCCTATTATGGTTTGAATCCAAGTTAATTTAGAGACCACCTCTGTCCTCTCAATCTCTCCTGACAGAGAGATCCTTTTAGGTGCTCAGTCTAATAGCCCCTAGATTTAATGCCATGGAGTTTATAAAAGGGGAATCTCAGTGAAGGGCTCTCAACTCTTTAACTCACTCCCCAGGCTTTCTGACAGAGCCCAAGTTTATTGATCTCTAAGGCACACTTTAATGTTCACCTATTTGCAATGGCTTGCATGGGTCAAGGAGATATATTTTGGAGTGGAGATTTTTTGGATCCTTTTGATGATAGACCTGGCTGAATCTTTTAATGGTCATTGTGCACATTAATTATTTTGTTAATTACCAAATGTCTTTCAGTGTTGTCCAGGCAATTGGAGAAGTCTGATAAACACATTCTATACATTAAAATAATAAATGCAAATATGTCTCCACTAGGAACTGGACTGAGGCCACTAACTCAAATCACATATGATCCCAAAGAGCTGTTAGATGGAAACAACTTTTCATCACCCGTGATCCAGGCTAGATGCAAAAGGCTCTGTATCCTATTAACAATTTCCTGACCCAACTAGCCCCTTAAATGTGATTACACAGATCACACATCTAAGACCTTCAACAGGGGTTAGGGAGCTTTCTTGAGTTACTAAAGAAAATATCTGGCAGAGCCTAAAGGTTTCAAAAAAAATCTGTGCATTCAATGGGTAACTCTGGAACTGGGTTATGCTCGATTATTTATTACGGCAAATGATACTTGTGATCAGAAGAACAATTGTCTATAGCATAGACAAGCTAGCTGATAGTTTTCCTGAAGGATATTTGCTTGGGTATAGAGAGATGAGTATTGTTTCCTGTAATAGACACCAAAAGGGGAGGAATTTGTTGAGTTATGCTGAACGAGTGGATGGGGAAAAAAATTATCCAGAGAGATAAGTGTACTTTTTGTATTTAATTCTTAACACAATAGTGTATCTTCTGCTGCCTAGATGCAATTTCTTATTTATTTATTTGCTTATTTATAGATTTTTCTGTGGTACGCGGCAGTGTGGTACTTGAATGCCACACAAATAATTAATCCTCACAAGCCCGCCCTTTAGGTAGGGCAGTATTATCTCAATTTTACATATGTGGAAATTGCAGCACAGAGATAAAGAGTATGTCTACACTTGGAGCTGGGGGTGTGATTCCCAGCTAGAGGAGACACACTCGCTCCCATTGAGCTAGCTCCCTAAACATGGAATGTAGCTGGGAAAGCAAGATGGGCCAGTTGCCCCAAGTACATGCCCGTCAGTCATGTGGGCACAAACTCAGGGCAGCTGGCCCATCCCACAGCTCATGCTGCCGTGGCTACATTCTATTTTTAGTGTGCTAGTTTTATCAGAGCTAATGCAAAAATGTCTCCTTAGCTGGGAATCATACCCCCATCTCCTAGAGTAGACCCACCCTAAATAACTTGTCCAAGGTCACACAAGACATCTGTGGCAGAGCTATGATTAGAGTTTGGGACAGGGACCCTTGTTCTGTGTGTGTGTGCAGTGCCCAGCACTAGGATTCCAGTCCCTGACTGGGGCCGCAAGGTGCTTCCACAATATAAATAAATATAATAATTAACAATTATAATCTTAATTTGGTGATTTAATCACAAGAGCATCCGTCCCCTCTCTTCACCATTCTAGTGATGCTCATGTTAGAAGTCTCTAAGAAAAATTGGATAGTGTAAACCTAATATTTCTTATTCGTTAAAAAGTCTATTTATTTTATGTCTTTAACCTTGTTACTTTTGCTATGTCTGTATATAATAAATAATCCAGAAGCTATAAAATGGTGTTCTCTAATACAGAGCATGCTGTGTGCATGCTAACTAAGAGAATGTCACCCCTCTATCTGTCTTAGGAACTTCTAATGTACTTAGGTAATGATCAGAAGTTTTGAAGAAAGTACAGAGCATTTAAAATAAAGAAAAGCTACCTAAACTATATTTCTATACTCATCCATAAACTGCATTGAGAGTCAGAGAAGGGTGATTTGGAAGAAAACGGACTGTGAGCATCCAAAGGAATGGTGCAGCAAATATGATCCCACTGTGCCCCGAAGAGATCAGGCAGGGCCTGAGGTACAGTGGGATCATATGTGCTGCCTGTACAGTCTTAAATATGGCCTAACTTCTGAGTGCTTCATACGGTCACCTAAATACATTTAACACAAATGTATGTTTTGCATGTTATATATTTATTTTCCTCCTCATCCTGTTTTTGTTGCTTTATTATTTATTGCAGGTTGTCGTCTCCCATTTTGTACATTGTATTTGCTATTCTTCTTTCCCTTGTAAAATATCAATGTTATTAATGTATGCTATAAAATAATACAGCATGCATAATATGGCCAAAGTAATATTGCTGTGGCGAGCTTCACTTTAGGAGCTTTCCGAATTTTTTTGAATGCTTGATCTTACAACATTAACACTGCACTAGTGGTAGCATTTTTTTGCATTTATTACATTTTAATTTTAATTTATTTTAACTTTAGCTTATTTAGGATACAATCTACCATGAACCTCCTAAAAACACTGTTTTCATTGAACTGATCCCACATACAGCTTTGAACAATACTGTACATTGCTGCAGAAATAATGTTTATTTAAACCTGTGTTACAGCAGCACCCAGAAGTCCCAACCAAATCAGGGCCCCATTGTGTTATGCACTGTGCAAACACGTAGAAAGAGACAGTCCCTGCCCTGAAGAGTTATAGTCTAAACAGACAAGACAGACAAAGGATGAGAGGGGAGACAGCAGCACAGAGAGACAAAGTGACACCCAAGGTCATGCAGCAGGTCAATGATACATTTCCTTTCCCCTAAACTCATTTTAATCCCTTCCTGCTGATTTTCTTCTTTCCCCATCCCAGCATGCTTTGCTATCTTTCCTCTTTGCTCCTCCAACACACACACACCCTTCTCCATAAAACATTTAGGATGAGAGTTTCAAAGCTGCTCAAGGGATTTGGATGCTTGGGGTATCAGTGAAGCCAAAGTTTGGGAGGGGTGGGAGGAGAGGGGAGTTGACTTTAGCCAATTTTCAGGAAGTGTCAATATGTCAAAGAGGTTAGTTTCACCTACTGCTGACTTAGGGTCAGAGTAGGGCCATTTAATGGACCCATGCTACCCCAGAGTGGGAGTCAGAGAGAGATGACGTGGAAGAAAACCGATTGTGATCATCCAAAGGAACCGTGCAGCACATACGATCTCACTGTAGGCCCTGCCTGGTCTCTCTGGGACGTATGCACTAAATTTCACAATGGGTGTAGTGGTAATAGCCAAAAATTTGCCAGATCCAGGTGCTAAGCCAGTTTTTGCAGCTTTTTCTGAGCAAGATCTGTTGCTTCCAGATTTTTTTTTTTTTTTTTTTTTTTTTGATGGCATGGCAAAAGTAATGCTTGTTCTATGGGCTGGTGGTACAATTTTGGAGTATGTGATCAAAGAAAGTTTGTCTGGATCCGCATGTCAGCTCTGAGTTTTTGGGACACCTTTGCACTGGGGCGCATCAGGATCTAGATTTTTAAAGTGCAACAGAGGCAATGAAGCTTGTTCTTTTTTTATGGCAGTAGAATCTGGGAAGGTAGTAGTGAAAAAAATGGCAGGATCCACCAGAAATCACGTGCCAGATCTGGGTATTTGTGGTGCTGCCGCACCAAGATATGGCAGGGTCAGGATGATTTTTTTTTTTTTTTGGCACAATGGAAGTATTTGCACTTCTTCTCTGATTAGGCATTAGAATTTGGGGGCCAGCGACTAAAACTGGCAGGAGCCCATTCTGGGTGCTGCACCTGGGGCTTTGCTGTGTTGTTTCCAGGGGATGCAGCAAACTGCAGGTGTTTGAGGTGCAATGGGGACACTTAACGCTTGTTCTCTATTTTGACAGTACAGTCGGGGGGCTTGGATTGGTACAGAGCTCAGCACGAGCCAGGTGGAGCCAGTTTTCACCCAGATCCATTTTCTGATAAAGCCAGCGCCTGCCGCTCACCCAGAGAGAGGAGCTGATCCGCTGCTATTAGTGCAAAGCTCCTACCGTGGCAACCGGCCCTGCTGGCCTCACATGCACACAGCTCTGCGGCCAGCCAGAGCCCTCCCGTACCTAGGAGCTGCCCGTGGACTGCAGGGAGCAGCTATATAGGGCGCAAGCCCCTTGCCAAGCTGTTGAGCAACTCATTATCCCGAGAGGGGGGAGCCGGGGAGCCCCCCGGCTTTGCTTGGGATTGCAGGAGATTAGTGGGGCAGTTTGCTCATCCCCCGGGCGGAACTGTTGCTGCGTGCTGGGGGCAGGGCGTGGGGGCCCGGAGCAGACTGGTGAAGCCCAGGAAGGGGCCCTGGTCTGGGGCAGCGTAGAGCCCCACACAGGGAAGCTGCGCGCAGAGCAAAGCAACCTGGAAACCCGACACTAGTTTCACTCCTCTAGTAACCCCAGGCCCCGGGGTCTTTGCATGGGCAGGGGCTGCCAGAGCAAAAGAGGAGGTAGCAGGAGCCCGCCCCCCACCCTGGCTGCTGCCCAGGTGCAGGAATCCAGTGGGTAGGTCAATGCATGCAGCTGCTGCCGAGTCTCCTGCCGGCTCCCTGCTCTCCCACAGGTGAGTGACCCTCATTGTTTGCTTGCTAGGTAGTGAGTAGCAGCAAGGGGCTCAGTCGCTCCTTGCAAAACAAGCAAGCCCCAGCCTGCTGGGTATGGAGTGAGGCTGTTCAGGGGAGCTCCCTTGAGGGGAAGATGCCCGAGGAGTGTAAACTGTCCCGAAGAACACAGGGCAAGGGGGGAAGCAAAAGCTGCCTCCATACACCGAGTGGGCTGGAGCTCGCCCCCTTGTTTAATAAACGTCTGTTAAGAGGATAAAGTAGTACAATGGCTCCTGGTGTTTTGCATTTATAATCAGCGTAAATGACGTTACATAAACTACCTAGCCAACAAACGCACCTTAGGTAATGCCTCTGCTCACGTTAAAAGGATAAATCTTCTTTGAACTGAAGTTGCCTGTAAAACAGTTTTGGCTTCAATATGATTGTTGCTGTATACACAGAATGCACCTTTGCACAATGCAGGGAAGAGTGAAAAAGCAGAGTGGAAAAAAGCCTTGTTAAATGACGTTTAAAAGCGTTTTACATCTGGTGCGAAAAGTTTTCCGGTCATCTGATAATAGCAATGGAATTGACCCTGCAAATAGTACAACAAATGACTTGTTTACAGACCTTGACTTTGCATTAAATCGTTAACTCATCAGTCATTAACTGCTGGTAATCTGCAATGTCAAAGGGATTGTTTCCTGAACTTTTTATCATCAGAACTCTGTATGATGTGTTCTGTTCCCTTTGTCACTGTGGTGTTATTGGAAATGAGCTTCTGGAGGGGAAAAAAGTAGAAAATATTTGGAGGGGGAAAAAATATCCAAAGGGCTTGCAAATTATTTTGATCCAAAAGAGACTGAAACTCTTTTTTGCATGGCCACGTATGTGAATTAAGACAAGCAGTGTGTGAGTGGAACTATTAATTTTAAATGTAAATCTGGAACTTTAAGATTGTATTTTATTTTCCAGTTGCTTCCTCTACATACCATGTAGATGTTTGCATCATGATTTCTTTATATATTGATCACTAGCACATTTTCTTGTTGCCTTTAATGTCTTCCCCATTTTGCTGTCTAATGATTTCAAGCTTTGCTAGAGGTGGCTGATAAAGCTAACCAATTCTTCTTGAATCATTGGTGCTTGTCAAAAGTTTTGAGAAATAGACAAATGGGTGTGGTTATTCATACCATATTGATTTTTGACGTTATAAACATTTATTGATTTTAAAAAAGTCATCCTGTGGAACTCCTTGCCTGAGGATGTTGTGAACACCAAGACTATAATAGGGTTCAAAAAAGAACTAGATAAATTCATGGAGGGATAGGTCCATCAATGGCTATTAGCCAGGATGGGCAGGGATGGTGTCCCTAGTCTCTGTTTGCCAGAAGCTGGGAATGGATGACAAGGGAGGATCACTTGATGATTACCTGTTCTGTTCATTTCTTCTGAAGTGCCTGGCATTGGCATTGTCCACTGTCGGAAAACAGAATACTGGGCTAGATGGATCTTTGGTCTGACCCATTACGGCCATTCTTATGTAAAATTAAGCAATGCTTTAGCTCTGAAAGCCTTGAAAAATTTCTCTTATCACTTGCAATACTTTTCTGTTGGGAGCCACACAATGAAAAGGATAGGATTCAGTTAATTGATTGTTTAATGTCACCTCATTGCGTCTAGAGGCAGAAGGTCCAAATAAATTTGGTAACATCACCATTCCAGCCTTCCATTATTATCCATAGTTTCATGGGTTTATGCCCTGGCATAAACATTCTCTGTAGCATCCGTTGGCATAGAAGTCTTAAAATCGCTTTATTTTACAAGTACAAAAAAATTAATTGATTTTTTTTTTTACTTTGGTTTTGTTTTCCCTGTACTCTTAATGTGACTAAAAATGGGAATTATGTATTAATTTAGGGCCTGCTGTAGCAGTAATTGACATCAGACTGTCCACTGTGCAGCCCCATGCATGAGGTTAGATTAGTGGATATGCATGCTCACGGACCTTGCCACCTCTGACCCCCATTACTTTGGAATCCCCCTCCATGACCCTATCATGAAGGTGCATGAATATGTGTAGGCTGCCTGCATGGCCTATATTCTATCCCTTAGTGTGCAATGCAACCATTCTAGTTGGGGGGGGAGGAAAAATGGGGGACAAGATGGAACCCTTCATGACAGTGCCTTTAGGGACGAAGAGCAGTTGCCCTCTGGGAATGCTCAGGAAATAAATGGAGCCACTCAAGAGCAGCCCTGACCACTTCTGCTACAGTCCACAGGCAAGTCAACTTTTCATGAAGGTAGAAGGTAGCAGAGACCGTGTCAGCCAGGACACCCAGTCTGTATCCACCAGTAGGAGAAGATCAGTACCAATGTCACCAGTGTGGTTTCTGAACCATATGCAGGACCCTGACAAGGGTCATGGAGACCAGAAGCATCTAGTTCAGCATTTCTCAAATGTGGCCACCAGGGGCTTTTCTTGTGGCCACAGCCTCCTAGGTGGTGATGGGGGAGGGGGACAAAGCAGCTGCCCTTCCCCAGGGCCACCAGCAGGGGCTAGTCCTTGCTCCCTTCTGGAGCCACAAAGACTGTAGGAGCAGGCAACAAGTGTGAGTTCCCCACCTTCCTAGGGGTGGTGGTGCTCGGGCTTCAGTCCTGGGGTGGTGGGTGGCAGGCTCTGGCCATGTGGTGGCGGGCTCTGTGACCCAGTCACAGGGCTTCAGGCTCCAACTCCGGACTCACCCCCCCCCATCACCCCTGGCCCTCCCCATCTAGGGCTTAATTTGTTCCCCAGCTTGCCTGGGCTGAGTAAGTCTGCTGTGAAAAGTAGCAGATTTACTAGCTAGCACATCTTTTTATTTAAAAAAAAAAAAAAATCAACCAAATAAAGCAAAACATGCAAAGCACCCTGTGTTTCTATTTTGTTTAGGTCCAGTTAAAGAATAGAGACAACTGTACATTATTTTTATTATTGAGTCTGGAAAAAAAAACCCTACATAAATACATTACAATGATTTGGACATTTATATGTGCATATTTATTTGTTTTTTCCTAAAATTAAGTATTTTAGGAAAAATTGTCAGAGCGGCCACCAGCAAGAGTTCATGGCCACACTCTGAAGTCACCAAAAAATTTGTTGTGAGAACCCCCTCTAGTTACTCTGTGAATTGTCTTGCAGCCGCCTTATCTATATATTAACCAAAAATGGAAGGTTGCCCACTGGATGACATCTATCACTGTCAGCATCAGACATTGGTTTCTTGAGTAAAGATCACACAACAGCTTCCTTTAAGGAATCAAGCACCATGCCTTCCATAAGGGAAGCCTGGGTAATCTCCTTCAGCAGTGGACCCAGTTCAGTTAATTTGGTTTGGTCTCTCATAACTTTTGAATTACAGCCATGGAGTATGTTGCCTTTTAATGCAAGCAAATGGTAATCTAGTGGACTAAACATAGGATTGCATTCTGGGAACTGTTAATTTTTGACTCCTGATTTGCTATGTGACTTTGGGCAAATCACTAATCTTTTCTGGACCTCAGTTTCCTCATCTGTACAATAGAGATAAAAGGTGGTGTTCTCACAACCAATCCCATGAGTTATTCCCTCCCCTGCAACCCAGTAGCTGATGTATTTAGATGTTGGTCTAGTCAAAGGACATTTTAAAAAGTGAGTAAAGATAATTTAAAGGATCATTATGGCTAAAAATATTTTCTTCAAAGACAAAAAACGATGGTAGGGCATCTGAAATTAAGTCTAATACTTTGGGCTCAGTTGTGCCCCCAGGTATACCTTGTTCGTGCCTGACGACAGCAGTAGCATCTCAGATAAGTAAACAAGAAGTTCCTGTATCCCATGAATGCCTTTGAAGGTAGAATTTCGCCTTACATGTTTAATCATTGAAATAGATATCAGGATGAGGTCTTCTCAGTTCTCTATAGACCTAGTACAATATATGGGCCATTTGCTTGGCCAAAATGACGCAATGATAATGTCCTTTAAATGAACGGCAATCAAAGCTTTTATTTTTTCCATATCAACTTCTACATATTTTTTTTGAAAGTTGCTTGTCAACAACAAAGACATTGTTACCCAGGGTTTCGCTGAACCCAAAGCGGTTGGTACCTTTACTCTTTGCGAGGTGGTGGCAGGACATAAATCAATGGGGATATGGCCCATCCAGTCAAGAGATAGTTGATGCAAACAGGCAAACCAAAAGTGCTTTCACTCAAAGCCAGAGGTGAAAGTAAGCCAGTACGCCATGCCGGACTGGACTGGCTTCCGCGGCGGTGATTTAAAGGGCCCGGTGCTCCGGCCACTGCGGGGAGCCCCAGGCCCTTTAAATCCCCGCCTGAGCCCGGCTGCCAGAGCTCCGGCGGGGATTTAAAGGGCCCAGAGTTCTGGCCACTGCGAGGAGCCTCAGGCCCTTTAAATCCCCCCTGGAGCTCCAGCA
This sequence comes from Terrapene triunguis, assembly GCF_002925995.2. Taxonomy (NCBI): domain Eukaryota; kingdom Metazoa; phylum Chordata; order Testudines; family Emydidae; genus Terrapene; species Terrapene triunguis. Next base: position 42,876,917 of record NW_020664435.1, read on the forward strand.
GCCGGGCTCCCACAGTAATTTAAAGGGCCCGGAGCTCCGGCCATTGCAGGAAGCCCCGGGCCCTTTAATTTGCCCCTCAGCCCCGGGGCTTCCCGGCACCTCTGCAGCTGGTAGCTCCGGGGTGATTTAAAGGCCCCGCCTCTTCTGGTTGAGGCCACGCCCCCGCTCAGGACTCCAGCATACTGGTAAATCCTTTAAGTTACTTTCACCCCTGCTCAAAGCGTCTACTCTGTTTAGTTCCTAGCACTTACATGTGTCTGCAACAAGTTAGAAGAGCACCCCAAATTAACTCAGGATTCATATTTGCCCAAGATCTTGAGGAGGTCTCGAGTGGATTTCTATAGCTAGCTGTCCAGTGGCCAGCCTTCTGTTTGCAGGGGAACTTGAGAGGTGTTCAAGTGTCCACCAGGCTCAGATTTCTTCCTCATTTCATTAGTATTACATAGCTTCTGCTCAGCAGCTCTTTTTTAAATGATCAGGCTAAGTTAAGTGTGGAGTTTTCTAGCTTGTCCAGCAGGGAATTTTCCATAAGTTAACCAGCTATATTTCACAAAGCACTAGTTAACTATTGCCATACTTTCCATCTTGCAAAACTGCATGCTTCGGCAAAAAGCTTAAATCAGGAAGGCACAGGGTCATGTTTACTCCTCATGCTCACTCACTTCCCCCATCCCCTCCTGGTCTATTAGTTGTGCTAAGGCTTCAGAAACAGCCTTTCTTGCTGCTTTCAGCAATGGGCATAACAATTGTTGTTCCAGCTGTGGGCAGTGGTCTAGGCATGTTACTGGGTTCTGGCCTATCAGAAATTTCCCCCTCCTACAACATCATCTTCATTTCTATGGAAAAACTTGAAATCCAGATAGTGGAGGTCCTTTAAAACAAATTGTAGTCATGATATAATGCTGATTCAGGGGTCAATTCTACTCTTATTGAGCTCAGTGGAGATCCCTGTGAATTTGAAAGGGAGCAGGATTGGGAACACTCATTCAATAGGTGCTGGACCAGATCCTGTGCTGGTATAAATCAGTGTAGCTCCATCAAACGATGGTCTGCTGATTTACACCAGCTATGGGTAGCAATCCATAATCATGGCTGAAACAATCCAATTTATATTTTATTGGAGAATTGAGTTATTTGGGCATTTGTCCCAAAGTGCTAGCTATTAGCTTGATGGATGTCACACTGGAGCTCCATATGCTCCTGACTTCTCTAAGCCCTGGTCTGTGCTACAGAGTTAGGTTGATGTAAGGCAGCTTACGTCGACCTAACTCTGTAAGCATTTACACTAAAATGTAGCTCTCACTGATGTAACTTGCCCACTGCACCAACTTAACTCCACCACTGGGAAGGGTATGGTGATTAAGTTGATGTAGTTCGGTCGACAGTGTCATTGTAGATGCTGCGTTGCTTGCATCGACTGTTGCTGCCTTTCAGAAGCTGTCCCACAATGCCCCACACTGACTGTTAAATCAGAGCAAGCATTCCTGACGAGGACACATATCGTCAACACAAGGAGCATAGTGTGAACATGCAAATGCAATTTAAGTACTGCAGTGGTTGTACGTAGACATAACTTAGGTCAACTTAATTTTGTAGGTAGACTTGTCCTAAGAAGCACTTACATTTACAGTAAATTTCCTTATAAATGCTTGTCAGAACAAGCACCAACCAGGGGCAGTAAGAGGAGCTAAGGAGCTTGTCTTGGTGGTTTTATTAGTTATATTGTGGTAGTGCTTAGAGGCCCCAATCTGGCTTCCACCTCCCATTATGCTAGGCACTCTACACATATGTCATCCCTTGCCCCAAAGAGTTTACAAGCCAAACATTCAACAAGAGGCAACAGGTAGAGAAAAGCTGCTGTGGAGAGGACCGTGACACGTTTGTGTTTGGTATGAGCAGCAGTCACAGCATAGCCACTGCCAAGTGGTTTACAGGCATCACAAAGGTAGTGCGTTTTAAGGAGGTATTCACAGGGGTGACATGGGAGAAAGGGCGAAGGTGCCTGAGGGAAAACTGGACTAGTGGGTGTTTGTAGGCTAGCATTGTTGGCAGAGTAGAAGTAGGGGGTTAGCAGCTGTTAGTGTATGAGAGTGGCAGCTAGGGTGATGCTAATTTGTGGCGGTGCCTTAGTGGTAAAGACAAGTTACTTGTTTTTGCAGTCGGTGAAGATGCAAAAGTGAAGAGCCAGGAAGATAATCTTAGTGGCAGCATTTTTAATTTAATTTGAAGGGAGCAACGTTGCATTTGTCAAGGCCAGAAAGGAGAAGGTTATAGTAGTCAAGAGACAAGATGATGAGCCTGGACTGGAGTGTTTTATCTGCATGGACTGAATTTCCAGGGGTTATTTTGAGGGTGGGGAAGGAGCTGGTATCCGTTATGAACTCCCACGGTGTAAAGCGATTAAAAGTCACTGAATGCTTGAACAAGGGTTTTTATTTTTGTTAGATACTGAAAGTATCAGATGAAAATCTGTCCTTTATGTGCAGTCAGGGGCGCTGGAACAATTTTTATAGTAAGGGTGCTGAGAACCATTGAACCAAACTGTAAACCCTGTATATAATGGAAACCACTTCAAGTCAGGGGGTGCGGTAGCACCCAGCACCTATGTGTGCAGTACACTGGAAAATCAGCAGAATAGTAAACGTGATCACAATTTAGAATCTCTGTCACACTTGCCAGCTAGGTTACTCGCAGGCTGTCATTCATTCCAGCTTGACATACTTTATAGCTTTGCTGTGGGCTTTCTTGATAGTAATGTTACAATCTATGGACCTAAGTTTCTATTAGAGATAAACATATTTCATTGAGCTGTCATGATGTAACCCAGGGATCGGCAACCTTTGGCATGCGGCCCATCAGGGAAATCTGCTGGCGGGCTGGGATGGTTTGTTTACCTGCAGTGTCTGCAGGTTCGGCCGATTGCAGCTCCCATAGGCCACGATTCGCCACTCCAGGCCAATGGGGGCTTCAGGAAGGGCGGCCAGCACATCCCTCGGCCCGCACCGCTTTCCGCAGCCCCCACTGCCCTGGAACGGCAAACTGCAGCCCGTGGGAGCTGTGATCGGCCGAACCTGTGGACGCTGCAGGTAAACAAACCATCGCGGCCCATCAGTGGATTTCCCTGACGGGCCGCGTGCCAAAGGTTACTGATCCCTGATGTAACCTGTGGCCTGTTCTCCATCCCTTACCACAGAGTGTGATGGGTCTCTCTCACCTGCCAGGCAATCCTATTTTATCACTTCTACCATAATGTGGTAGCCTTCTGCTAGTCTCAATCCCTAGAGGCAAATATGGATGAATCAGTTAATTCCAGCTCCATTTTATTAATGTCTAGGAAATTTAATTTAGCCATTTGGGACGGCACTTCCATACACATGCTTTTTCCTATAAGATTTCATTTTCCCCCTTGCCTTAGCAAAGAAGGATGGCTTTTTGGTTAAGGTACTGGGCTGGAAGTTAGGAGATCTGGTGTGATGGGTTGGATCACAGAAACCCCCTTGGGGCTGCCAACTGATGTGCCAAGACTACTTTTGCCCCTGCTTTCCCTGCCAGCTTGGGACTCCAGCGCCCTGTCTTGTTGAGCCAGACATGCCAATCTGCTCCAACACAGACCCAGGGTCTGAACCATATGCCCCACAGCTGCAGACTTAACTGAAAGCAGCTTACAGAAGTGTTCCTGTTTATAACACTCAGATGCCCAACTCCCAATGGGGTCTAAACCCCAAATAAATTCATTTTACCCTGTATAAAGCTTATACAGAGTAAACTCATAAATTGTTCGCCCTCTATAACACTGATAGAGAGAGATGCACAGCTGTTTGTCCCTCCTGGTATTAATACATACTCTGGGTTAATTAATAAGTAAAAAGTGATTTTTATTAACTACAGAAAGTAGGATTTAAGTGGTTCCAAGTAGTAACAGACAGACCAAAGTGAATTACCAAGTAAAATAAAATAAAACACGTAAATCTAACCCTAATACGGTAATAAGACTGATTACAGATAAAATCTCACCCTCAGAGATGTTTCAATAAATTTCTTCCACAGACTGGACGCCTTCCTAGTCTGGGCACAATCCTGGTACAGCCCTTGTTCCAGCTCAGGTGGTACCTAGGGGATTTCTCATGCTGGCTTCTCACTTTGTTCTGTTCCACCCACTTATATATCTTTGCATAAGGCGGGAATCCTTTGTCCCTCTCTGGCTTCCCACCCCCTCCTTCTCAATGGAAAAGCACCAGGTTAAAGATGGATTCCAGTTCAGGTGACAAAATCACATGCCAGCACACAGGTATACAGGAAGACTTAGAAGTAAAACAGAGCCATCTGCAGTCGATTGTCCTGGTTGGTGGGAGCCATCAAGATTCCAAATCACCATTAATGGCCCACACTTCGCATAATTACAGTAGGCCCTCAGTTATATTTCATATTTCTAGTTTCAGATACAAGAGTGGTACATTTATACAAATAGGATGACCACACTCAGTAGATTATAAGCTTTGTAATGATACCTTACAAGAAACCTTTTGCATGAAGCATATTTCAGTTACATTATATTCAAACTCATTAGCATATTTTCATAAAATCATATAGAGTGCACCGTCACATCTGGGTTCTAGGCTTGTCTCTGCCCCAGACTTCTAATGTGATGTTGGGCTTCACATCTCTGTGCCTCAGTTCTCCCTCTTTAAAGTGGAGATAATGCCACTCCCTTTCTCCCACCCTTTGTCTGTTCTGTCTAGTAAGCTCTGTGGGTCAGGGACTTTCTCTTGCAGTGTTTTGTACGGTGCTCAGAATGGGGCCCTGATCTGGGTTGGTGTCTCTATGCACTACTGTAATACTAACAATATTTTTGTGAGTGTAAGAGGGATACCTTTCCCTTTAAGGGTCAGAAGGCCTTGTGCCTGTCAGCCCTGCCCTGCTACATCTGTGCAGGGTGTGGGATTTAAGAGGAGGAAGGCCCAGCAGTTGAGTGCTGGCTAGGGAGGAGAGCAGACAGACTGTTCCAATGAGAGGCAAGTAGTTCGGCTTGCACTAGGAACTGCCTGTGGCCTGCCTGAGGCCCTTGGTAAGATGGTAGACCTGATCTGGATGGTTGCGCTGACTGAAGTCCAGGAGCTGGCGAGACAAGCTGTTGCTGCTGGGATCCTGCCTGCAGGGAAGGGGGCTGAAGGCTGAGCCCAGCAGGACAGAAAACTTGTCTTTTGATGTTGTATTGAACTTGAACTAAGGAATTCTGTTACCCCAGAAGGGGTTTGTGATGGGTTGGATCACAGAACCCCCCTTGGGAGCTGCCACCTAATGTGCCAAGACTGACTACCTCTGCTCCTGTTTTCCCTGCCAACTCAGGACTCCAGCACCCTGTCTTGCTGAGCCAGACACTCCCGTCTGCTCCAACACAGACCCAGGGTCTGAATTACTTGCCTCAAAGCTGCAGGTTTACCTGAAAGCAGCTCACAGAAGTGTGCTTGTCTTTAACACTCAGATGCCTGACTCCCAATGGGCTCTAAACACAAATAAATCCGTTTTACCCTGTATAAAGCACAGAGACCCCCTTGTGAATGTCACCTGACATGCTGATAGGGTTACAAGGTAACAAGAACAAAATATCGGGACACATTGGGGGGCGGGAAGCGCTGCCACCGAAGCAAAAAAAAAAAAGCCGGAGTGCAAAATATTGGGACAAATGGCATCCTGGCCATACATCTGTCGAGATGCGGGACAAACAACTAAATATCGGGACAGTCCCGATTTTATCGGGACATCTGATCACCCTACATGCTGAAATTACCTCTGAGCCTGTTTTCCCTGCCAGCTTGGGACTCCAGAACCCTGCCTTGTTGAGCCAGACATGCTAGCCTGCTGCAACATAGACTCAGGGTTCGGGCCACGTCCCCAAAGCTGCAGGCTTTAAGTGAAAACAACTCTGCAGGTTACCTGACTCCAGCACCAAGCCACCCAGCTCTCACTGGGATCCAAACCCCAAATAAATCTGTTTTACTCTGTATAAAGCTTATACAGGGTAAACTCATAAATTGTCTGCCCTCTAGAACACTGATAGAGATATATGCACAGCTGTTTGCTCCCCTAGGTATTAATCACTTACTCTGGGTTCACTAATAAAAGTGATTTTATTAAGTATAAAAAGTAGGATTTAATGGTTCCAAGTAATAACAGACAGAACAAAGTAAGTTACCAAGCAAAATAATGAAAAAACACGCAAGTCTAAGCCTAATACAGTAAGAAACTGATTACAGGTAATATCTCACCCTAAGAGATGTTCCAATAAGCTTCTTTCACAGACTAGACTCCTTCCTAGTCTGGGCCCAATCCTTTCCCCAGTACGGTTCTTGTTAGTTCCAGCAGACATCTTAGGTGTTAAGCAGGGGATTTCTCATGACTGGCCGCCTCTTTCTTCTGCTCCACCCCCTTTTATCGCTTTGGCACAAGGCGTGACTCTTTTTTGTCTCTCTGGGTCCCCACCCCTCCTTCTAAATGGAAAAGTACCAGATTTAAGATGGATTCCAGCATCATGTGACATGGTCATATGTCCTGTGAGACCCCAGCCTCCATTCTTCCTGGGCTGGCCCACACGTACACAGGAAGGTTTGCAAGTAAACAGAGCCATTTACAGTTCATTGTTTCTGAAGCACCCTTAATGGCTTCCACTTAATATGTTTACAGACGAGTCTCATCTTACACAGGGGTTCCGTTCCACGGTTAGCGCGTAAAGCGAAAACCACGTATAGTCAAAATTACATTGAGTTGAATGGCGGGCGGAATTGCCCGCACTACATGTACAGTATTAAAATTGTTGTTTTTCTCTTTTTTTTTTGTTTTTGGTTTTGCCGACCGCGTAAAATAGAAATCACGCATGTTAAATACGGGCAAAATGCAACTGACCTGTACATTAGTAATACAAGTTTATATCTTATTCTCTTAACTCCAGACATAGAAATAATACATGCAAACAAATAGGATGAACACACTCAGTAGATTATAAACTTTGGAATGATACCTTACAATAAAGAATATTCCAGTTACATCACATTCACATTTGTAAGCATAGTTTCATAAAGCATATAGAGTGCAACATCACAGGGTCCTAAAAGTTGACAGTCTAATTTGAAGTTTTAACTTGGGCTGCATGGAACTATTGCATCATTCCTCAGTAAGATTTTGTCATTGTTCCCTTTAAAGCATTATCCATAATGGGCAAAGCCCATATCCATGGCTTTCATAGACCAATTCTCAGCAGGCATAACCTTTTCCCTCCACCCTCAGCTTAAATTCTGGCCCTGTTTGAAATCAATGGAAAAACTCTCATTGACTTCAATGGGGCCAGGATCTCACTCAAAAGTATGCAGTTCACCTTCTCCCCATTTCATACCATGTTGATCCTACCATCCATATTTAGCACAAATTCCTTTGTCCTTGTCCTTTTGAGTTCCATTGCTGTGATTATATGCACACTGTATGCAAGAGCAGTTCCAGACTGCAGTTACATCTGAGATTAGAACTGATATCTTAGTTTTATCACATTTATAAGCAATTAATAGCAACTGACTTCTTATATGAAATGAAAACTGAAATGAGGCTTTTTCTTTCCAGGAACCGATATCTGAGATGCTTCCATTAACTGGGAAAACAATAATATTTGATAGTTTTCCTGATCCTTCAGAAACATGGGAAATAATTGAGACTATTGGCAAAGGAACATATGGCAAAGTTTTTAAAGTGTTGAACAAAAAAAATGGCAGCAAAGCAGCCGTCAAAATCTTGGACCCAGTTCACGTAAGCTACTTTAATATTAAATTGTTTTTTATTTAGTTATAACTTACTATGTAACCTCATATGTTGGTTTGTCAGTTGTATTAGAAAAATAAAGTGGAAAATAACCATTATTTGTAAACATTTGACCAAGATGTTTTCTAGCTACATATGTATTTTTAGGTCTGTCAAGCGATTAAAAATATTAATCAGGATTAATTGCACTGTTAAACAATAGAATACCAATTATTTAAATATTTTTGTTTTCTACATTTTCAAATATATTGATTTCAATTACAACACAGAACCCAAAGTGTCCAGTGCTCACTTTATATTTATTTTTATTACAAATATTTATACTATAAAAAACAAAACAAATAGTATTTTTCAATTCACCTCATACAAGTACAGTAATACAATCTCTTTATCACGAAAGTTGAACTTACAAATGTAGAATTATGTACAAAAAAACTGCATTCAAAAATAAAACAATGTAAAACTTTAGAGCCTACAAGTCCACTCAGTCCTACTTCTTGTTCAGTCAGTCACTCAGACAAACAAATTTTTTACATTTGCAGGAAATAATGCTACCCACTTCTTGTTTACAATCTCACCTGAAAGCGAAAACAGGTGTTCACATGGCACTGTTGTAGCCGGCGTCGCAAGATATTTATGTGCCGGATTCATTAAAGATTCACATGTCCCTTCATGCTTCAACCACCATTCCAAAGGACATGCATCCATGCTAATGGGGGGTTCTGCTCAATAACGATCCAGAGCAGTGCAGACCGATGCATGTTCACTTTCATCACCTGAATCAAATTCCACAAGGAGAAGGTTGATTTTCTTTTTTGGTGGTTCGGGATTTGTAGTTTCCACATTGGAATGTTGCTCTTTTAAGACTTTTGAAAGCATGCTTCACTCCTCATCCCTCTCAGATTTTGGAAGGCACCTCAGATTCTTAAACCTTGGGTTGAGTGCTGTAGCTATCTTTAGAAATCTTACATTGGTATCTTCTTTGCGTTTTGTCAAATCTGCAGTGGAAGTGTTCTTAAAACGAACAACATGTGCTGGGTCATCATCCGACATTGCTATAACAACATGAAATATATGGCAGAATGTGGGTAAAACAGAGTAGGGGACATACTATTCTCCCCGAAGGAGTTCAATCAACGATTTAATTAACACACTTTTTTAACGAGCATCATCAGCATGGAAGCATGTCCTCTCTGGAATGATGGCCGAAGCATGTAGGGGCATACGAATGTTTAACATATATGGCACATAAAAACCTTGCAATGCTGGCTTCAGAAGTGCCATACAAACGCCTGTTCTCACTTTCAGGTGACATTGTAAATAAGAATTGTCTCCTGTAAATATAAAAAAACGTTTTTGTCTTAGCAATTGGCTGAACAAGAAGTAGCACTGAATGGACTTGTAGTTTTACATTGTTTTGTTTTTGAGTGCAGTTATGTAACAAAAAAAATTTTACATTTGTAAGTTGCGATAAAGAGATTGCATTACGGTATTGTATGAGATGAATTGAAAAATATGATTTTTTATCGTTTTTACAGTGCAAACATTAGTAATCAAAATAATATAAAGTGAGCACTGTACACTTTGTATTCTGTGTTGTAATTGAAACCAATATATTAGAAAATGTAGAAAAACATCCAAAATATTTAATACATTTCCATTGGTATTTTATTGTTTAACAGTGGGATTAAAACTGCAATTAATCGCGATTAATTTTTTTGAGTGAATCGCGTGAGTTAACTGATTAATCGACAGCCCTAGTATTTTTCTTATGGTTTGTGTTCTTGGGAATGACACTCGCCTGTTTAATTGATCAGATGTAATCAATCAATCAAGGATATGAACTTTGTTAATTCTAATTTAGAATTAGTTTCAGCATTGAATTCTCTTTGGTATTGATCAAACACTTCCTTTTATTTTTCTTCTAGAAAAAGTTCTAAATTCTCTCCTGGGTTGCACATACAGAATTCCAACTATCTTATAATTATATAGTTTCATCATTAGTCCCTTTTTCTTTTTTACATACTAGCTATGAGAAAGTCTCTTAATGTCAAATAAATCAGCCATTCCCTTCCAAAACAATAGAATGCATGTTTGAGTGTGCTTATCTAGATTATATGCAATACATTACTCTTCTAAAATAGAATGATATATTTGGAAATGCTGAACCTATAAATATTTGTTCTGTGCTTAACAAAACATAAGGACCAAGTCTTCCACTTCCTTGATGAATTTACCATCTAAAAAGACAAAGGCAACAATCCTTACACACACAGCACCAGATGACCAGGAGGTAGATTCACTGTACAGCATAACATATTTTTTATAAAAAACTGAAATTCTTTGGATGGATGACAGATTAGTAGTTAATAGACCTTATTGAAGTAGTGTTTTCTGAGGAGGGACTTGAAAGAGGAGAAGAGAACTCAACAGGACCATTCTTGTTAGTAACCACAGGTCCTTCTGTTGCAAATAGATCCAAGCGGGCAGACCTTTGTGCTTTTATGGAACCCCATTGTCTTCACTTGAGCTACATAGGTGCCAAGGGCCTTTCGGTTTGGATATGCTTGCAGTGGGCAGTAGACCACAAAATATAGACAATGAGACATTCCTACTCATCTCTTTCAAATGGCCTGTGCTATATAGAATGTCAGATTAGATGATAGTAATAATAGGCGCCAACTTATTTTGGAAAAAAAATAGTGGGTGCTTAGCACCCACGCGCAGTCAGCTCCCTCCCCCCTCACCTGTTAGCAGCTCCGCCAATCAACTCCTCCCCCTCCCTCCCAGTGCCTCTCGCCCGCCGCGAGCAGCTGTTCCGCGGTGTGCAGGAGGCACTGGGAGGGAGGGGGAGGAGTGGGGACAAGGCATGCTCAGGGGAGGGGGTGGAATTGGGCGGGAAGAGGTGGGGCGGAATGGAGGCGGGAAGAAGTGGGGTGGGAGTGGGGCCTTGGGGAAGGGGGGGGGAGGCTGGGGCAGAGTGGGGGTTGAGCACCCCCGGGCAAAGGAAAAAGCCGGTGCTTGTGATCGTAATGGTTCTTTCTGGCCTTGAAACCTATGAAATGTATTAATGTTGTAAACTTGCTATTAAATTTATCTTCACTCTGGTTCTTGTTAGTCTTTCTGTTTTTCACGTGTGTTTTCCATGCCAGAAATGGGGCCCATTCTTCATTCATCTTGTCGCATTTTAAAAGCAAAAATAATTCACAGCCGAGAGATTACAATCTTAATTAAATGAATTTAAATGCATCAAAACATCATACAGCATCTTACTGTTTTCTGTAAACAGGGTCCTTCAATTTTACTGCAGACTCTGAATAATCAGGGCTGTCTTATGACCCATGGTCAGCTGAATGCCTACATAGCAGAAAACATTTTTTTTGCACCAATCTATTTCACAAGAATGCATGAATGTTTGGTATTAACTGGATTATTGAAGGAGGCAGGGAAGCAATATAGCAGTGATGTCAGAAAATCACAAACCACTTTGCAAAGGAGAAGGAAAGGAAAGAGGGTGGAGATGGGAGGGAGAGAAGAAATAAAGCTGATGTCAGGGGAAAGAAGAAAGGAGGAGGAATTGGAGCAGAGGAAGAGGGGAGAGTCTGAAGGAGCTGGAATGAGTGAGAGGCGACAAGGACAGAATTGGTCAGAAAATGATTATTCATTTTATTTTTTTACAGAACATTTAGGCAAAAATAATTACTTTACTTTTTTTGTCAATTTTCAGGGGAAAAAGGCAACTTTTTGTAGAAGAAAAATATTATTTTGTTTCTCTTTGTTTTCATCCTAAACTGCCTAGGACTAAAAAGTTTCAACTGGAACCTCAGAAATTTTCAGCCAAAAATGAAAATATTTGGTTTTCCAACAAACAATCGAAAATTGTTGAGAAAAAGCAGATACTTTTTCCAAAAAATCTTCATTTAATCAAAACCCAAATATACCGTCCAAACCCAGGAAACTTTCCACTGGCCCAGAAACAGACACTTCACTAAGTGGATAAACAAGGGATCCATTAGGTGGTCAGCAGTAAATGGACAGCAAGAAATGTAGTAGAATAATAACTCTGAATCACCTAATTTCTGGATGGACTTGCCCTACTTCTTGATCCTTACAATGTTGTTGTTATACCCTGTTTCCCCGAAAGTAAGACCTACTTCCAGTTTTGCCTCTCGCTGTAATATAAGGCATCCCCCAAAAATAAGACCTCCCCGATAATAAGGCCACCCCGGAATATAAGGCCCCGAAGCTCCAGGAAAAATAAGACCTCCCCTGAAAATAAGACCTAGCGCATCTTTGGGAGCAAAAATTAATATAAGACACTGTCTTATTTTCGGGGAAACACGGTATCTACATTATGTTGGCATTATCTGCTATACCTGTGAGTCACTTCGCCCTAATGTGACTATGAATATTGTAAGTAGGGTGTGTGGAATGAACTAGACTTCTTTCTGCAGTTTAAACTGAAGGATTTATTAATGGCTGCAGAGGGAGCCATTGTGATGAGGAAAAAAAAAAAGCATCTTATGGGCTCCCTTCTTTTAATTTTACATTTTTGCCTTAGCTACACAATGTCTAAATTTGAGAGACAAACTTGGATGGGTGAAAATCGTGACTACATAAGAGAAAACATTTCAAATATTGTTCAATAATTATCATAAATTACATGATTTTGAGAGATCTGAGACTAAGAACTTTAATCCTTAAGAGCTTTTGAATGCTCCTTGTTGAATAACAGTTAAAAATGTGTAAAAGTGGAACAGGAAGGAGAATATTTATATGTGGAAATAATAATAATTTGAGAGCCATTTTCATGTCCAAACTATACAAACTCCTCATTCTCTTAATTATCAAGTCCAGTAAACTTGATGGATAATTTGGCTAAAAATCTTAATGTCAATTATTATTAAAAGGTGCCTTTTTATTGCTTACGGGGAAATTTGACCTTTTATGAGCAGTTTGGGTTTTGTGCAATGTTTTATTAAGGTAAACATAACCAAATATATCCAGTTAATATATTTATCTTTCCCCATAAAATGAAGAGGAAGATTTCCTTTCCGTTATAGATGGAATGAATATTCTATTCATAGTGTCTCTCTCTCTCTCTCTCTCTCTCTCATTTCTTGTTATAAATGGAGCAAACCACATAATATTCAAATGCCCCTCGGGAGATAATAACCTCTATTAAATCACAGTAGGACAGTGGTCCAATTTTCCTCTCTATTTCCCTGAGGCAGCCATGGCTATGGTGTATCTGTTGTAGCTTTTAACTTTTTTGTTTTTAATTTCTTTCTTTCTCCTAGCAGACACACTCAGTCCCTCTTCTCCTCCCTTTTTACCCTTATTTCTCCCCCCACCCTTCTTCTTTCTCTGCTGAGTTCCTGTTTTTAGGTGTGTCTGTGAGAACACTAATTTGAAGAAGTGAGTTTCACTTTTTCATTTGGAAGGCAGGGAGATTTTTGGTTATTCTTGCCTCTTCCAGTAATGAGATCCAAAGCCTGGGTCCTATGGCTAAGAGAACCTTTCTCCCATTCCATAAGCATCATCCTTAAAATTAAAAACTTCATAGTTCCTGTGGAACATAAGATGTCATGGGCAGTTGTCATAACACAGAGAGAGGCTCTCTGAGGTATGTTCAAGGCCCTAGTGGGACTGGCCTAAGTTTAACAATGACTAAGACTACGTTTTAGTCACGGGTATTTTTAGTAAAAGTCATGGACAAGTCACGGACAGTAAACAAAAATTCACGGCCCAGGACCTGTCCATAACTTTTACTATATACCCCTGACTAAAACTTGGGGGGGGGGACCCCCACTGTTGCTGGGGGGGGACGGGACTGGCAGGCACGCCTACCCCCCAGCAGCTGCAGAGTTTGGGTGTGGGAGGGGGCAGGGGGTTGGGGCACGGGACGGGGTGAGGCGGGCTTTGGGCAGCGCTTACTTGGGGGGCTCCCCGGCAGTGGCGACATCCCCCTCGCTCAGCTCCTAGGAGGAGGCTTGGCCAGGCAGCTGTGCACGCTGCCTCCACCCAGAGCGCCAGCTTCACAGTTCCCATTGGCCAGGAACTGAAGTAGTGCAGCTCCAATTCAAGTGTAGACGAGTCCGCAGTTAACCCTTTATACAGTTTGTCTTTGAAGTGTTTGCAGGTGATCAGCAGACAAAAGCTCGGGGTGAAGCTTCAAAGGCTGAATCCATAGGTCAGAGTTTGCAGTCCCCTCCTCCTAAGTATTTCTTAGGAATTCTGCTTCACACATATTGTCCCAAAAGATAATTGGTCTCTGCCCAATTGTTCAGCATAGTCTTTTGGAGTTCACAGTACTTCCCAGTGGTTGCATTGGTCCTGCCTTCCTTTTAAAGAAGTTCCATACATTCTCACAATAATCTAAAGATTTGCATTTTTAATATAATGAACTCCTAAAATAATTAAATGTAATTCAGTGAGGTTTGTGCATGATATTGAAGGAAATTACTATAACTGTCACACCCTGTTCCCTCCTAAAGACTTTTGTAAATAAACACAATCAATCTGTATCAGCTCGAGATACTGGTCATCTGTCCAAGACACAGGGGCATATGGAGCAGCAGATGTCAGCAATGATCACAATCTTTGTATTGCCAAACTGAAATTAAAATGGGGAAAGATCAGCTTTAAATAAAAAGTGGCAAAGAAAGTCAACATTACAGAACTGAGCACAAAAGAGTACTGTGAGAAATTCCAGCTTGAGCTAAGAAACAGCTTTAGTCACTGCCAGAGGCAGAAGAAAGTGAGACTGGACCTAAAGAAAAATGGACAATGCTCAGACGCAACATGTTACAAGTTGCAGCAGTCACTGTTGGATATCAACACAGATTTAGGCTTTGTTTACATTAGCACTTTTGTTAGCAAAACTTTTGTTGGTCGGGGCGTGACTGACATAAGTTTCACCAACAAAAGCACCAGTGTGGACAGCACTATGTCGGCAGGAGATGCTCTTCCGCTGACATAGCTACTGCCACTCATTCAGGGTGGTTTAATTATGCCAGTGGGAGAGCTCTCTCCCACCAGCCTAGAGCAGCTAGATGGGAGACCTTACAGCTGCGCCACTATAAGGTCTGTGGTGTAGACATAGCCTTAGGCCTGGTCTACACTACGGGGTTAGGTCGAATTTAGCTGCGTTAGATCGATTTTAAAATGAATGCGTCCACACAACCAACCCCGTTCCGTCGACTTAAAGGACTTCTGTACTCCTCCCTGGCGAGGGGAGTAGCGCTAGAATCGACCTTGCTGGGTCGAATTTGGGGTAGTGTGGACGCAAAATCGACAGTACTGGCCTCTGGGAGCTATCCCAGAGTGCTCCAATGTGACCGCTCTGGATAGCACTTTGAACTCCGATGCACTAGCCAGGTACACAGGAAAAGCTCCGGGAACTTTTGAATTTAATTTCCTGTTTGTTCAGCGTGGCGAACTCAGCAGCACAGGTGACCATGCAGTCCCCCCAGAATCATAGAGCGTAGAATGTTTCTATGCTCCCCCTATCATCTCCATCCCTAAGGTTATCGCAGATTAGAAAGCGAAAAAAACGCACTCGCGATGCCATGTTTTCCGAGCTCAGGCAGTCCTCCCGCACTGATAGGGCACAGCTTAATGCATGGAAGCATTCAGTGGCAGAGGCCAGGAAAGAATTAAGTGAGCACGAAGAGCGGAGGCAGAATGCGATGCTGAGGCTAATGGGGGAGCAAATGGACATGATGAAGTGTCTGTTGGAGTTGCAGGAAAGCCAGCAAGAGCACAGACCCCCGCTGCATCCACTGTATAACCGCCTACCCCATGTTCCATAGCCTCCTCACTCAGATGCCCAAGAACGCGGGGGGAGGCTCCGGGCACCCAGCCACTCCACTCCAGAGGATGGCCCAAGCAACAGAAGACTGTCATTCAAACAGTTTGATTTTTAGTGTGGCTACAATAAGCAATGTGGCCGTGTCCTTCCCTCCTCCCCCACCTCACCCGGGCTACCTTGTCCATTATCTCATTTTTTTTAATTAATAAAGAAAGAATGCATGGTTTCAAAACAATAGTTACTTTATTTCAAAGGATGGAGGGTGGTTGGCTTACAGGGAATTAAAATCAACAAAGGGGGCGGGTTTGCATCAAGGAGAAACACACACAACTGTCACACCATAGCGTGGCCAGTCATGAAACTGGTTTTCAGCGTGCCTTGCTGTGCTCTTCTAATTGCCCTGGTGTCTGGCTGCTCAAAATTGGATGCCAGGCAATTTGCCTCAACCTCCCACCCCTCCATAAACGTCTCCCCCTTACTCTCACAGATATTATGGAGCACACAGCAAGCAGCAATAACAATGGGAATGTTGGTTGCGCTGAGGTCTGACCTAGTCAGCAAACAGCAACAGCAAGCTTTTAAAGTGCGTGACGGTGAGCTGAGTGGGCTCCATGCTTGCCATGGCGTCTGCATGGGTAACCCAGGAAAAAAGGCGCGAAACGATTGACAGCCGTTGCTTTTACGGAGGGAGGGGCGACTGACGACATGTACCCAAAACCACCCACGACAATGTTTTTGCCCCATCAGGCATTGGGAGCTTAACCCAGAATTCCAATGGGCAGCGGAGACTGCGGGAACTGTGGGATAGCTACCCACTGTGCACTGCTCCGTAAGTCGATGCTAGCCACGGTAGTGAGGACGCACTCCACTGACTTAATGTGCTTAGTGGGGACATACACAATTGACTGTATAAAATCGATTTCTAAAAATCAACTTCTATAAAATCTATTTAATTTCGTAGTGTAGACATACCCTCAGACACAACAAGAATTGGATAAGCCAAGAGATGTGGCATCATATCGAGGAAGGAAAAGCACTGTCAGGAAAACTTCTGAATGCTAAGATCATTTGACTATTGGGTGAAAGAGCAAAGGAGGAGTACAAGAAAGCAGACAAAATGGTGAAAAGCATGAGACGATAAAACAGAGAGATGTTGAAGGCCTAGCAGCTGAAGTTGCTGCTATGATAGGAAGTTAGTTGTTTACCAAGTGATTGAAACTTCAGAACAGGAAATCAGCCAATGAAAAGTATAGATGGAAAAATGCTTACAACTGAAGTAGAACAGAATAACAGATGGGCAGAACAATTCAAAGAAGTCCTCAACAGACCCAGCCCTACCTCAGCACTAGTATTCAATGAAACATGAACCAAATCAACTTGATACCAACAGCAGTCTAATAGAGATGTCAGAAGTACAGGCTGCAGTCAAGAAGCTGAAAAACACCCAAATGGTGGGAGATGATGAAATCTCAGCAGAAATGCTAACAGCACTTGACGCTACCCCCCAAATGAAACTGGCAGAACTGTTCAATGAAGTCTGGAGAAAGACCCCCCCTCTTGACCATGGAAAATTGTCAGAATATCCAAAAAAGGGTGATCTTACTGACTGTAACAATTGGACAGTAGTGTGACTTCTTGCCATTGTAGGGAAAGTCTTCTGTATTGTGATATTACAAAGAATGAAAGAGCAGTGGATGCAAAGCTTGGAGAAAAACTGGCTGGATTCAGGCACCACGTAGATCAGATATTCACACTAAGGACCATCATAGAAGAATGTATAGAACGCTTCAGCTTCCCCTTATCAACTTCATTTCATTGTTTGTTTTTCAAAAGGCATTTGACAGCATGCATAGAAATACTATTCTTCAGTCTTATGGAATCCAGCTAAAGTCATTGATGCTGCATACAATGATGCAAACTGCGCTGTAAGGATGAACAACCAGACAACAGAATGGTTCAACCTGGAAAATGGTGTGAAGCCGGGCTATAGTCTAACTCTGTAATTGTTGTTTGGCATGGGTAGCACGATACTAGCCAGCAGAGACCTTGTGACATCCAGGATAGGAAAGGCATTCACTAAGCTCAACAATGTATGGACATCAAAGATATACCGTAACGTAGGCAAAATGGAGAATTTTCAACTCAGACATAATATCAGTGTTATTGTATGGCTGCGAGAGCTATTAAAATGATAGAAAACTAGATGCCTTTGGAAAATATGTGTCTACAAAAGATTCTGGGCACT
This sequence comes from Terrapene triunguis, assembly GCF_002925995.2. Lineage (NCBI taxonomy): Eukaryota > Metazoa > Chordata > Testudines > Emydidae > Terrapene > Terrapene triunguis. The sequence continues at coordinate 42,894,778 of NW_020664435.1, forward strand.
GAATGGAGAAAACTTATCACCAACTGAGTGATCTGACAAATCACCAGCCAGCAGTTTGTCGCTGCTACAAGGAAGTGTTTGGACATATTTGGGGCATTTACTCCAGATGCCAAAACACACGCTCCAATATGAAGCTGTCAAGTGGAAGCTAACTGGTGTGAGGGCACAAGGTCTCTCTTGGGTACCCTCAAGAACCCTTACCAGGGAGGGCTGAACAGCCAATCTCAACACAGAGCCAATGGAAGCAGCAGCTAATGACAGAGAGAGATGGGAGAGACTGGTTTACAGCCTTGTGCGCCAACATTGGTGCAAGAAGGATGCAATAATAAAATAACTCTCTCTGTCCAAGGTAAAGGCAGTATAGATCTGTGTTTTTCTGGCACTTGAGACCATGGCAGCTGCTCACAAATAGCTTAATGAGAATGTTAATAAAAGTTGTTCAAAGCACGTGAAGCACCTCAGGCTCCTGTATCAGAGGGTGGAGGACTCCCAACAGTCGCTCTGGGAGGGGACCTAGCACATGCCCATTCTACGATGAGCTGGACTACACACTCTCCTGTGCTGCAAGTACAGAGACTGAAGTGACTTGCAACCCCCTCCTTGTTCCCGTTGGCCTGATTGTACAATGGGGCACCAATGAGGGTAGGATAAGGAGGCAGCAGCAACCTCAGAGGAAGTCCTGGGTGCCCCTAAGGAGGAGCAGCATGTGATTTTGCACCTCTATCCAGCGGATCTGGTTGAGGAAACTTCCTTTCCTTCCCTCCCCTTCCCCCAAGGAGCCTGAGGAACACTGCAGACCCCAAGGCTGGTATGTTACAATACACCCCCATCCTCCCCAGAAATATCCCCTCTTGCTCTGGTGAAATATGCCTTAAGCCTGACACGGTCCCCTAGAAACGCACACTGTAAATTAATGATTTCATTGAGATCACATGAACCACTTCAATGCGTTTAGCGGAAGCTTTAACAAAGACTATGAATGAGCAGTCTCTGTCCCCCTGTGGCTATGCATTTCTTGGCAAGCACTCTGGCAACAGTAGTCCCTGGCCATGCTGATGGGGGTGGTAAAGGGAGGGGACTGGTTTGGAAATGGCCAAATGGGGAAGGAATCGTTTCATGACATGAACTTTTATAAAAAGACCCAGAACTACCACCCTTTTCCCCCTCCCCCCACCCACTCTTTCCTTCCCTTTATGAATGGGAGCTGGTCTTCTGTGCAGGCCCACCTAGGTCCAGGAAGGGAAAGGGAACTGTTTGGTTGTCTGAGGAATGTTTGAGTGGTCCGTTCTTCCTGTGACCATTTCAAACATTTGTTACTATTCCCAGTCCCTGATGTCTGGCCTCTCCTTTCACTAAGCCACACTGCAGAAGCAGGGAGAAGTTTGGGGTGGGTGAAGGTTCAACTCCCGGCAGTTCCTCAAACACAATACTGTGTCCTTTTGCAGCAGAGAGGCAGCAGGCATGCAATGTTAATCAGAAACTTCAGAGAAGACCATATAGGCTTGTGGTATGACTCTTTCCGTGTCTCTTTCAGTGCTGTTCACTGGACAGTGGACAGAGTGTCTGGCAATACAGGAACATTAGGGAAGGGGTGGGTACTCTTTGTGGGTCTCTGTTCCTCTTCTCTGGGAACTCCATCTGCTCCCTCTCGTTTGCCTCCCTGTCCTGCAAGCAACTTTTTGCTATAGCACAAACTCAAGCTGATTCCTCAGGTTCAACAGCAGGGCAAATATGTTTGGTCCATGTTTGTAGCTCACCAGCCCCCACCACTGAGCAATAGATAGAGGGCTGACTATTAGCAGAAACACCTCTCTGGCATAGGTTGTCAGCTCCCCTGATAGGACTGGAAAGACATCTCCTTTGATGCATTGTACACATTACAACATTTTAATAACAATACCTCAGATATTTTACTATTGTTAACCACAGTTTCTTCCTCAGGGGCTGTAGCATTGTGCAAGAAAGAAGGGGACTATACCTGTTGCACTTCTCAGATGTTATGTCGGGGGGGAGGGGTCCTAGTTTCCTTCAGAGGAGATGAACTATAATGTGTGACAGGTTCCCCTGGGTGCCACTTAAAACTGGGATACCACTGAGCCCTCCTGCCCCACCAACCTGGGTTCCCTTTACACTGTGCTGCTGTGACAGGCTCTCAAGCCCCCTTCCAGCACACACACAGGTGGGGACACACCCAGCTGCAATTTTACACAGATGGTGAGATCAGCTCTGTATGGGGAAGCTCAGCTAAGGAATTGCCCAGCACTCAAGTGCACACCCCCTCTGGAGTGTAAATCCAAAATTGTATCATCTTGCACTGCACAGAGAACTATACAGTGTCAGCTCATTTGAAATTTGCCCCCTCCCTCAACGTGGAGGAAGATATGCACAGCTTCTTGCCCACCCCTCCCCCCCAGTTATGAATTACACAAACTGTTTTTAGAGAAAACAAAAACAACTTTATTAACTACAAAAGATAGATTTTAAGTGATCATAAGGGATAGCAAACAGATCAAAGTTGATTACTTAGCAAATAAAACAAACATGCAATCTAAGCTTAAGATACTAAAGAAACTGGTTACAGGTAGTAATTTCTCACCCTAATGTTGCTTTAGGCAGATTGCAGAGATTATGTCACTCCCCTGCCTTAAATAGGTTTTAAATATGGCAGGAATCCTTTGTCTTCCAGTGTGATTCCCACCCCCGGTCAGGGGGAAAGTACTAAATTTATCATGGAGTCCAGTATCACATGACCCTGTAGCCACAACTCAAAGTCTATTTGCAGAGTCCACAGGAAGGCTTTCCAGGAAGGTGGGAGATTAGCATCTTCAAAGACCTATTGTTTTTCCTAATGGCCCTTTCCTTCTAACAATCTAGACTGATTGCATTCTGTCTAGTGTGCGTTCCCCAGGGGTAAACACAGTTGTGATAGGCGCATAGACAATATTCCTAACTTCAGATACAAAAGTATACATGCATACAAATATGATAATCATATTCAGTAAATCATAACCTTTCCAATGATATCTTACATGGCCCATCTTGCTTAAAACATGTCTCAGATATGCTATAATCATATAATATCTCTGAGGAATATGGGGAGTAGTGTCACACCTCCCCCCTTTGATTACTGCCAGAGGGTTAGTCACTGACTAATACGAGAGCAGTGTGCCTAATGTCCTCCTTAGGTCTTGGTTATACAACTTCCAAGTGTTATCAAACATTGTAGTGTTATCCATAGGTGTTTGTGCATAGTTCTGAATTTCTTTTTTCAGGTTGCCTGAAAGTATTCTAGTGTGCAGCATTGTTAACATAATGCTGTTATCAATATCTTTTAAAGTGTAGGTGTCTTGGAATTTAGCCACCAATGCCATGAGACAGTGTGCCTCAGTTTCCCCTTCCACACAGCAGTTTAGGTTTTTCTGCTGTGCCAAACTCTAAGCCTGTTTACAGGTATTGGCTGAGAAGCAGTATTCTTATAGGACTTCCTTATTATCACTCCTAGCATGTTCAAAAGTTTTTTCCAAAAATTATGCATGTTACACATTTTTAAGGAATTTATCATTAGTACCAAATTCTTTGTTATAACCAATAAGCTGTGTATTATGAGGTTCCACAGTACCAGCAATTTTGTGACAGGGAGGTGTTTCCAAATATGTTTATCATACCACCTCTTCTGTTTCGATGGTCCGGTTTGTTCAGTATTCATTGTGTTTTGCAACCTCTTCTTGAACCACAGTATGTGTTCAGATACTGGTCTTTCTTCCCCTTTAGTAAATGTTCTTTGTTCATGTATGTATTTGGGGCTTTGGGGAGGAAAGGGTGTAAGGAGACCTTGCATGTTACTGGCCAGTCCCCTGTGGAGTTGCGTTCCATCTCCAGGGCTATGCCCATGTAAAATATCCTCCCCGCCCCCCCAAATTCCTTCTCAACTTCCTTCTCTGGCTCCCCCCTCCAAGACACACACCTCTGTGCTCTCTAGTGGGATCTATCCCGTTTGGCTGTGATCCCACAGCCAAACAGCCAGAACAGTCTTTTCACTGGTAGGCACTACGCCCTCCTCCGTCTTTGAATTGGGCTTGCCTCCAGCCACAAAGTCCATATCATAATATCTCTATGAGGAATATGGGGTGTAGTGTCACATAATGCACCCCTTGTCTTTGACTTGGTGGGACCTTACCTTCTACCAGGGAGCTCATTCCTCAGAGAGAACAGAGTGAGTGGAGAAGGACCCTTGGAGACTTTTTGATTGTTCCTGACTTCTTTAGTCAATGCCAGTTTGATTTCCTTAGGCCACGGGAGGATAGGACTCTTAGGCAGGAAGAGGCAATCATGAACCATTTCCTGTAAATGGGGAGACAGCACAGGGTGTAGGAGCATGCCCAGAGGTAAAGGGATCATGCAGTCCCTAGTACAATTGGTGGCAGAATGCTTCTGGGCTCTGCCTGCCACCATCGCTGCTGCACGTCTCTGGGAACAAGCACCACCTTCTCCTCCTCCTCCTCCAGCTGCTGGCCAGGCTGTTGGTGAGGTAGTGGATCAAACACACATACACCTGTTATGGGAAGAAGCATGGTGGACAGCTAGCACATTATCTCCTACTGGTACTCAAAACTCCTTGCAGTGGAACCTCCCAGCTCATGCTATGGGGGACAATAACTCCAAGCCAATCCCTGTACCCCACCCTGTGTTCAGCCTCCAAACCCCGCACGGGAGATTCCCCTCACCTTACGAGTGTGGGGTTGGTACACCCCATCACACATCCCTCCTAAAAAATGTTCCTAATTAAAAATACAAACAGGGATGACAACAGTGAACTAAGTTCAGAAGCAACTGATGTCTTTCAGAAGCACCATGGAAAACCCAATGAAGATTAGGTAAATGTCTGGCTTTGTAAATGATTTAATTAACAATACAAACAAAGGAAACCCAAACAAAGTTAAGAATAAAGATAGATAACACTGACCCCTCATCCCCACCCTCAACAAACAGTCACCACTAGCAAGCATAGGAGTATTCATGTATAACAGCTCTTATGTACTGTTTGCACTGGTTTAGAGAACATTGATAAGAAGTTATGTGTGAAGCACCTTCCAAAACCTCTCTTAGATGTTCCATGATGTGCAAGCAAATAGCATCACAAATTTCCCTTGCCTGCTGGGAACCAGGAGTAGTGTGCAAATGGGTGGCATCCAGCTGCCTGTCAAGGCTTTGATAACCAGATCTTGGGCCCACTCTGAAGTAGTCACATTTGGTTTCACATATGTTGTGCAAGGCACAACATGCCACTATACCAAGGACCATGTTTGCCATATTGGCATCCATGCGGGTCCACAAGCATCACCAACAGGCTTTTAGCTACCCAAACACATACTCAGCCACCACTCTACAGTCTGTGGTTGAATTCCCTCTTTCTTGGGCCGGCAGTGTCAGGATAAGGCTTCATGAGCCAAGTTGAGTGGGTAGGTGGGGTCCCCCAAAATAACACTATACAGAACCACATTGTTTCTGGGGAATAAAGTCCTTCTTCCTCCCTACAGTAAACATCGATCTCCTGAGCACCCAGGTCTCATGGAGCTTTCCAATGTGTCCAGTGTTCATGTTCATTAACCAGCCCCTTTGGTCTCCTAAGCCTCGGAGAATAAGTGAAGCTTTTTCAGTTCACATATTCACTTGCCCCTTTCAATGAGCAAAGTATCGGGCTGTGTGCTCCATCAATGGCTCTCGCACAGTTGGAAAACCCCATCCTCTGAAATCTAGCTATAATTTCATGGACTTGGGTTGTTGCAACCACCAGTGGGTAGATGAGAGCATAGATAGCTTGGCAAACCTGTACAGCCACCACCCTGACAGCAGACTTCTGACCCACAGCTGTCAGGTATTGCCAGCTCCAAAGGGAGATAGCCACCAGCTTCTGCACTGGTATTGGTTTCTGAAATTGAGTGGTCTGGAACTGGAGGGTTGCTGCAAGCTGCTCAAACAACTCTGTGAAGATTTGCTTCCTCATTCTGAAGTTCTGCAGCCACTGGTCATCATTCGAGGTTTCCAAAATGATGTGGTCCCACGACGCCATGCTGGTTCTCCAGGACCAGAAGCGGCGGTCCACCCATGGCCATACTATTGCAATCACAGCATTGAAAACACCTGTTCCATGGCACCCAATGGATTTTCACTCATCTTCTCGGTCACCTGGCTTCAGAGTCCCACATATTTCTGGATGGATTCTGTCCAGTATCCAGTACTGCATCACTTGGACATTTGTCCTGTGAGTAGCAGAAGGAGTAGATCCACATCCTCATGGACTTTCTCCATGTCTTCCATGCAGTTGGGCAGGAGGGAGGCTGAGCAGGAGCTGCCATTGCCAAATGTGTGAAGGCAGCATATAGTACCAGCAATATGCAGCAAGGTGGTTCCCAGAGTGTTTCCTGTGATGCACAGGACTCTGGGATACTGCCCCAGAAATGGTAGTGCTACTGTCACACACTGAAAAGTGATGGTGTGAACATGGGCACACACTTGTGCACAGTGTATACCCATGCCCAGCACAGCATATGAAGACACAGTGCAGATATGGGGTACCCACACTAGCAGTACATGCACAACTAATTGGAGAAGTGCACTAGTATAGGTATACCTTACATGTGACCAGAGTGGCTGTTGCTAAGATCCCCATGTCCCCAAGTGCAGATGAAATACCTTCACACCTTGACTGCAGCAGAGCCCAGTAGCACCCTTCTCTGGGTACTGGAAAACTCCCATGTGCTCTGGGGCGTCATCTGGTATGGAGATCCCTGGGTGCACTGTTTCAGAAACTCCAAACAATATGAAACTTTCTTCAAAAGTATAAAGAGGTTCAGTGAGACCCAAAAAAGAAGTGGTGGGGTCTTGCCACATGCATTTGCAGAGATGGGGGACTCAACAGCAATGATATTTTTCTAGGGCTCCCCTCTCCCCATTTTTTACTCTGTCAAGGAGAGGGGTGTGAACAGAGTAACAGTGGCAATTCTGACTCCACATTAAGGGAGCACTCAGGACCCACCATAAAGAGAGGTGAACTCTGCTGGTGCCTTTGGTGAATGCTAGCTATATTATTTAGTACTCTTTGGAGTATAAGAGCTTGGGGAGAGCTGAATACTGAAACTGAAATTAAAACTAAGAAAGATCAACTTTAACCAGAAAGTGGCATATTTGTCATTTTCAGTCTCTGTGCCTGTCGCAATACCTGGATATTGATATGCACAGTATTTGCAAAATTACCCCTGGCTGCAGGGCCGTAGCAACAAAGAACATGACCCCCTCCGAACGGTGGCCCCCTCCGAACATATGTCCGGGTGGGGCCCCTTACAATGCAGAAACTGGAATGTGGTATTTACTTCCTTGTGGGGCCCCCTCCGGTCGGAGGGTACGGAGGGCGCTCGCTACGCCTCTGCCTGGCTGGGTGGTAAGTTTTCAAAATGTATTAAATGTTTTCCAGTGCATTTAATTAACTTATTGTTATTTATTATTATTTGTATTGCAGTAGTGCCCAGGAGCCCTGGTCATGGATTAGAGTGCCGTATTGCTAGCCAGTGTAAAAACAGAGAACAAAGACACTGCTCCAAAGAGCAACAATCTAAAGATCTAAGTGTAAGGCAAGAGACAACAGGTAGACACCAACAGAGAGATGGAGGAGCATAAGGAAAGAATGAGACAATATTTGTCAGTGAGATTCAACAAATCTGTCTAGTAAATTATTTCATTCAACCTTGATGCTGTCATATTTTAGTAACTTTTCCTTCTAAGCAAATGCCTTGTTTAGCAAAGGCTGCTAATATACTGGGCCTGGATTCACACCTGCTGGCACAGAGAGAGGGAGGTGAATCCAGATTGTACCTTCCAGAACCCGGCCCTTAGCCCCAGAGAAGGGATTCACAACTGAAGGGAGGGCCAGTTGTAGGAATACTGTCTGTTCTCCCTCATGGTGGTACCAGACAAGAAAAGCTGCAAGTTCTCCCAGGGACTCAATAGCAGTTTTTCTGGAAGTTACAATCAGTACTGCCCACCCTTGGATCTGTGCCAGCTTCATACAGAATGTTGTGAGGATGTTGTGACCACCTGGAACTATGACAGTTTCTTCCTCCCCCATACTCCTGTTAGAGTCAAATCGACAGAAGACAGTGTAAGCCAAAGATGACTTTAGTCTTAATTCTGTATAGTTCAATATATTAAATAGGGTATTTTGACTGAACAGAACTAAGTATATGTTTTACAGTGTTGTAAAGGATGCACTAATATTTCATTTGACTTTGTTTTATCTTTAGACAAAGTTTGAATAGACTGCACACTATGTGTCAATTTTCATATGGCTTGGGTTTGCTGACTGCTATTTATTTTTGTGATATGCGGCACTAGGATATTGATGAAGAAATTGAAGCCGAGTACAACATTTTGAAAGCTCTCTCTGATCATCCCAACGTCGTCAAGTTCTATGGAATGTACTACAAGAAAGATGTGAAGAATGGAGACCAACTTTGGCTGGTTCTTGAGGTAGATAATTTCTAATGATTGAATTTTATTATTTTTTAAAAGCAGTTTTCTTCCTGGCAGCATTCTTACTTCACTTGCAAACCCATCATATCAAACACAACACATTTGTTTGACATTTTTCTCCAGTATAGCTGCTCAGTCCATAAATGCTGTCACTAGCCCCTCCTGTGTTCTCAAATCATTCTTTGATTTTTCTCTGGCTCCTGAATGCTCATCTAGTATATTTATTCCCTTAATGTTAATTTTATGTCTTTACAGTTAAGTTCTTATTGGCATTTGTACCCTGTTCAATGCTCCTATCTTAATTAGTTTCTAATCTAAACACTTTTTTCCTTTGGTGAAGATTGGCATACAAATCTCTATCCAGAAGTATTTGTTTAAACAACAAGGAGTTAGGACTAAGCATGCCAGTAAACCATAGTTAATGTGATGTGCTTTTCACAATATAGTAGAAGTGAATTAAATTCACAGGGTTTGTGTGTATAAAAAGCAAAAAAAATAACAATAAAACAAAAAAACTATCCAATTTGCTGTTGATGTCAATAGGAGTTCTCTATGTTGAACAAAGGGAAAATAAGACCTTTCTTCTTTAATTATGATTAATAAAAACTCAGGCATAAAAAGTACATTTGAAAAATGGCATTAAAATCCACAAAGGCCAGTCCTGCAAGTTCTTCACAGATGGAATTCGCATTAACTTTCCTGTGAAAGGATTTGCAGGATTGGACCTTAGATGCCAGGAATGCAAATGAACACTTATGGCTATGCAAAGCATGCTCCATTTCTCTTGTTAGGCTCTTGTTGTTCTATGGGCGTTTGGTAAGGACGGGTTGAAAAATATATTTCTTTTATCATTTGCTTGCTAAATTAGGGAATACAAAATTTCCTCAATACAAAGCCTAACAAGTAATATAGGCTTATCCTGTAAATGAAGAGAAAGAAATTAGTTCATGGTATTACAGTGTATTAATTAAGGGCCAGCGTTTCAAAAAAGCTCATGTCCATAATGAGAGCCAGATTTTCAGACGTGCTCAGCTCCCATTTACTGGCCAAAAGGACTGGCCAGATTTTCAAAAGGAGTCAGCACATTGCATGTGGAGTATCACTGAAAGTCTAGACCCAGTTGTGGGTGCTGAGCATTTGAAATGCTGGTCCTGAACTATTTTGAAAACTCTGGTCCCTATAGCGTTGCTGTAGAACAATCAAAGTAGGACAGGGTCTATGTAAAGTATTTTAGGTCAAATTAGTAATTTAGCTTTTTTTAGTTTTCTGTGGAGTTGCTTCTAAATTTTGAAAACTAACTGATGCCTTGGCAGCATTTCATTTTTTGTAAACACTTGGCATGCATAGGTGTGCACTTTACTTTGCATATTATGGTATATACTTCTTTTGGACGCATTACCCTCATTGTACATGTGAAAAGCAAGTCACTTGTCAATATACATAGACTAAAATAAATCAAGGAATCTAGTTAATGTGAACGTTTGGGTATATCTGTATGGATAGATGGATAGCTACGTATGTTTGGAAATGTAAACTTCAAAGAGCAGATAATTGTACCTTTTGGTTACTGAAACTTTCCTACTTTTAATAAAAAATGTTTATGATGAAAAAGATTGTAATATGAAAGAGATGCCTTTGTTGAAATGTTATCTTATCTTACTTTTATTCTGTCCATAGCTTTTTATGGCCATTTTACCTTGTTTTTGAGCTTGGCATAGTTACCTTACAAGTTATAAAAATGAAGATACCTTCTGTTTGTTTTAATTATTACTGAAAATATGTCCAGGAGGAAGAAATTTTATAGATTCCTATATGTGGTGTTTAGTCATTCTCTCTTGTCTCTCTGATCTAATGAACTCTATGTAGAGCACGGGTGGGCAAACTATGGCTCGCAGGCCACATCTGGCCCGTCAAACCATTTAATCTGGTCCTCAGCTCCCGCCAGGGGGTGAGGTCAGGGGTTTGCCCCACTCCAGTGTTTCAGCTGGGGAGTGGGGTCGGAGGCTTGCCCCGCTCAGCGCGGCTCCCAGGAAGCAGCCGGCATGACCCCCCCTCCAGCTCCTACCTAGTACACTGAGGTGTGGCCAGGAGGCTCTGCGCCCTGCCCCGTTCGCAGGCGCCACCCCTGCAGCTCCCATTGGCTGTGGTTCCCGGCCAATGGGAGCTGCAGGGGTGGCGCCTGCGGACGGGACAGCGTACAGAGCCACCTGGCTGCACCTCGGAGCCAGAGGTGGGACATGCTTCCGGGAGCTGCTTGCGGTAAGCACCGCCCGGAGCCTGCACCCCTGAGCTCCCCCCGCGCCCCAACTCCCTGCCACAGCCCTGATCCCTCTCCCGCCCTTCGAACCCCTCGATCCAAGCCCAGAGCCCCCTCTTGTACCCCCAGCCCCTCATCCCCAGCCCCACCCCAGAGCCCGCACCCCCCGCCCGTGCCCCAACAGCCTGTCACATCCCTGATCCCTCTCCCATGCTCTGAACCCATTGGTCCCAGCCCGGAGCACCCTCTTGCACCTGAAACCCCTCATCCCCAGCCCCACCCCAGAGCCCTCACCCCCCTGCACCTCAACCTGGAGCCCCCTCCCACACCTTGAACTCCTCATTTCTGGCCCCACACCAGAGCCTGCACCCCCAGCCAGAGCCATCAACCCCCCCCCACACACACACCCTTATCCCCAATTTCGGAGCATTCATGGCCCGCCATACAATTTCCATACCCCGATGTGGCCCTCAGGTCAAAAAGTTTGCCCACCCCTGATGTAGAGAACTCCTGTTTATATTGGAATGTTCTTCAGGGAAAATTGATTTTTCTTTTAGGGTAGAATTTAGGCCTGCTGCTTCCCCCACCTAGTGCTAATTCTGTGTTTGTGCTTGCAGCATTTCCCTTTACGTCTAACTTCAGGGAGGGTGTGACGTTGCACTTCATACGTTTTATGGAAATATGCTAATGAGTGAATATAATGTAACTGGAATATGCTTTATGCAAAAGGTCTCTTGTAAGGTATCATTACAAAGCTTATAATCTATTGAGTGTGTTCATCCTAATTGTATGAATGTATCATTCTTGTATCTAAAACTAGAAATATGAAGTATTACTCTGAGGTCCTATTGTAATTATGCAAAGTGTGGGCCATTAATGGTGGTTTAGAATTTTGATGGCTCCCATTGACTAGGACAATTGGTTGGGGGGAGGGATAGCTCAGTGGTTTGAGCATTGGTCTGCTAAACCCAGGGTTGTGAGTTTAATCCTTGAGGGGGCCATTTAGGGAACTGGGGTAAAAATCTGTCTGGGGATTGGTCCTGCTTTGAACAGGGGGTTGGACTAGATGACCTCCTGAGGTCCCTTCCAACCCTTTAAAAAAAAAAAAGGCTCTGTTTACTTGTAAGCCTTCCTGTGTTCCTGTAAGTGAGGCCGGAAATAATGGAGGCTTGGGGTCTCACAGGACATGTGACCATGTCACCTGGTACTGGAGTTCATCTTAAACCTGGTGCTTTTCCATTTAGAAGGGAGGGTGGGGACCCAGAGAGACAAAAAAATCCCGCCTTGTGCCAAAGCTATAAAAGGGGGTGTAACAGGACAAAGGGGCTGCCAGTCATGAGAAATCCACTAGTTACTACCTGAGCTGGAACTAACAAGAACTGTACCAGGGGAAAGGATTGGGCCCAGACTAGGAAGGAGTCTAGTCTGTGAAAGAAGCTTATTGGAACATCTCTGAGGGTGAGATATACCTGTATGCAGTTTCTTAAATGTTTTAGGCTTAGACTTGCATGTTTTGTTTTATTTTGCTTGGTAACTTACTTTGTTCTGTCTGTTATTACTTGAAACCACAGAGGGATGATTAACCACCATGCCACTGTTTGACATAGCCACACAAGTACAGACACTCCCCGGCTTACGCAATCGTTCTGTTCTAGAAAGCCTTGCGTAACCCGAATTTTATGTAAGTTGGAAACGTATATTGTGCAAGCATAAAAAACAAACAATTACAACATTTTCTGCTCTAAATCAATCTTCTTTCGCTTACGAACTGGTCCTGCACTCTTGCTATCACTTGGTTGCTTTCCAGGAATGATTTGAATGAAATAATAGGGTGAAATAACAGAAATAGAGTATCACTGAAATAACACGAGACTGAGAGGCTTCCCTAGTAGGAGATGCTACTGTTGTATTCCTCCGCACACCGAACTACAGTACAGTACTTTACGTTTCTGTACGCTATGCAATATTTTCCGCAACTTGAACATTTTATTTATGCCTTATGGAACTTTTTGCGTAAAGGCGAATTTGCGTAAGTGGGGTCTTGCGTAACCCGGGGAGCATCTATACGTGAAATTATAATTTTGTGTATATTTCACTTCTGTCATTTTAGTTTTCCTTAGCACTAGGACAAGAAGGTGGTGTTCAGATCTGAATCAGTTTAATGTTGAGGACTGAAGTTAAGGTTCAAGGCCAAAACCAAGCTAGTTTATAAATGTAGATTAGAAAGTGCTAGACTTGGCAGGTGTTTTCATGAGATTTCAGCCCCATAGAATAGAAATATCACAAAATCATTTGATCTCACAATATTTCAACTATCTTGAATGGTGAAAATCTCATGATCTCAGCTGTCATCTTGGGCTGGAATATCAAAAAGAATGGTTGTTCTTGCATGACTTTGGCCATATATGAACCTTAAGCGGAAAACAGGCCCCTAGTGAAACTGAGCTCCCTGACATTCAAAGGGATGAAGGTTGGAGGTTCAGTTTTGGGGCATCTCTAGTTTTAATGAGATCTGACACCTTCAGTTCATTATTTGTTTACTGTGAGCATTTAGCTGAAAGGGGATGCATGAAGTAACACCCAGGATGTTAACGATCTGTGCTGACGATATTGTTCTCTGAGTCAAAATCATTAAAGTAGATGAGCACTAAGAAATACTTGTCTACAACTATAATGGAGTTGGGGAGCCTGGTGACAACATATATATTCCCTGACTTGGCTACAGCACAGCTGGAAGTTGAGTTTAGACGTCATCTATAATTAGGTTGACTCAGCCAGCACTGAGGCTGAGATTTTGATTTTTAAAACTGCCTAGAGATTTGGAGGCCCAAGTCCCATTAAAATTAATGGGACGTGGGCTTCCAGATCCCTCTTAGTTGCTTTGAAAGTGTCAGCCTAAACTTCTAATTGTGTCATAACCAAATTTGCGCAACATAGGAACTGACCTACTGAATCCTACCAAAAGTGCATCTCGTCCAGTTTCCTGTCTCAGCAGTGTCCAGAACCAGATGCTTCAGAGGATGAGTCAAGAAACCGCAGAATGAACAACTATGAAATAACCTGCCCAGAGGGGAAGTTTCTTCCTTTACCCCCTTGGTTAGTGACTGGCGTATGCCCAGAAGCATGAGGGCATGTACCCTTCATCAGTTATTTTTTCTGTTAAAATGAAATTTCTGATTTTCAGTCATGTTTGGTTTCCATTCATATTCATTGTACCTCCCTCCCTCCTTCCCAAGGATGACATGCAGAATAGTTAGTTGATATTCATAAAGCACTTTGAAGATGTAGAGTGCTATATAAGTGTTTACATATCAGAAACAAGCCTCTGCGAGAATGGGGAATTGTGACGTTATTGACATGAACTGTGACTGTATAGATCATTGTTGCAACCAGGGTCCTATGGTTGAACCAGGTCTTGTACAGAGGCGGTCAAGTGGGGTGTCTATGGAAAAGTTGTAGTTTGCTGGTTATGATTATGCTGTCTGTATGTGTGTATCATTTTTGTATTTGAAGTTATGAATATTGGCTATGTACTTGTATCTCAATGTGTTTGATTCTAAGCAGCCTCAGTGAAGCATTTGGTCAGCTTCTTAAGAAAAGACTATTCTCAGTAAATGCCAAATCAAGAAACACTTAACTGACAATGGACTTTGGGAGATGCCAATCCACATCTGAGCTTTCCTGGAAACATTCAAACTAACATGTAAAGTAAACAATGGCGTTGGCCTGAAAAAAGCTGAATCATTCATAGACATGTGACTTGCCCAGGTGGCTACACACTCCATCTTGTTGCTGTGATTTTGCACAGAACAAAGGGGTTTCTGCCCACAAGAGAAAGAACATAAAAGGCCCTGGAAGCCTCTCCATTTTGTCTTCAGCTGGCTCAAGAGATGGCCTCTCCACCCCAAAGAGATGCTTGGAAGAAACTGGTGTAACCCCTTGGGGTTTAGAGAGCATGGCCCCTTTAAATCTTTTTCCTAAGAAGGGATGGGGAGCAGTGAGAGAAAGGAGGGAAACTCCAGGTGGGGCTCTGGAGCAGGAGAGAGAGAGAAGGCCTGCCTGAAGCCTGGGAAGGACAGGTCGGCTGAGCGGGGACACCCCAGGACAGGAGCCAGGAGGAGCACTGTGCCAGGGGGGAATTGCTCGAGAAGGACAGGCCAGAGCTGGACCCAGTATCACTGCTGCCCAGAGCTGCATGGGGCTGTGAGTACTGGGGCTTGTGACTCTGCATTGGGAATAAGGAGGGAGGCTGCTAGCTAGTTAAGTGGGGAGGTGGTCGCTCTCTGTGGCTTTGCATAGAGCAGCAGAAGAGGGCACTGGAGGGGTTTGTTGGGGAAAGTTCACTGGCGCCGAAGACAACCAGGAGCACCCAAGACTCGCCACTGGACTCGAACTTTGCTCAGGCCTCCTGAACTCTGTGTGCAGACACATTGCTCAGTGTCTGTCCTTCCAGACTATGCTACCACTGGGCCTGTGGGGCCTTGATTTGGATGCAACCCTGTATTACTGCTCCCCCTATATTTCCCCTTGTTGTTTTTCTCCTCTCATCCCTCTGTAAATAAATATTTCCCTTTCTTATATCCATTGTACTTTTCTGGTGTGTGGGTGTTCACTCTGGGGGGTTTGGAACAGGTGCCCCTGGGGTGGAAGGGACTCTTTCCCTGCTGCATTCTTGCGCGCGCCTTCTCTTGGCCAGAGCTGCCTGCAGAGCAGACTCCATCTTGGCTAAAGTTACACTGGAACAAAGGACAGTAACTATGGGGTGTGAGTGATTGCTGGACCCAGACTAGGAAGGAGTCCAGTCTGTGAAAGAAGCTTATTGGAACATCTCTGGGGGTGAAATTTCATCTGTAATCAGTTTCTTAATGTATTAGGCTTAGATTGCTTGTTTTTGTTTTATTTTGCTTGGTAACTTACTTTGTTCTGTCTGTTATTACTTGGAACTACTTAAATCCTACTTTTTATACTTAATAAAATTACTTTTTGCTTATTAATTAACCCAGAGTAAATACCTGGAGGAGCAAACAGCTGGGCATAGCTCTCTATCAGTGTTATAGAGGGTGGATAGTTCGAGTTTATCCCGTATAAACTTTATACAGAGTAAAACGGATTCATTTGGGGTTTGGATCCCATTGGGAGCTGGGTGTCTGGGTGCTAGAGACAGTAGCACCTGCTAAGCCATTTTCAATTAAGTCTGGAGCTTTGGGGGATGTGGTTCAGACCTGGGTCTGTGTTTGCAGCAGGTTAGTGTGTCTGGCTCAATGAGACAGGGTTCTGAAGTCCCAAGCTGGCAGGGAAAATGGGTTCAGAGGTAGTCTCAGCACATCAGGTGGCAGTCCCAAGGCGGTTTCTGTGACCGAACCCGTCACAGGAATATTGTTCATTAAAATTTGTTTCCTCTTAAAAAACAAAATGGGGTCGTCTTGTAGATATAATGAAGCAGCAAGACACGTGCAATTAATCGTGCCCTCTTCAGTGCTGATGTAATCAATTAGAAGCTGTCTAGAAGGTATTGGATGATGGTACAATATCAAAAAAATATATTTGACCCAGAAAAATGTATCAAAAGTGAACACATTTGTTGAAACAAAGTTCAGTGACCCTTTCCCTTTTCTCAGTGTGTTATGCTGTGTACATTTGTGGCATATCTGACAGTATTTGCAGGATACGTATGAAATTATTGCCTAGCATTCCTCTCAAACTGCCAACAATCCAAATCTGAGCACACTGTAAGATAAAGATTAAAAAATATAAGAGCTAAAGGAAAACTAATGGTGCAGGAATCTTTAAGCAATGTGTGATTCATTTATATAGTATAAATAACATTTTTTTATAATTTCAGTTTCCCAATTTGGCATTTCTGATGGAAATAGTCCATAACAGTGAACATGACGTAACAGTAACTGGTCTGTGCGAATAAAAGTAAACTAGAACCTAAACTCAGTAATATCCTTCTTTGGCCTAATCCTGAGAGGTGCTGAATACCTGCATTGGCACCAGTGGGAATTGTGTCTGCTCAGTATATCTAACAGTCAAACTCATGATGAGGGACAGTACTTGAGAGGATTCTGCCAAGCTTACTAAGCTTTGTCGTTTGTATTTGGAGATGCCCGCAGAAGAAATCTGCCTGTTCATTTGTTAAAAATCTATTATAACTGCGATGAACAGGCTGAGCAGCCTCATGTCAGCAGAGGTCAGTGTGATGAATTTGCTAAGGGGAAATCTGCTGCAGCTCTTTCCCTCCTGTTTGGGAGGGTGATGGTTGCTAGGAGAGGAAGGTTATGAGGCAATTAGAAGGCAGTCAGTGAGGGATGGATCACAGAGGCAGGTTATCTGAGGAGCCAGGGGACAGGCATAGTGGTTGAAGGCAGTCAGGGAGCACTGTTTGGGACACACCAGGTGCTAGAGCAGGGGTGGGCAAACTTTTTGGCCCGAGGACCACATCTGGGTGGGGAAATTGTATGCAGGGCCATGAATGTAGGGCTGGGGCAGAGGGTTGGGGTGCGGGAGGGGGTGTGGGATGCAGAAAGGGGCTCAGGGCAGGAGGTTGGGGTGCAGGGCCAGTGGGAACTGTGAGGGGTGGTGCCTGCAGGCGAGGGCAGCACACGGAGGCCTCTGAGCCTCCTCCCCCGGGGGCCGCAGGGATGTGGTGCCGGCCGCTTCCGGGAGCGGCGCGGGGCCAGAGCAGGCTGGGAGCCTGCTTTAGCCCCGCTGTGCCACGGGGCTGGCAATCCCACGGGCCGGATTGAAAGCCCTGACGGGCCAGATCCAGCCCGTGGGCTGTAGTTTGCCCTCCCCTGTGCTGGAGCCTTAGGGCCCAGCAGCTGAAGCATCTCCTGTGCTTGCTAGCCTTGCCTGCCCCCAGAGACTCGTGGAGATTACAGAACTGTTTTAGCTACTGTCCTGCTACAGCTACTTTATTAGATTAACAGATTGGACGGCACATATTTTAATAATTTGGAAATGTTGGTAAAAATTTTGAGAAACACCCAAGTCCCATTTTCAAAACTGATGTAGGCACTTAGGAGCCTGAATCTCATTGGGAGTCAGTGTAATTTAGGATCCTAAGTGCCTACATCACTTCTGAAAATGATACTTAAGTTCCTAAATCATGTAAGGACTCCTGAAAATTGTACCCATCATCAATATATTTTCAGTGTTTAGGAAATATGGGACTGACTGTTTTTAATGACAGATGTTTCGACTATGCAAATAAGTAGAGTTGGTTGAAAAGATCACAGCCAAACAGCTTTCCATCAGAAAATGCTGTTTTGTCAAAATCAAAATGTTTTGCAGAAACATGTCAATTTTGGCAATATGTTTGATGGAAAAGTGTTTACATGAATTGTTAAAATGACTTTATTATTTTGATAATGTTGAAATGTCACATTTGGACTTGATCAATTAATTTCATTTTATTTTACTTTATTATAACATTAATTTTAACATTGTATGTATTCAACACTGTAAAATATTTAATATTGTTTCAATAATGTTGAAACATAATATATATTTTGGTGTTTCTGGATTAGAATTTAGGAATTTTAACTTTACTTTTCATTCTGATTCAGAATGAAAACAAATTTTGAAACGTCAGAATTTCCCATGGAACAGAAGTTCCATTTTCTGACCAACTCCTACTTGCGCAGACAACATCTGAAATAGTAAAAGTAATGAATTGATAGCACTGACAAGCTAGCTAAGCATAGTCTGGATGGGTGCTATTCATTGTAACTCTGCCAATGCACCTTTGTTCTGATTTGCAAACCTTTTCTGTTCCAGTATTGTATTCTTGAGCAGAGACCATCAGTCATGCAAGAGCGTAGAGCAGTTTGTGATTTGAGCCTACCTCTGTGAAGAGTAACTTCATTGACTTTTGCACCACCTACCCCCTTTAATGTTGAAAATATATATATATATTTAAGACTTATCTTTATAGTTCTACAGTACTTCAGTCAAATTAGTGTGCTTTGAATTCTTCCTTCAGATTGTCTCTGGAAGTTAATTAAAAATGATAACCTCACACTGATAATTCCAAAGAATTATGGAAGAATTATCATGAAGGATTATTGTGATCCACTTGGCAGCAAAGTTTGCTCATTTAAAACCTGCCTGGAGTGATGCTATGTTATATTATTTGACTTTGATCTTTAACAGTTAACATCAAGGGCATTCATTTAATTCATGCTGATCCCACAGAAGAAATTAAGAATGTACAAATATTTAAATTCATTTTACGTCCTTGGTGGGCCTGTCTTTATAATGCAAGCTTTTTTTAAAAAGTGGGAAACAGAAGTTCCTAGGAGTTAAATATGGACTAAGGGCTTGTCTAAACACTAAACTTGTACTGCTTTAGCTATACCGGTATAGTGTTTACTGGTATAGTACAAGCCCCCTAGTCTGGATACAATTATATCAGAGTGAAAATGCTTTGTACTGGTTTAGCTGTTCTTGTATAAGAAGAGGAGTAAGCCATACCAATATAAGGCACCATTGTATCAGTATAATTGAATCCACACTAGGCATCACTAGAATGGTTAAAAAAAATCAGACCCCTAATCAAAATACTTACAACAATGCAAAAACTGTGTGCAGATCAGGTCTAACAGAGACTATTGAGTAATGGTTGATTAATGCAAAATGTAGCAAATTGCAAGAGCTTTTTGGCTTCGTATTCATTCATAGATTCCAAAGTTAGAAGCGACCATGATGATCATCCAGTCTGGCCAATTTCTATTTAAGGTCCACTGTCTGGACTAGAGCATATCTTTTAAAAAAAATCAATCTTGATTTTAAAAATTCCAGTGATGGAGAATCGCCCACAACTTTTGGTATTTGCCACCTTATTTCTAGTCTGAATTTGACTAGCTTCAACTTCCAGCCATTAGTTCTTGTTATACCTTTGTCTGCTAGACTGAAGGGCCCTCTTTTACCAATTTTCTGTTCCCCATGTAGGTACTTATAGAGACTTTCTACACATGGATAAAAGCCCTGTGGCACAGCTATGGCTGACCCAGGTCAGCTGACTCAGGCTTGCGAGACTCAGGCTGCGGGGTTAAACATTGCTATGTAGGCTTTGGGGCTTGGGCTGAAGCCTGAGCTCTGGGACCCTCCACTCTTGCATGGTACCAGAGCTTGGGCTTCACCCCAAGCCTGAATGTCTACACAGCAATTTTTCAGCCCCAGAGCCTGAGACCAAGTCAGCTGGCCCAGGCCAGCCATGTTTTTTTTATCCCTGTGTAGACACACCCATAGACTGTAATCAAGTTATCCCTTAACCTTCTCTTCGATAAGCTTAGTAAGTTGAGTTCCTTGAGCCTTTCATTATAAAGCACGTTTTCCCCTCTTTTTATCATTCTTGTGCCTCTCTTCATTATTTCAATATCCTTCTTAAATTGTAGAAACCAGAACTGGAAACAGTATTTCAGTAGTGGTCACACAAGTGCCCAATACAGAGATTATATAAACTTCCTACTCCTGATAGTCCCCTTTTATATATCCAAGGATCTATATATTGCTAATATATTGGGAATTCAAAAATGTTCCAGTATTCCATATGAACAGCTGGCTGCTTGTATACTATTTAGAGCAGCGTTTCTCAAACTGGGGTCCACAAGGATACTCCAGGGGGTCCGCAGTCCCTGCTGATCAACTGCTCCACCACCTGCCCCCCCCCAACTCTTTCCCCTCCCCTCCCAGCACCTCCTGCATGCCAGGGAACAGCTGTTCAGCAGTGTGCAGGAGGGGCTGGGAGCAGGGCCGGCTCCAGGGGTTTGGCCGCCCCAAGAAGCCAAACAAAAAAAAACCAACAAAAAAAGCCGCGATCGCAATTGCGATCTGCGGCGGCAATTCGGCAGGAGGTCCTTCGCTCTGAGCAGGAGTGAGGGACCGTCCGCCGAATTGCTGCGGAACAGCTGGACGTGCCGCCCCTCTCTGAAGTGGCCGCCCCAAGCACCTGCTTGGTAAGTGGGTGCCTGGAGCCGGCCCTGGCTGGGAGGGAAGGGAAGGAGCGGAGACGGAGCATGCTCGGGGGAGGGGGCAGAAAGAGGTGGGGGAGAGGATGGGCAGAGGTGGAGCGGGGGCGGGAAGAGGTGAGGCCGGGGTGAGGCCTTAGGGGAAGGAGTGGAGTGGGGGCGGGTTTTAGAGCTGAGCAGAGGGTTTAGGGGTCTGTGAAAAATTTTAAATCAAAATGGGAGTCCTTGGGTTGCTAAAGTTTGAGAACTGCTGATTTAGAGCATCAGTATTCTGTATTCCGATTTAGAAACTGCTCATCCATACCCTCCTTCTGGCTGCTGAGGGTGCCATACACATAGAAGGCACAGCTACGCTCAAGACGGTCTTAGCTATTTCCCAGAAATGGTAAATCTGCACCAGTACAAGCAATGCTGTAAATACTAAAGCTACGTGATGGGCAGCATTTTGCCCACCATATCATGAGAACCAACTCAGAGCTTAGTGGTTAAAAATCTCCTAAATTCTGTATACGTCAAGGCATTCACTGTTGTTAGCAGCCACAAAGCTGCACCACTGCTAGAAAATTAGTACAATATTTTCTAGGCTAGACAACGCCAGAGGGAATGACTGCTGAACAATGACACGCAGTAAAGTCACACTAAGGGCTTTCTAATTGTCTCACAGAATCGTTCACTCCCTGCCTATCCTCTGACTCCCACACTGCTGTGTGACAAAGGCACAGTATATATAGAATGAGGGACCTCAGTGCTGTTGGACAGAATGCACATATTCTGTGATCAATATTCAGCAAATAATCCAGATCACTTCCAAATCTTTGGCAATCCTAATAAGCTTGAATATGGTCAAAACAAAGTGGAGCCTTAGAATTAATCAAATATTTACAATTTTTCCCCCCAGTATTCAAACAACCCTTTAAATGAACCGCAACAACATTATTTACATGTGCATCAGACAAAGAAAGGTACATGTCTGATTAAAATATGGCTTTTTGGTGGCTAATAGTTTAGAATCATTCACTGACCTACAGTTTTCGTGCATAATTTCATTTAATGGTAAAAGTCACTGAATTGTATTTTTGTAAAACTCTACAGAACATTGTTTTATAATCCACTATTTAAGCATAATTACACGTTTTAAAAGATATCACTCCTGGGGATGGTGGAAATGCAGGTCTAATTGCTGGATTAGATAGGGTTTTTTGTTCACAGTTAGAGTCGAGACACTGATAGTACAATTCCAGCCTGGAATGTGGTTTGCTGTGAAGGGAGAGACTAACCATTTTCCACACTAAACACAGTGCAGTAATGACCCTTTTATAAGAGAGGCTGTAGAAAACACCAGTTTGACATGAAAATCTAGGAGCAGTATGACTCTATGCTGCATCAAAAAGTGGCCCCGCAGCCTCCCCATGGGAAGGTGCAGCCATATCACCCATCCATTCCTGCTGGTGTTTCTCCAACTAAACAGCATAACTTTTTTCTTGTCAGGATTGAGCGTCAGCCATTTTTCTGTCAAAGTCCTGTCTGTCAGACACTGAGAAAGGCAAGCACAGCATCTAAGTTTGACAAAAAGGAGACTTCCACTTCTATGATCTCATCACACTCTGCCAGAAATGTGGTAGTGGTTTGGCTTCTAGCTCATTAACTTGGATTTTAAGACCTCTGTAGGAGGGCTGGTGGTTTCTCTGTGCCAGGTAAATAAATACATGTTTGTCTGGATAATGGCTTTTGACCACAGCAGTAAGATTCACAGTACTTAGGACCTTGCTGCAACCAATATGGGCAATGACTCCCAAAATGCTGATGCATGTGTGGACCTAGGGCATTATATGGCCCTTGCAATGAGACTGGGGGATCAGCCCCACATGAGTCACACATGAAAGGACCCTTTGGCAACTCTGTCTCCCATTCTGCATTGAGGTGGATGGCATGCTTCCCTCTCTCTAGCATTTGTGGGCAAGTTGGGCATAGAGCAGAAGAGGTTGGAGCGAGGGATGTGCAAGTCACTGCAGCACTATCCCCTGCTATAGTTTTGAGTTTCCATGCAGGAAAGTAGGTGGCTGGTAATATAGCTTAATGAGCTCTGTTAGCTTCATCTCTACCCCTGCCAAGGATGCTACTGAGCAGGCAGCTAGTGGCACTGCCACACCCACACCAGTCATCCTTGCAGATGGCTACAGGTTTTGCATGGCTTGGAAGGGAGCGCAATATACAGCCCCTCCAGCCCCAACTCCTCTCAGAGGGATTAGTGTCAGCAAAGCTGTAAGAGTCTCCTTGTGGAGTTTCCCTGCCTCCTGGCCCCTTCTTGTGGATCTTCCCGAGGGTGTGAGGCGGGTGGGGTAATCTGGATCCATGTAACTAAATCTTTAGGATGAAACTCAGGCCCCACTTAAGTTGATAAGAGTTTTGCTATTGACTTCAACTGGAGCCAGGATTTCACCCTTATCAGCGTCAATTGAAAATATGGAAATTTGAAATAGGAGGAAGCATTGCCCAGTTGTTGTGGTGTGACGGGATCACCCTTTAAAAGCGGGTGATAAGAATATGGAGGCAAGATCTAATCCCTGTAACCCAAACCCCCTCATTTAAAATGACCAGCTGGAAGGCATGGCTGGAGGAAGGGCGAACAGGATGCTGGAATTAGGGGTGCTGTCACATCCCCTGGCTTGAAGTAGTAATAACAAACACCAAATACATGGTTTCCATCAGCAGCATGCCTGCCAAAAAAATTGTTCCAGCACCCCTTTCTGAGTGACAAGGAGACTGCAATGAAGGACATTGCTGCTGGCATTGGAGTAGTGCACATGAAAAGAGGGAACCCTACAGGCTTTGAGGACCATCCCAATTACGTTTGCAAAAAAAAAAAAAATCAGGTGTGTCTCTCCTTGTTTAGTAAACCTGCTTAAGAACCACTCCCATCCTTGCTGTGTTTCTGCAGGGTAGGAGAGCGTGGTGCAGGTTTCCTTTCCCCCCTACACAAGCTGCCAGAGCCCTCCTAAGTGCACCTTTCTCCCCTGCCGCCAGGTTCTCTCCCATCTTCCACCTCTGTGCAGCCCATGTACCGTGTTATTTTGCTTCAAAAATTTTGTCTTCCTTGAGTCCCTTTCAGCTTGTCTGCCATAGGGATAGCTAGCAAGCACAGGCAGGAGACTAGATGGGGGCAGGGCAGGAGGCTGTATCTATCGCTATGACAACCCAGGCTGGAAGGAAGTTGTGTCTGCAAAATGCTGAACCTTTGGAACTATACCTCCCTATCAGGCCAATCAATGTAAAGCTGGCAAAACAAAAGCATACCCATTCCAAATCCCCAACTCCCAGTATCTCTTTCACAGGCTCTCCTAGAGTCCTGAGAACAGCTAGAAACACTAGTTTATGGGAACAGGAGTACTTGTGGCACCTTAGAGACTAACAAATTGCCACAAGTACTCCTGTTCTTTTTGCGGATACAGACTAACACGGCTGCTACTCTGAAACTAGTTTATGGGCTCTTCTAGGCTTTGCAAAGGAAACTTCTATAACTGCTTTGAAGAGACAAGCCTATTTCAGAGATACTAAAAGGTTTAATGTTATATAAATTTATGTAGTAGATGTTCTACTTGTATGAGCTGCAATTTGTTATAATTTTTTGCATACATACAATATATTCTGTTTCAGAGTAGCAGCCGTGTTAGTCTGTATTCTGTATACAGCATTTACTGTTCAAATTATTACGTTTCCATCTTTATGGAAATAAGAAGCAAATATGAGGAAGAAAATGAACCAAAAGATTTGAAGTGAAACCACTCTATAAAATGTGATAAAGCACTGTAGAGTTTTTAAAGCAGATATGTGAATGGTCACAAGATTGGAGTCTGCTATAGAACAATTATTTTTCAGAAGTTCAGTGCTGAGGAAAATAAATACTGACTTTCCTTTGGGTGTATGCTCTGATTAGGCTACATAATATTCTGTCTTTCAAAATGCCATGTATGAAAGATAAATGGCCAAGTCCATAATTGACTTTATCCTACTTTTCAACATGGAGTATTTTTTCTTTAGCTATAATTGCTCCTTTCAAACCAACATTTCATACTTTGATCCATTACAGTTCTGAATCACACTTGATTTATCCATTTTTAATAATGTGCCCTTTTTTGCTTCCCAATTATAGTAATTTTCTCCTCTGAGTTAAACCTTATTTTTCTAAGATCAAAGATTTTTGTTTTGGCTAAAAGTAGCATTCGGCATTTCAAAGTTTAGTAAATACCAGGGCTGTCGATTAATCACAGTTAACTCACGTGATTAACTCAAAAAAATTAATTGTGATTTAAAAAATTAATTGCGATTAATCGCACTATTCAACAATAGAATACCAATTGAAATGTATTAAATATTTTGGATGCTTTTCTACATTTTCAAATGTATCGATTTCAATTACAACACAGAATACAAAGTGTACAGTGCTCACTTTATATTATTTTTGATTACAAATATTTGCACTATAAAAATGATAAAAGAAATAGTACTTTTCAATTCACCTCATACAAGTACTGTAGTGCAATCTCTTTATCATGAAAGTGCAAGTTACAAATAAAGTTTTTTTGTTACATAACTGCACTCAAAAACAAAACAATGTAAAACTTTAGAGCCTACAAGTCCACTCAGTCCTACTTCTTGTTCAGCCAGTTGCTAAGAGAAACAAGTTTGTTTACATTGACAGGAGATACTGCTGCCCACTTCTTAATTACAATGTCACCTGAAAGTGAGAACAGGCATTTGCATGGCACTGTTGTAACTGGCATCGCAAGATATTTAATATGCCAGATGCGCTACAGATGCATATGCCTCTTCATGCTTTGGCCATCATTCCAGAGGACATGCTTCCATGCTGATGATGCACGTTAAAAAATAAGGCGTTAATTAAATTTGTGATGGAACTCCTTGGGGGAGAATTGTATGTCTCCTGCTCTATTTTACCCACATTCTGCCATATATTTCACCTTATAGCAGACTCGGATGATGACCCAGCACATGTTGTTCGTTTTAAGAACACTTTCACTGCAAATTTGACAAAACGCAAAGAAGATACCAATGTGAAATTTCTAAAGATAGCTACAGCACTGGGCCCAAGATTTAAGAATCTGAAGTGCCTTCCAAAATCTGAGAGGGATGAGGTGTGGAGCATGCTTTCAGAAGTCTTAAAAGAGCAGCACTCTGATGCAGAAACTACAGAACCCAAACCACCAAAAACAAAAATCAACCTTCTGCTGGTGGCATCTGATTCAGATGATGAAAATGAACATGGGTCAGTCTGCACAGCTTTGGATCTTTACTGAGCAGAACCCGTCATCAACATGGACGCATGTCCTCTGGAATGGTGGTTGAAGCATCAAGGGTCATATGAATATTTAGCGCATCTGGCATGTAAATATCTTGCAACGCCAGCTACAACAGTGCCATGCAAACGCCTGTTCTCTCTTTCAGGTAACATTGTACATAAGAAGCCGGCAGCATTATCTTCTGCAAATATAAACAAATTTGTTTGTCTGAGCAATTGGCTGAACAAGAATTAGGACTGATTGGACTTGTAGGTTCTAAAGTTTTACATTGTTTTATTTTTGAATGCAGGTTTTTTGTACATAATTCTACATTTGTAAGTTCAACTTTCATGATACAAAGATTGCAGTACAGTACTTGTATGAGGTGAATTGAAAAATACTATTTCTTTTGTTTTTTACAGTGCAAATACTTGAAATAAAAATAAATATAAAGTGAGCACTGTACACTTTGTATTCTGTGTTGTAATTGAAATCAATATATTTGAAAATGTAGAAAACATCCAAAATATTGAAATAAATGATATTCTATTATTGTTTAACAGTGCGATTAATCACGATTAATTTTTTTTATCACACCATTAATCACTAATAATGCTTTTAATTGCTTGACAGCTCTAGTAAATACTCATCATTTTTTCTGCAACATGATATTTGAAATTGCAGTGTGACTTGCACAGTCCACATCTTTTAGGCAGATGTACAACATTATTGCCTACTTTACTTAGGCATTTACTGTACATATAAGTTAGATCCAATAGACCTCTAACATTGTTCTTTTAATCAAGAAGGAAAGCAAACGGCAGGGGAATATTAATGTTCAATATGTACAAGTTAAATCTGGGTACTGTAGCCACAACATTCTCAGGGCTCGTCTAGATGATCAGTTAGTGCACGGTAAATTGGGTTGTAAATCTACAGCACATTGTCTGTGGACTCTGCTACTGTGTTCCCTAGTCCTCATTGACCTACTCCCATTTTGAAGTGGAATAGAACAAAGTGCACTCGGGACCTTTTAGTGCATGGTAGCAGGGTCCACATGGATAGTTAGTGCACAGCACACTAGTGCACTGTAGATTTACACTCCAGCTTGCCATGCACTAACTGTTCATCTAGACAAGCCCTAAATTATAGCATTTTGATACTATTTTATATATTTTAACATTGGGGAATCTGAATATGTCTATAAATCCATCCAACATTAGTGCAATCAGAGTCGTAGCACAACAAGAGAAGAAGGATAGTCGAGAAATTAGGGCACTAGCCTAGGACTTGGGAAATGTAGGTTAGTTCCCTGCACTGTTGCAGACTCCCTGTGTGACCTTGGGAAAGTCACCAAGCTGCTCTGTGCCTCAGTTCCCCATCTGTAAAATGGGGATAATAGCACTGCCCTAAGGGTAAATACATTGAAGATAGTGAGGTGCTCAGATACTGTGGTAATGGGGGCCATATAAATACCTACGATAGACAGCAGCACATTTCTCCCCTAGAGCTGGTGACACATGGCACCACCCACCACAAGAACACTTTGTTTCAATTCCCATTTCCCCAGCCTCACTCTCAAACCACACCCACTTGCAACCCAGCCTTTGGGGAAGAGAAGCCTATCACAATATTTTAACTTACAATAAATTATAGTAAATTAGTCTTCATACTAGATATGTGGACATAAAACAAATTGCAACTGAGATATCCAAGACATTGACGTATTAACTTTTTCCCTCCTAAGGATGTTAGAATGACACTGCAACAGAAAAAGAGCCCTTGAAAAGTTCTCAATGGGTACACAATAGATAGAGCTAATACTGTTATGGATAGGTAATAAAATCTAGAAGAGGGCGTACAATTACTGCTGGCTGCCATGTTGGCTTACTAGAGAGACAAGGTGAGTGAAAGAATATCTTTTATTGGCCCAACTTCAAATTGTGTCATCCACCTTGTCTCTCTAACATCCTGGGACTGACATGGCTACAACTACACAAGTTTACTTATTGCATTTTGTGTGTATTCTAGCCAGCTGATCCGATGCCCATGAAAGTCAAGTCATTGACTTCATTTAGCTTCGGATCATGCTCTAACAAACAAATTTGTTAAATGTTGTAAGGGCAACCTTAATTCTGACGTTGCCTAACTTTTCAGTGCTTGAATTTGAAATGTTAAAGTTCCTTTGATATTGCTTTTTGTATGTAAAAAAGTGCAGAATTTCTCTAACTCTTGAATTTTTGTAAGTTTCTTTTTGCATTTATGCATAAAGTTCTGGCCTAAATGCTGTTCCTGACCTTTTAATTATGCTAGCTCTGGTTCTATAAAATTACCCTTCAATTTAGTTTGATTAAGGATAATTAAGGTAGTAGTATACTGCAGCTGTGTTGCAAAGCTATACTTAAAGCTCCTTCAGACTTTCTAGTATAAGTACCTTTCCATGGGGGGGGCGGGGAGGTTAGATCTTGATGGTTTTTAATTGTACTAGTCCAAATCAGAGTATACAATTTGTTAATCTGGTAACCTGGACACACATTTATTTTCTTGTGGAGGAAGATGCAGTCACTTCTTAGTTGTTGACTTTCCATGGTTTTAGACATTTTTATAAAAACAACAAGGAGTACTTGTGGCACCTTGGAGACGTCTGATTTGTGTCCATTTATTCTTTTGCGTAGCGACTGTCCGGTTTGGCCAATGGACATGGCAGAGGGACATTGCTGGCACACGATGGCATGTATCACATTGGTAGATGTGCAGGTGAACGAGCACCATCATAGGACCTAACCACATCAGTCACCCCATCAGCGGCTCGTTCACCTGCACATTTACCAATGTGATACATGCCATCGTGTGCCAGCAATGCCCCTCTGCCATGTCCATTGGCCAAACCGGACAGTCGCTACGCAAAAGAATAAATGGACACAAATCAGACGTCAAGAATTATAACATTCAAAAACCAGTCGGAGAACATTTCAACCTCCCTGGACACTCAATAACAGGCTTAAAAGTGGCAATTCTTCAACAACAAAACTTCAAAAACTCCAACGAGAAACTGCAGAACTGGAATTAATTTGAAAACTGGACACCATCAAATTAGGCCTGAATAAAGACTGGGAGTGGATGGGTCACTACAAAAAGTAGTGTTCCCTCTGCTGATACTCACACCTTCTTGTCTACTGTTGGAAATGGGCCACCTTGATTGCATTGACTTCATTAGCACTACAAAAGTGATTTTTCCTCCCTTGGTATTCTACTGTTGAGAATATCCCACTTCCACTTTAATTGAATTGTTTCGTTAGCACTGATCCCCCACTTGGTAAGGCAACTCCCATCTTTTCATGTACTATGTGTATATATACCTGTCTACTGTAGTTTCCACTCTATGCATCTGATGAAGTGGGTTTTAGCACACAAAAGCTTATGCCCAAATAAATTTGTTAGTCTCTAAGGTGCCACAAGCACGCTTCGTTGTTTTTGCTGATAGAGACTAACACGGCTACCACTCTGAGACATTTTTCTGTAACTTTATCACTCTTGTGGTCAAGATGGAATCTGCTCTGCAGGCAGTTCCAGCCAAGAGAAGGCGTGCGCAGGAACACAGCAGGGAAAGTCCCTTCCACCACATGGGCACCTGTTCCAAACCCCCTGGAGTGAACACACACACACCGGAATAGTACAATGAATATAGGAAAGGGAAATATTTATTCACAGAGGGATGAATGGAGAAAAACAACAGGGGGAAAGATAGGGGACGCAGTAAAACAGAGTTACATTTAACACAAAAGTCCCACCGACCCAGTGGTACCACAGTCTGAAAGGGGCAGACATTGAGCAATGTGTCTGCACACAGAGTTCAGGAGTCCTGGGCAAAGTTCCAGTCCAGTGGTGAGTCTTGGGTGCTCCTGGTCGTCATCAGCGCCAGTAAACTTTCCCCAACAAATCCTTCTGGTGCCCTCTTCTGCTGCTCACTGCAAAGCCACACAGAGTGACAGCCTACCCGCTTAACTAGCTAATGGCCTCCCTCCTTATTCCCAATGCAAAGTCACAAGCCCCAGTACTTATAGTCCCATATAGCTCTGGGCAGCAGTGATACTGGGTCCAGCTCTGTTTTGTCCTTCTTGAGTGATTCCTCCCTGACACAGTGCTCATAAGAACGGCCATACTGGGTCAGACCAAAGGTCCATCTAGCCCAGTATCCCGTGTACCGACAGTGGCCAATGCCGGGTGTCCCAGAGGGAGTGAACCTAACAGGTAATGATCAAGTGATCTCTCTCCTGCCATCCATCTCCACCCTCTGACAAACAGAGTCTAGGGACACCATTCTTTACCCATCGTGGCTAATAGCCATTAATGGACTTAACCTCCATGAATTTATCCAGTTCTCTTTTAAACACTGTTATAGTCCTAGCCTTCACAACCTCCTCAGGTAAGGAGTTCCACAAGTTGACTGTGCGCTGTGTGAAGAAGAACTTCCTTTTATTTGTTTTAAACCTGCTGCCTATTAATTTCATTTGGTGACCCCTAGTTCTTGTATTATGGGAATAAGTAAATAACTTTTCCTTATCTACTTTCTCCACATCACTCATAATTTTATATACCTCTATCATATCCCTCCTTAGTCTCCTCTTTTCCAAGCTGAAAAGTCCTAGCCTCTTTAATCTCTCCTCATATGGGACCCTCTCCAAACCCCTAATAATTTTAGTTGCCCTTCTCTGAACCTTTTCCTGGCTCCTTTCCTGGGGTGTCCCCGGTTGGCCGCTTGGTCCCTCCCAGGCTTTGGGCAGGTTCTCGGCTGCTTCACTTGCAGCCCTTCTGTCTGGAGCTCCAGACACCCACACTCTGTCTCTCCCCCTCTCTCCACACCATTTCCACTTCCTGGAAAAAGCAGCACTTCCTCCCCTCAGGACAAATCATCTATGATTCTATGAAAGATTTAAAGGAGCCATGCTCTGTAAACCCCAAAGGGGTTACATTTACTAATACATAAATAATACAGATTATGTGATAATGTTGTATAATTTTTTTATCAGAATGAGTTTTCCCTGGGCATATCCAAAATGAGTGTCAATACAGCTGTTGTGCCACATCATTATTTATTTTGTTTATGCCACATACGTTAAAAGGAAAAACTAATTTATAAATGTAGAGAGTTTTTAAAAATTGTATTGGGATTATCCTTCCCCCATGCCTGTAAAGGCAAGTGCCTTAGTTATTTTTAGTACAACTGTGCAAGATTCAGCAAGAAAGGGAAAAAATTAACACACTTCCAAACCCCCTAAACATGACCTACAATAGCTTATTTCTACATCATAATGTCATGAGGCTAAGGTTGGATGTCTTGGTGCCTTTCCAAAGTGGAAATGAGTGCTGGGCCGCATTGCAAAGCTGAGAAATTCCCCTTTCTGAGGTGATAAATATCCCATATCTAGTACTGCAGGGTCACAGGATCTCAGATTTTGAAGCTGTGACATCTTTATGCCTAGAAAAGCTGTTAATGGCCCAAAGCTGAACCTTGCCTGTGCTGGCATTTTGAGCTGTTGTAATTTCAGAAAAAAAATCCACATTTTGGACAGGTGTGACGGCCTTTAGCAGAATCAGTCTCCTAGCAACCCAACAAGCACAACTGGCCTGCAAGAGGCTACCTGATTGACTAGACCACTTGATTGGTCAGGGCAGCTGGCTGGCTTTTAAGCCCAGCAGCAGCAGTAGCTCTGTGGCTGCTCAATATGTTCATGCCTGCAGCTCTCATCCTTCCTGTGTCTACTATTCCTCACATTGTCCCAGTCCTGCTACTAGTTCTGTTTCTGCCTTGTTCTCCCGGCTCTTGCCAGTTCCTGCTTCCTCACCTTGCTCCTGGTTCTGGCTTCCTCATCCTGACCCTGTTTCCTGATCCCAGCTCTGACCCTTGGCTTTGCTATTAGTTCCTGGTTCTGGCTCTGACTCCTGACATTGGTTTGGATCTGCTTCCTGGCTCTTGCTCCACCCATTAGGCCTGACTGTCCATGGTCCAGTCTCTAATAGAGGGAAAGAAAGGCGGAAATAGCTCTATGGCAGACTGATATGTTTTTAAAGGCAAATATTTGAAGTTATTTTCAAGGGGTGAATAAATTCCAGGGAATGGATTACTGGGCAGAAAGCAGATAAGGCAGTCAAAGGCAGATGCTAAGAGTATTTATCTTATAGCTCTGCAATTTATTATATGGATATCCTTCTGTGTATGTGGTAGATTATAGGTGTATCAATGCCTCTTGTTTTTCTATTCTAAAGTCAGTTTTAGTTGCTTAAAACTTCTTCAATCATTTATCTTTCAGGGTGATAAGTGGTTCTTTTGTTCTTAGTCTGGGAGACCATTTTCCCCCAGAATGTTTCAGCACATATAGCTTAGCTGTTTCTGAGAATGAAATGAGTGGGGGGAAAATACTTTTTTTTTTTTTTCATAAAACAATTTTGCAACTTTTATTTTTGAACAGTACCAGCACTTTGGCAGTAGATTTTAGAAACTTCACTTTTGACAGGAACTTTGATTCTTGGGAACAGATCCTCAGCTGGTGTAAATTGAAGCTTCTACGTTGAAGATCTGATTGTTGATTGCTGATAAATATTGTGTTTGATGTCTTTAAAGGTGAGAGCCCTGTTGGCAGAGGAGAAAAAATAAAGGTCCCTCACCTACTCAGTATTAGTACAGTACTTTGACTTTATGAATGATTTTATTTTAAAGGAAATTAAGATCCAAGCAGAGTTGGGAGAGTGTATGAATACCAGAAAGGTTCTACATGTACATCTGTAGATTAGTTTTGGTTTGAAGCCAAATGTTGTATAGTTTATTAGCAAGTCTGCTGGATTGGAAATGTGCAATAAATTTAAAACATTTCTGCCGTCATTCTGAAATGGATTTATACATAGGCCTTGATGCTTTGAAAGAAAGCATCTATAAAAGGCTGTTTGTCTCCAAATTTATTTCTAGATGTAGAATCTGCTAATGGTGAAGCTGTAGGTGGAGTAGGTGTCATTTGTAGACAGTTATTTTATGATCATCTGTCTGAACAATAATGTGATGTCATTTATATTGTATCACTGTTTATAGCAAATGAATTATCTGTTACTATCTAAATGTTTAAGTACCTTGAACTATCTGATGACCTCTGAAATAGGTTTTTGATGTACTTTGAAGGACATCACTGTAGAGGGTTTAGATTTGTTGTGGTTCATTTTTAGACATTATAAAATCCCACTAATCTATCTGTCCACGTTATGATGAAAGGTGCTCAAATTTCTAGGTGCATCAGTGTTAGTTTTCATTTATGCAAACTCCATTATGGGATGTCATTCATATTTTATTATTTATCAGGGTGGATAAAAATCAATGATTTAAAAAAAACCGGATTTTTTTGATAAAATGCTTTTTGAGGAAAGATAGTTTTAATTAAGATACATTATAGCTCAAAGATATCTCATCATGGAATAGGGATTATAAATTCTAATTCTATAGTATGAGACAACATATTTATGTAATGTTTAAAAAAAGTTTTGTAAATGAGTCCCAATAGTTCATGGATTATGGACCCAATCTTATGGGGTTCCACGGGCTTCTGTATAGATTATTTAGGTTAATCTTTCTATCTACCCAATCGGACTCAGTGCTCAATCTAGAAGATAC
Organism: Terrapene triunguis; assembly: GCF_002925995.2. Taxonomy (NCBI): domain Eukaryota; kingdom Metazoa; phylum Chordata; order Testudines; family Emydidae; genus Terrapene; species Terrapene triunguis. The sequence continues at coordinate 42,928,489 of NW_020664435.1, forward strand.
CATCAGAGATGCTTAGTTTTGCAGTTCTCAAACTGTGGATTTGTGTCTCCAGAGATAACATGCTTGTTAACAGCAAAAATGTTTTTAAATAAATAATATATAGAGGTGAGAAATAACAGATCTCAACCCTACTGTCCCTTTGCACTTTCAGAGAGGTAAGGGATTGATTCTGTGTACACAAATTTGCAAAGTTTCAAAAAGTTCAGTGAATAGAAGATTGTTGGGGGTGGAATAGATCTGGACATGGAGAAGAAGTCTGGAGATAAATGTGAGAAGGGAGGGACAGGCAGTAGAAACAAAAGTGAAACTGTTTGAGCAGCATATTCCAGAAGTCTTGAGGTCTTTCTGAGTGTAGCCTTCATTGATTTGAGATCTACCATACCATTCTCTCACTAGAAGGGAAAACCTATAATGGCAGCAGGCTGTAAAAGAGACCCAGTTTGGGAATATTTTAATGAAGTTCCTCTACCTGTGGGTAAGACAGGCATGCATGCAAAATGCAAACAGTGCAACAAAGAACTGCAAGGCCTGGTTGCCCGAATGAAACAAGATCATTAGAAGTGTTCCTTCATGCATCATTGCCTCAGACCATCAGAACTAAATCAAATTTGAGGAAAGATGCTGTGATGTGGTGTTCACCCCACATTTGCCTGAAGGGGTAAATGTACCCTAAGAAAGTGGCCAATTAACCAGACACAGCTGAGGAGAATCAGGTGGCTTAAGCAATCCACTGACTAAATAACGAGGGAGCCCAGGTGAGGATGAACAAGCTGGGCTGGGTTTATAGAAACAGGAAGCTGGGAGCAGAAAGGGGGCTTCAGGGAAGTAGTCTGCAGTCACTTCCTGGGAGAAGGAAGGTGTTATTTGGGGGCTACAGTTGGCACTATTGAATCCATCTGCACATTGAACTGCCGTGGCAAATTGAAAGGGCTGACACAGCTCTGTCTGCAAAAGTTACTGTGAGTCTTGGCAAGGAGTTAAACCTAAAGGTATTCATGGTCAATATTTGCTACTATAACTGGGATGATATTTATCAATGAGACCGTTAGTAGTAAGAAAATGGCACACTACCAATGGAACTGGAGTTCATCGTGAACCACAGTCAGTATATCCCAGGGACACAGCTGAAAACAAAGTAGCACCAACACAGGGTCCTTCAGTTTTACCAAATTCAGTGCTGGAAAGAAGGTAGGGCCAATGAAGGGGCTGAAGATACTGATATGCTGCATATTGAGCACAATGAAAGAGAGAAACATAGCTTTGATTCTTGACCAACTATAAGGGCAAGGAAACCAGAGATTAGCGACTGGGCTGGTTTCATCACTCTGGTGCATGATAATGTTGTGATAAGTCAGGACAGTGTGAAGGCTACTTGCCCACAATCTGTGTCCTTGTAACACATATGTCCCCTGTAAATGAAGTGCCAAACCAATTTTTCAAGATCATATAAGCTTTATAGTTGATCAAGATAATAAATGTGTTTGCTCAAGTATTCAGCAACAAAGCCATTGAAATAGGATGATGGCATCTTGATGAGCTTAGGGATATTACTTGATATTACCTGACAGTTCAGTTCCGGAGCACAAATCTCAAGCAGTTGGGTGAATTAATGCAGGAATATTATCTGTTTAATCTATTAAACTTTCAGGTACTCTGAATTTTCATAGACAAAGCTAATGTTAAATCCTCGGTTATCTGGCTTGAGAACAATATGTATGTCTTGCTAATAGTCAGGTGCATAGAAATGTCATCTGTGTCAGATGAATGATGAGTAAAGCATACAAGATAAGCTGGAAGACTTTGATGTGCTTGCAATTTAAATTGACATTTCACGTGTTGGAATCAAATGCTATTTTATAAATCTATTGCATAAGACAGCTCTGCACACCAGCAGCTCAGTTATGCTTCATTCTTCTGTATATTCCTTCCCTGTCCACCCAGTAGGTGACTGGGGGAGGGGGGGGGAAGGGGGGCAGTGGAGAACTCCCCCAAGCCCCTTCCTTTCAGTCCAATTTGTACCTTATTCTGAGAGGCAGAAAACTCAGACAAATCAGCCATAGGGAGGACACCATCCACTGAAAACCAGTTCTATCTACATTTTTCTCTTACATGAGTTGGGAAATTGAGACAGCAACAGCTACTCTTTCTTCCCTCTCACTTTCCCCCCATGATTACCAGCTTGTTGAAGCTGGTGTAGGAAAATCCATGCTCCCCCCCCCCGCACCTTTTCCCCTGGAACAAGGGGCTTTAATTGCTGTTTCCTTATTGGAGAGACCAGTTCCCACTTCACTTAGGGTTTCTGGGTGTCCGGTTTTTGACTGGAACACCCTGTCAAAAAGGGAACCTGGAGGCTCCCAGGAAGCAGTCAGCATATCCCTCCAGCTCCTAGGCTTAGGGGCAGCCATGGGGCTCCACACACTGTCCCCACCTCGAGCACTGGCTCCGTAGCTCCCATTGGCCGGGAACCATGGCCAATGGGAGTGGGGGTGGCGGTGGCACCTGTCGGCAGCAGTAGTGTGCAGAGTGGCCTGGCTGCACCTCCCCCTAGGAGCTGGAGGGACATGCCAGCCTCTCCTTGGGAGCTGCCTGAGTTAAGCGCCGCCCGGAGCCCACACTCCAAACCCCCACCCTGAGCCGCCTCCCACACCCAGACTCCCTCCCGGAATCCGCACCCTGCAGCTCTTCTTACACACCAAACCCCTCATCACTGACCCCACCCCAGAGCCTGCTCCCCCACCAGAGCCCTCACCCCCTCCCACACCCCAACTCCCTGCCCCAGCCCAGAGCCCCCTCCCAAACTCTGAACCTCTCGGTCCCAACCCAGAGCCCCTTCCTGCACCCCAAACTCCTCATCCCCAGCCCCACCCCAGAGCCTGCAACCTTAGCCAGAGCCCTCACCCCCTCCTGCACCCCAACCTCCTACCCCAGCCCAGAGCCCCCTTCTGTACCCTGAACCCTTCATTTCTACCCCAGCCCCGAGCCTGTACCCCCTCCCACACCCCAACCCCCGCCTCAGCCTGGAGCCCCCTCTCACACTCCAAACCCCTCTGCTCCAGCACTGAGCTCCCTACTGCACCCCAAGCCCCTGCCCCAGCCTGGTGAAAATGAGCAAGTGAGTGAGGGTGGGGGAGATCACGTGACAGAGGGAGACGGGTGGGGCCTCAGAAGGGGCTAGGCAGGGGTGGGTCCTCGGGGAAGGGGCGGATCCTCAGTGAAGGGGGCGGGCCAAGGGTGTTCGGTTTTCTGCGATTAGAAAGTTGGCAACCCTAGCTCTAGCAGGCAAGACTAATGCATAGAGGGCTAGATCCTCTGAGGTCAGTGGGGGTTGAGAGCACTCAGCACCATGCAGGATCATGCCTTTAGCTTCTACAGTATGTTTCTCTTCATATCTTCAAACATTTCTTTTTTCCATTTAAACCATAATAGCTTTCAACAAAAATTCCAATAAGCTTTTACAGAAGAACACTGTACAATAGTGACATGAGCTAATTAACTGTCTGGCCATGAGACTTCACAATGGGCCACCTTGTAACAGACTGATAATTCGCATTGCCTCACTTCTATGGATACTTGACTGTTATCAAAGATCTTCCCTTTTTTCAGTTCGCTCTGTTGCCTTCATGATTTCTTGTCATGCAAACATTCCAATTAGCTCAACTGAAGCTAAAATTCCAAACAAATAATTCTGGTAAGAGGATGCCAAAGCTAGGCTTTTACCTGTGAAATAGCTCTAATCCAAAAGGGTGCCGTCCATAATTAGATTAGTGCAGGCTTCCTTTTCTACACACTTCCCTACTGGGAAGTTCTCCCTACTTGGAGTTATACATGGATCACCCAGCTTTAAGAGGTGCCTCTCCTGTCATGAGGCCATCCCCGTGAGCGACAGTCATTCACGGTGCATACTCTGTTTGGGTGACAGGCATGTATCACAAAAGTGCACCCACTGCCTCAAACTGAACGCTTGTTTCAGAAAGGACAGTGAATTGAGACTAAAACTTTTACTAATGGAGAGCTCACTGTGAGCAGTCTCAGAGCCTGACCCTGATACCTCTCCTCCACGGTGTTCAACATCATCATGGTCATTGGCTGACTCTTACATGCCATTCACTACTAAGAGAAAATCTACGCTCTCCTGCCCAGATTAGAAGAAACAGGCCCCAAACTCACCCACCAAGGAGCTGCCTCAAAAAAAGGCATCCCCTGCGAGGTCAGTAGCTTCAACATCTTCAGGGGCAAGACCGAGCTCCTATAACCATCTGGGCACCTCCGTACCAGTGCTATGGAGAGGTCCAAGGGCCCTAAGTGGACAAGGCCACATAAGGGAACACTGTCCCTCAGGACCGAGAAGGACACTTCAGGGATCTCGAAATCGGCACCGACTGCCTCATTGGTATCAGTGGTTGTGCAGAGATTGTGGATATTGCTGGTGCCGAAGGTGGAGTGTGTTCTGTTGAACAACCAGTAGATGGCACCGAGTGCCATGTCAGTGCTGGGGGCTTGGTTGGTGCTGACACACTCAAAGTAGTTTGTTTAGTTTAGAACCCCAACCCCCCTATACCCACCTTGCCTCAGTAGCTACTGCCAGTTGTCATCTAGCCCCTTCTCTCAGGGGCAAACTGCAATCTGAAATGGCCACTCATCACTAGCAAGGGGGTTGGACCTGCTGCCTTTTCTTGGCCAGATGCCTCCTTGTAGCCCTAGTACCTCCCCTTGCCTTTAGCAAGGCCTCAGCCTGGGTACTCACCAGGCCAGAGCTCCTCAGCTCTGCCTACCCTTCTCCAGCCCTGCTCTGCCTCAGGTACCCTGCTTGCTCTCCCAAGCAGCCAGGTCCTTCTTGCTCCACTGCTGGAGCAAGACTCACTTCCTTTTCCCCAGGTGCCCTTCTTATACTGGCCCTGCCGGGCCCTGATTGGCTGCCTCAAGCCCGCTCATGATTGGCTCCCCGGGGCAGCCCTTTCCCAGGGCTGTTTTTAACCCCTTCCAAACTGGAATGGGGTGACCACCCCATTACACCCCGCAGTGAAACAAGGGACTGGTTCTCGGCCCTTAAGGTGACCAGATAGAAAGTGTGAAAAATTGGGATGGGGTGGGGGATAATAGGCACCTATATGAGAAAAATCCCCAAATATCGGGACTGTCCCTATAAAATCGGGACATCTGGTCACCCTATCGGCCCTTGATCTCAAAGACACGTATTTCCATATCACCATATACCCTTTCCACAGGCAATTCCTCAGATTTGTCCTGAGGTCTGATCATTACCAGTACAAGGTACGACCTTTTGGCCCAGAGTGTTTTCCAAAGTCTATGCAGTGGTGGTGGCGTACCTCTGCAGACAAGATTATAATATTCCCATATCTAGACAACTGCCTCCTCAAGGCTCTGTCCAGAGTCAACATGTTCGAAGCTGTAAGAACAACAATGGACCTTTTCTCGAAACTCAGCCTCCAGATAAACATGCAAAAATCGACACTGACAGCAGTCCAATGTCTGGAGTTTATTGGGGCCTGACAGAGCCTCCTCCCGGCTCACAGACTTTCTGCAATAATCAGTCTCATCTCCACCATGAGAACCAGCCCAGAGATCTCCACCAGAACTTGTCTTACAGTTGCTTAGTCATATGGCAGCAGCCACATTCATCTGCCTCCAGGGATGGCTACGAACACTGTATGTGCCGCACAGGCACAGCCTGAAAAAAACTTCTCTCATTACCACTCAAGGTCAAAGACTCATTAGACTGGTGTAAACAACCCCAAAATGTCTGCATGGGAATTCCCTTCCTCCAACCACCACTGTCCTTGATACTGATGACCAACGCCTCCCTACTTGGTTGGGGAGCTCATCTACAGACCCACACGGTGCAGGGCAAGTGGTCCCCACTGGAGTCCGCATTGCATGTCAACTTCCTGGAATTACATGCAGTCTGCAATGCATACCTATACTATCTACCAATACTCAGACAAAAGACCATAAGAGTAATGATGGACAACGTCGCCTGCATGTTTTATATCAACAGACAAGGGGGAGCAAAGTGCCAATCCCTATGCGCAGAAGCACTAAAATTCCATGTTAAAAAAAAACCTGTTCAATACAGGGCCAGCTCCAGGCACCAGCCCACCAAGCTGGTGCTTGGGGCGGCACCTGGAGGGGGGCGGCGCGGCGCGGCGCTCCGGCCCGAGAGCGGGGCCGCGACTGGGCTCGCCACCCTCCCCCGGCGCTCTGGCCGCCGGGGAGAGCGGAGCCCCGGTGGGGCTCTCCACCCTCCCCCCGGCGCAGCCTCTGGCCGCCGGGGAGAGCGGAGCCCCGGCGGGGCTCGCCGCCCTCCCCTACCACGTGGGGGGTGGGGTCAGCGGGAGGCTTTTTTGCCTGGGGCGGCAAAAAAGCCAGAGCCGGCCCTGGTTCAATAACCTCTCTTAGCCAAAGGGCACTTGCAGTTTTGTAGTTTGGGTTAGTGGACAAAGGCTGGCAGTGGCCTGCTTGGAATGCTGGTCTAAAGGACAGCTGGAACACAATTACAGAAATCGTGATAATGGTGCACAGCAGTCCAGTATTGGGCTGGTCACCTTAGGACTCCTGAGGGGACCTCTCCCCACTTTTTAGAAAGAGCCCTTTGAGAGCTGCTCACTATGTCAGGAGAGGTGGGAGCTAATTAAGCAAGAACAGTCTGTAGACAGCAACAGCTCAAAGATAGTGGCCCTTACCTGATTCCTGCTTCTAGACTATGCTGCCTGAGTTGCATCATGATTGGATTACTCTTGTCTGCCAAATATTGACAGCGTGCTTGCGACTGTGCAAGACAATTAACAACCCATGCTATGAAAAGCTTAGTCTAGGACGAGCATAGAAAGTAGATAGTGTGAGGCCCTGAGGAAGAGTCGCTTAGGTAACTTTCCTCAAACTTTCAATTCTGTTCATTTGTTTTGGGGGCTGATTCCTAACAAAAGTAGGTCTCTCGGAGGGATTTGAGGAAAGGGTTGTTGCCCTGGTATCTGGGGAGTGGGAGGGAATTCAGTGCATAGAGCAGTGGTCCCCAACCTTTTAGTCTGGCGAGCACCAGACAATGAGCCATGGAGGACCGTGGCGGCGGACGAGCATCTGCCGAAATGCCGCCGACAAGCGGCATCATCCAGAGGCATCGCCGCTGAAATTCGGCGGCATTTCAGCAGATGCTCATCTGCCGGCCAGTACGCGGGCGCACTTAGATGCCCCGGCGGGCGCCATGGCACCCGCGGGCACCACGTTGGGGACCCCTGGCATAGAGGATATAGAGATAGATAAAATGATGAGCAAGGAATAGAAGATCAGGGTGGAAAGAACATGGGGGTACGAGGTCATAGTTGTGTTAAGCAGAAGAAAAAATATGCTTTAGAAAAGAACCTTTTGAAATATCATATTGCCTCTATATAAATCCATGGTACGCCCACATCTCGAATACTGTGTGCCGATGTGGTCGCCCCATCTCAAAAAAGATATATTAGAGTAGCAGCCGTGTTAGTCTGTATCCGCAAAAAGAACAGGAGTACTTGTGGCACGTTAGAGACTAACAAATTTATTTGAGCATAAGCTTTCGTGGGCTACAGCCCACTTCATCAGATGCATAGAATGGAACAAAAGAATAAATGGACACAAATCTGACATCAGGAATCATAACATTCAAAAACCAGTGGGAGAACACTTCAACCTCTCTAACTACTCAGTGACAGACTTGAAGGTGGCAATTTTGCAACCAAAAAACTTCAAAAACCGACTCCAAAGAGAGACTGCTGAACTTGAATAAATATGCAAATTAGATACAATTAACTTAGGTTTAAACAGAGACTGGGAATGGTTGGGTCATTACACTAATTGAATCTATTTCCCCATATTAAGTATCCTCACGCCTTCTATGGGTCATCTCGATTATCGCTTCAAAAAAATTTTTTTCTCCTGCTGATGATAGTTCATCTCAATTGATTGGCCTCTTACAGTTGGTATGGCTACTTCCACCTTTTCATGTTCTCTGTATGTATAAATATCTTCTTTCTGTGTGTTCCATTCTATGCATCTGATGAAGTGGGCTGTAGCCCACGAAAGCATACGCTCAAATAAATTTGTTAGTCGCTAAGGTGCCACAAGTACTCCTGTTCTTTTTGTATCTGACATCTGCAATTCTTGAGTCGAAAGGTTTTATTGAAAACCAATGTACTTGATTTGAATAGGCTACAGGATCTATAGTCAAATGGAATTACTACTGTATGTTATGTTCATGTAATCTTACAGTTTTACACTTTATTATGGGAAACTACTGAACCTATACTGCATAATGCCTACAACATAGTCCATTGTTTTATCAGAGTATTCTACTTTTTGGAAGAGATAATGTACATGCAAGTTTGACATCATTGTGAATGTTTTAAAAGTGCTTACAGTACTGACTCAATCTTCCTATGTACATAATAGCTGCAGGCAGACTGGATTATGAAAATTACATCATGGATTTATCCCAATGAAGAGTTTTAAGTGACTAAAGTGAACATGTGAAATATTGTAGCCTCAATCAATCAGCTCGTATTGTGCATTACACTAAGTCACTAGAAGACCTACATTTTGAAAAGTAGATTAAGTCTTCTAGTTCCAGGGTCTGAGAAATATAAAGACTGATTGTTGATGTCCAAATGGCACTTTAGATACAGTGTAGTAGAGGGGCTGTTGGGAGCTAGTTATGGCACCCTAAACCAGAGCCACTTGGTCCTGGTGCAAGGTAGCAGCTCCCCTGCATCTCTAAGGCATATGTTACTTAGTAATGTCCCTGAGGAATCTTATGTCAGTGGAAATTCAGGCATTGAAGAGCTGCATTCCACTGTCCCCCAATAATCCCCCCAGTATGCCCCGTACGTGCTGCTTCCCCTTCCTGTATCAGTATCTGGGGAGACAGCTGATGTAGATGGCAGCTACAACAGTAAATTTCTCTGTACAGGGGAAATTCTCCACTGGCTGTCTCCAGCTGTCTTAAGTCCATTTTGCAGTGTATGTGGTGCCAAGTGTACTGAAGGAGACATGAGAATCCAAGCCATAATTATCTGTAGCACTGATACACTTGCATTTGATGAGCATTAGGAGCTATCAAAATGTCTCCACAAAATATCTCTTTAAAAGCATGACAGTAATTTTAGCTTCAGAAGAAAGTTGACATCTACATAAAAAATTAGAGAGAGAAGATGTTGTACGTGTATTTGTAGGAAGAGAGGAGACAGATGTAGAAAGAGGGAACAATGTTGGGTATAAAATGTAAAAACAATTGTTTGAGTAGATATTATGAGCACTAAATAATTTTCATTGCTAGGTTATCAGCTTAGTGGGATCATGTGTAGGTATGAAAATGGAATCTACTGAAAACTAAAACCGATATGATTACTTCTCTCCTTTAATTTCCATTGTGTATCTTAATGCAATTTGATCTTTTATAGCTATGCAATGGAGGATCTGTGACTGATCTGGTGAAAGGATTTTTGAAGAGAGGTGAAAGGATGGACGAACTTGTAATTGCTTATATTTTACATGAAGCACTTATGGTAAGATAAAAACAGTCAATGAATGGCCAGTCCAATTGATAGTTTATTCAAAGAGTATCTCAGGCTATGTCTACACTGTCCCACAGTTTGGATTCTGCAGGGGTTCAGATAGCAGTGTGCATCAAATTACAGCTGTGCTGTAATTCACCTGTGTGGAAGCTGAGGGTGCAAACTTAAAGGTTCCTAGTTCACATTTCGGTAAATCCTGTTTGAAGAGTGCTATTTAACACGAACTAGGAACCTTTGAGTTTGTACCCTCAACATGCACACGCGGGGTGTTACTGCACTTTGGTGGGCGCTTCTATTCATATCCCTGTAGTCCAAACTGTGGGGCAATGTAGACAAGTCCTTAATTTTTTTTCAACAAATGAATATATATTCCATTTTAGAAGCATGATGTTTCTTCCTATATTACACTAGTGTTTAATGAAATAAAGTTAAGATTAAGTTGTAAACTTGTTTTTGAATACTACCAGGTAAAGTAGCAGTTCAGTTCATCGGTATCAAAAGGGCGAACATTTATTTCAGGCATTGATTACTTCTCCCTCGTTGCATTAAATAAATACAGCTTTGCATCTAAATTGTTTTTCTTTTGGAGACATGACTGCAATGTACAACAGGTCAGGGATTATTTTAATGAAACATTTTTTCCACTGGAAAATGCTGATTTGTTGAAAATGAATTTCTTTTTCGGAAAGGGTTGGTTTTCACAAATTTTTCAACTTAAAAAAAAATCTTGGGAGAAAAATACTTTGAAATTGTCAAAACGTTTTGTTTCAACATTTTTCAAACAAAGAAGTTTGGATTTCCAGTTTGAAATGACTTATTTTGAAATTTAACATAATTATAGTAAAAATATGTAATAAAAAAAGGAAAAATGATTGAAATTGAAACAAAGCATTTCAAAATCATCAAAACAAAATGTTTTCTTTTTTTGTTCAGGTCAGATTTTCAGTTTGCCAAAATTTTCTAGATTGACTTTCCCCACAAACTGGGGGGAGAGATTTTGTTGTTGTTGTTGATATCTCAAAAATGTTCATGGGATGGGGAAACCATTTCTGACCTGATTCTAGTGCAACATACCAAAAATACTGTTCTGTGTCTCATGTTGTGGGATAGCATCTACTTTGTAATAAAATAATTTACAACAAATCTCTCTCAAAAGAAAAATCACTATAGCTAATCAAGACAAAGTATCTTTCTTTATCCTTGCTATTTAATTAGAGTTTGAGTTTCTCCACTGGAACTATTATTACAGCTTAGAACCTTTCTTTGTCTTTCTGTTTTAATGGTCCAATATATAACCAAGATTAATAATGCTTCTTTACTTCTGTCATCATACAACTTGTCTACCAGAAAAAAAAGTCACTAAAAAGTCCATTTATCCCACATAGTTGGTTGATAGTTGACTCAGTGTTCTTTGAATAAGAATAGAATTTCTAGGGGGGCTGTACCAAAAATGCTATGAGAAGTAGAAATCAAAATCAAAATACACTGACTTTGTAAGTGCCCATCTATTGGCAAACAAATGGTAGTTCATTCTTGAACTTGGCGGCTATTCTCATTTTGAAACTAAGTTTAGAAAGATAGAAAAAGCATACCACAAAAATATCAGTAAAGTTAATATATAGAATAATTTCAATTTTCAATCTGCAAATGAAATACTCATAATGTTAATGGATTTATAACTTATTTTTCAGGGGCTTCAGCATTTGCATGAAAACAAAACCATCCACCGTGATGTAAAAGGAAATAATATCCTATTGACCACTGAAGGAGGAGTTAAACTTGTCGATTTTGGTATGTGATGTTTTTACAGACAAAGTTGTAACTTTAAAACATGAGGGGGGAGAGGTGTAAAAGTTAACAATTAAGAACAGCTGACAATGTTTTGATTTAGATTTGGACTACTTTGTTTAAAAAAAATCAACTTAACTGGTTTGAAATTAGATAATATAAAGGAAAACAAATTATTCATGGATAGAGAATATCCCTAACTATGGTCTTGGCAACTATTTTACTAACAGTGTTTAGATTATCTAAGCATTAGGAGTTAGTCTATTGCTCATGGACCCCACATGCCTTCATGGCAGGTGGGACAAAGCCAGTTAGTATGATTTAGATTGTAGTTAGTACATGGGGTCTGGAATGACCTCATGCTAGTTCAAAGAAGTAAGGGATACACAACTTTAATGCTGTATGTCATAGGGGTGTAAAACTAAAGGATATTGTGGAGAATAAGGGAGTTTCTCCCAGAGAATCCAGCCCAATGAGTTTAGCCATTGATTTCAATAGGAGCTGGATGAAGCCCTGAATGATATTCTCCCATTTCTTAATGAAAGGTTCATTTCATTTGAACAGAATGCAGAATTAGATTTATGGTAGTCAACATTTATCCCACTTCTAGTGAATGAAATTTATCAGTGTGGACAATGAGGGAGTTCTGTATGTGTGTATATATGTGTATATAAAACTGTGATCTCAGCTTACCTGTGTGATATTATCCTGTCTGGCTGCACAGAATTAAATCAAAAAGCAAGGAATCTTCCCACCCCTTGTTAGGCCTGTGTCAGAGCCTGTCACAATTGAAGTCCTTGTGCTCAAGGGAACATAGGAACTGCACCCTCTGCCCAAGGCATGGAGGAGTAGGGAGAAAGGGGATCCGGGGCCCAGTTGCCTCTCTGCATCAGCCTGTAGATTAATGCAGGCCACATGGGCAGGTAAGGAGAGGGGGGGAAGGAGGGAGAGAAGCAAATGACTTTCCTGAAGGATGGTGCAGACTCTGGAGTCCCCTGGTGCACCAGGTTGGTGAGGGAACAATCTCTCCATGAGCTTCCCATGAGGCTCTTTGTCTGGTTACGTAAACAGGCAGAGAAAACCAGTGATTGAGAGATGAGCCTGTGAAAGACATTATGGAACATAATTCCAAAGAAGAGCACATTATCATTCTGAATTACTTATATGATTATATAATAGCCTAAGTTACACTTTCTTCGAGTTAGAACATAGTTTTTTTCTTAAATAGCTCTGTGTTAGTAGGCGTCACAAACAATAACTGCTAAACATTAACAAGTTAATTGGTCTTTAATAGCAGAAGTGGCTTTTCTTTACTTTGTGCCTTTTGTACTCCTGAAATTTGTAGTACATAATGCTGTACTGTCATCCGAAATTTGTTCTTTTGAGCATTAGTGCTGCCTTTCGAGAAGCATCACTTATTCTGGTGTATATTGTAATTTGCATATGCCATTTGTGTACATGGGTACTTTTCTGGCACCTGTTACCCTAGCATCTGAGCATCTCACAATCTATGATGTATTTACACTAGCAATAACCCTGTCTGGTAGGAATGTACTATTAATCCAGTATTAAAGATGGGAGACTCAAGCACAGACCATCAGAGGCGTGAAGTTCTGGAACAACCTTCCAAGGGGAGCAATGGGGGGCAAAAAACCTAACTGGCTTCAAGACTGAACTTGATAAGTTTATGGAGGGGATGGTATGATGGGACTGCCTACGATGGCATGTGACTCATTGGCAGGGCCAGCTCCAGCGTTTTTGCCGCCCCAAGCGGAGGGGAAAAAAAAAAAAGCAGCCGCGATTGGCGGCACTTCGGCGGCAGCTCTACCGCCGCCACTTCATTCTTCAGCGGCAATTCGGCGGCAGGTCCTTCCCTCCAAGAGGGACTGAGGGACCCGCCGCCGAATTGCCGCCGAAGAGCTGGACATTCCGCCCCTTTCCGTTGGCTGCCCCAAGCACCTGCTTGCTGCGCTGGTGCTTGGAGCCGGCCCTGCCCATTGGCAACTGCCAGTAGCAAAAATCCCCAACTGCTGGAGATGGGACACTAGATGGGGAGGGCTCTGAGTTACTACAGAGAATTCTTTCCCAGGTATCTGCCTGGTGGGTCTTGCCCACATGCTCAGAGTCTAACTGATGCCATATTTGGGGTCGGGAAGGAGTTTTCCCCCCAGGTCAGAATGGCAGAGACTTTGGGGGGGTTTCGCCTTCCTCTGAAGCATGGGGCATGAGTCACTTGCAGGTTTAAACTAGTGTAAATGATGGATTCTCTGTAACTTGAAGTCTTTAAATCAAGATTTGAGGTCTTCAGTAACTCAGCCAGAGTTAGGGGTCTGTTACAGGAGTGGGTGGATGAGGTTCTGTGGCCTGCAATATGCCAGAGGTCAAACTAGATGAACACGATAGTCCCTTCTGACCTTTGAGTTTGAGACAGACTAAATGAGTTGCATAGGAAGTCTGTGGAAGAGTAGAGGATTGAACCTGGCTTTCCTGAGATCCAGGCTAGCACCCTAACCACTGGACCAGCCTTCCTCTTTTTGCATAGCTACGAATAGGTATATCTTATGAGATGAGTATATTTTCTAGTGAATATATTAGGGATATCCAACTAATCAGATTGCTAGACTGTGATCTTTTCTAGAATTGGTTAAATATTTTGTTATTTTTGCTTAACATATTGCTTATAGCAAGGCAAGTTAATATGTACATAATCTCAGAATATTATCACAGCAACATGTATAATGGGATTTTCTAAAGCGATGAGATGCCAAACTCTCATTGAAATCTGTCAATTCCAGCAGGCACCTATCTTCATCTTTAGGTGCCTAAATACCTTTTAAAAAAACTGGCTCTTTGTCATTAAAATCTGTCTAGAAGAACTGACAATACATTGTTACACCTCCATGTGCAACAAAAATCCACACATTCATCCATATAGTATAATTTTACTTACACCTGGTTTTTGTGGAGCACCTACTGACATTGACAAGCACTTGTGAATAGTCCTACTGAATTCAATTTAATTTTTTTGTGAAAATAAGGTTGTTTCACCAATATGCTAAAGATTGGACAATTGGGTTGTTAATCTGAATTTAACAGGGGCACAAGGGCCTACACTTCCCCAGGGTTGCCAAAACCTGCTGCTTATAGACTAGATATTTCTTAGTATGAGCTGCTGTTTCCAGAAAAACAAACTGTGCACATCCATGAAAAAATATGTAGTATTCCATTGTCTAGGAAGGTACATTAATCAACCTTGTTATAACACTGTTTCTTATTGAAGGACATGCCCCCATGCCATCAGGTGGAGGCAAATTTTTACACAATGTGTAATTAGACTATGAAGTAGCTGATACTGGACTATATATCTCAGATCTGATATACTATGGCAATTGCTATGTTCCTAAACCTCTCAGTTCTCTCAGCCCAAGTATCAAAAATGTCTAATCACCGTAATATCTAGATATGCCGGAGGACACATAATCGCATAGTGGAAATTCTCTTAAACCTCTGCTGTGGACGAATTGGGTTCCAAGTGGAAGATATGGAGAGAAGGCAATACAGTCCAACTATTGTACATCTCCATAGCAAATAGATGGAGGGAAACTTATAAAACTGTTCTGAGTCTAATATATAATATTTATTGCAAGAAAGGTTTGCCTCAGAGCAGTGGGACATGGGTAGCACTGACTAGTGGCTGAGTTATGACCTGCGTATTCCTGAAATAGCTTTGTATTTCAATGCAAATGGCACGTGTTAACTGTAATGGTAAAACATTTGTCTTAATTTTGTACATTGCACTTAAAAAAGAAAAAAGAAAGGTATTTTCCTGATGAAATTTTTTTTAAAGCAATTCCTAAGTACAGGTCTGTCTCATCTTACGCGGGGGTTCCATTTCACGGTTAGCGCGTAAAGCAAAAACCGCGTATAGCCAAAACCCCATTGAGTTCAATAGCGGGCGAAATTGCCCGCACTACAGGTATAGTATTAAAACTGTTGTTTTTCTCTTTTTTTGTTTGTTTTGTTTTTTGTTTTTGCCGACCGCATAAAGTTGAAATCGCGCATGTTAAATGCGCGTAATATGCGACAGACCTGTAGTAACTTTATAGTTAAAAGTTTCATGAGAATGTCATCTGGGCTTGCATTCAGAATGATTACAATAATACCCTGTGTTTGATTTAGAATATAGGAAGCAGACAGGTTTATGATGGATGAATGTTAGCATGACTAAACCAAAGACTTATCCTGACTGTGACTCATCAGTGAGAAATTGAGGGGAAATATTTGAAATTGACATTACTTTGATTAATATGTGAATCTTTCTTCCTAGCAGAATTAGAAGTTGCAGATATCCTTAGCTAGCTCAACTCTAATTTTAAAAATGTAATAAGACAATGATTTTTTTTCAAAATAAGAAAGTAATTATTCTGTTCTTCAAATGACTGAAACAACCAAAGTAAAGAGCCATGCATATCTAAACTTTGTTGATACTTCAAAATTGTCTTATATTACTTTGAATTGTAAATTAGTTGTCTTGCAACCTATCTCTAACCTGGTAAAAATATGTTTCTTTATATAGAATGTTGTGTGAGAGAATATCTTTCTTTGGTAATGCATTGTTAGATTTAATCTCTTTTTACCATCAGTGAGATTGAAGACATTTTAGGTAGTACTAAATTAACGTATACATTGACTGGACTGGCTTTTTTTGTTTGTAGGAAGGGTACATAGTAATTCCTTTGACGTTTGTAACTCATTGACACTATATTGCTTCTTGCATTAAAGGCTTGAGCTTTATTAACATTTTTATCAGAAGTAGTAAACTATTAGCATAGTTTTACGAAAGCTAGGGATATATGGATGTGCTAGTTGTCATAGTTTGTTGGGTGATATTCACACCTCTTTTGTATCCAGAAATACAGGCCAAATTTTAAAAACTGAGTGCTTAAAATTAATCCATGTTTAGGCACCTAAAAGAAGTAGACTGACTTCCAATATGCTGATCCCCCACTAGTCCCCTTATAATAAGACCAGAATGATAAGACTGGACTAAACACTTCAGCTTGTTCCTCTGCCAATACTAGTTAAATGGAAATGAAAAGGAATAGTCACAAGAGTGAAATGTCTGTAAGCTGCATGGAAACTTTTAAAAACACCACAACAGAGGTGCAAAGTAAATGTATATCCCAAATAAAACACACACCCCATGAGGACCAATAACAATGCCACCATTTCTAAACAGAGTAAAAGAGGCTGTTAGAGACAAAAATGCATCCTTTAAAAATTGGATGTCAAATCCTACTGAGAAAAATAGGAAGCAGCATAAACTCTGACAAGTCAAGTGTTAAAGTATAATGAGGCAGGCCAAAAATAATTTGAAGAGTAACTATTAAAAGATACAAAAATATTTTTGCTGTTAGTTTTTAAGTACATAAGGAGCAGGAAGCCAGCCAAACAATCAGTGGGGCCACGGGATGATGGAAGGGATAAAGGAGCACTCAGGGAAGACATGGCCATCGCAGAGAAGCTAGATGTACTGTTTGCATCGGTCTTCACTGCAGAGGATTGAGGGAGACTTCCACACCTGAGCCATTCTTTTTAGGTGACAAATCTGAGGAACTGTCCCAGATTGAGGTGTCATTAGAGGAGGTTTTGGAACAAATTGATAAATTAAACAGTAATAAGTCACCAGGACCTGATAATATTCACCCAAGATTTCTGAAGGAACTCAAATATGAAATTGCAGAACAACTAACTGTGGCATGTAACCTATCATTTAAATCAGCCTCTGTACCAGGTGACTGGAGGGTAGATAAAATAAAACCAATTTTTTTTAAAGGCTCCAGAGGCGATCCTGTCAAATACAGGCCCATAAGCCTAACTTCAGAACCACACAAATTGGTTGAAACTATAGTAAAGAACAGAATTATCAAACAGATGAACAGAATATCGTGGGGAAGAGTCAACATGACTTTTCTAAAGGGAAATCATGCTTCATCAATATATTAGAATTCTTGGAGGGTGACAACAAGCATGTGAACAAGAGTGATCCAGTGGATATAGTGTACTTGGATGTTCAGAAAGCCTTTGACCAGGTTCCTCACCAAAGGCTTTTAAGCAAAGTCAACAGTCATGGGATAAGAGGGAAGGTCCTCTCATGGACTGGTAAATGGTTAAAAGATAGGAAACAAAGGGTAGGAATAAATGGTCAGTTTTCACAGTGCAGAGAGGTAAATGGTGGGGTTCCCAAAGGATGTGAACTGGGACCAGTGCTGTTCAACATATCCACAAATGGTCTGGAAAAGGGGATAGACAGTGAGAAGGCAAAGTTTGCAGACAATAGAAAATTATTCAAGATAGTTGCATCCAAAGCTGACTGTGAAGAGTTACAAAGGGAACTCACAAAACTGGCTGACTGGGCAACAAAATGGCAAATGAAATTCAAAGTTGATAAATGCAGAGTAATGAACATTGGAAAACATAATCTCAACTATACAGAGTAAATGATGGGGTTTAAGTCAGCTGTTACCACTCAAGAAAGAGATCTTGGAGCAGATTGTGGATAGTTCTCTGAAAACATCTGTTCAATGTGCAGTGGCAGTCAAATAAGCTAACAATGTTAGGAAAAGGATAGACAATAAGGCAGAAAATATCATAATACCACTACAAAAATCCATGGCATGACTACACCTTAAGTACCGTGTGCAGTTCTGGCACTCCATCTTAAAAAAAGATATAGTAGGATTGGGAAAAGTACAGAGAAGGACAACAAAAATTATTAGTGCTATGGAACAACTTCCATATGAAGAGGGATTAAAAAGATTGGGACTGTTCATCTTAGAAAAGAGATGACTAAGAGGGGATATGAAAGAGGTCTATAAAATCATTAATGGCTTGGAGCAAGTGAATAGGTATAGGGGTAGATAACCTTTTTCTAACACAAGAACTAAGGATCATCCAATGAAATTAATAGGCAGAATATTTTAAAAAGCGTAAGGAAGTACTTCTTCACACACCTCACAGTCAACCTGTGGAACATATTGCCAGGGGATGTTGTGAAGGCCAAAAGTATAACTGGGTTTAAAAAAGAATTAGATCATTCATGGAAGATAGATCCATCAATGGCTATTAGCCAAGATGGTCAGGAACACAACCCCATGCTCTGGGTGTCCTTAAACCTCTGACTGCCAGAAGCTGGGACTGCAAGACAGGAGAGATCACTTGATAATTGCCCTATTCTGTCCATTCCGTCTGAATCGTCTGGCATTGGCCACTGTCGGAAGACAGGATACTGGGCTAGATGGACCAATTGTCTGACCCAGTATGGCCATTCTTATGTTCTTAATAAGGCCAACCCTGAAGTCATTTTTCAGTCCTTGGATAAATCTCCATTTGCCTTAGTGAGGATTTCAGGTTCAGGACCAAAGTCGCTTTGGGAAAAGACAATCTGATCATTGATATGTTGTTTCTGATTTGCATGTCTCATTGACACTGAAAATCTAGCCAAAAATGATCTCCAGAAGTTTTCCAAACAGTAGTAGAAAACATATTATTCTGAAGCCATTTTACCCTATTGCATTCTCAAATTTTATTGTCCTACATTAGCTGTAAACTCTGTCTGAATCGTTCTACAAAATGTAATCATTAATTAAAATGATTTCATTTTAAAGTATTCAAAAATAAAAAGAATTATCCCTCTGCCCTCAGCTTATTCTCAGCAGTGAGTCATAGTAAGGCTTAGTATTTGCGTTAGTCATTCTAGCATGCATCCATAATAAAGTTGTCTGCTTCACTGATTCAGATCAAGAACAGGGTATAATTGTGTTGTCATTTCTCCATTCCAGATAACATGACATTCATGTGTTACTTTTAAATGACATTTAATAGAGAGGTTCTAACAGAAGCCAATAAAAGCAAAGAACTTCAAAGTTAAAGCTTCCTCAGTAAAGAGCTTGTCAAGCTGCTTTGAATATAAGCCCCATAAAAGCATCTGCAGTTTCCGAAGGGGAGAACTCTTTTTATAGACCAGGATCATAGTTACTGTCCTAGTCCAGTCACAATCATTGAACAACCTTTCCCTATTAATTCACATTTAGATGCCATGGGGTACCATAAATGTTATATAATGCATAGTGCAGTAATCTAATGTCATGTACTGTAAAGTATGTTAGACAAAATAGGCTGGAAAATAGCTGGATCTGGCCAGCAAAAGAATTCCCCAATATGGGGGTGCTCAGGCACCTGGCAGGGCACAGAGTGGGCATTGTTAGTTCCTGTGCCACTCATCCATTCAGCCCTGGAGCAGGGGACATATGAGGGCAGGGACAGGGGCCGGCCACCACATGCTGCACACTAGCTGTGCTCACCGGCATATGATCATTTAGGGATCATAGCCAGCTACCATAAGTTAGAGCAGCCCCCATAGGTTAGATTGGTCCAGTTTAGATTCATGTCTGAATTTAGCCCAAAGGATTTTCAGTCTGAACTTTGAATAACTTTACTTCTCTGGGCTTATGTAAAAAGAATTTGTTGCCTATTAAAACAGAATTACAAAGAGTCATCTAAAATATCTCTGTCACCTTCAGTACTCCGAAGTAAATCAACACAAGAACTATGTAGCAAAAGCACCTGGGTGCCCCTTTATGAATGGTTTTAAAATGTGTAAGACTTGTTTAGCTTGTGGTTTTGGTTTTTAGGTGGGGTTTTTTTTGTTTTGTTTTTGTTTTTTGGGGGGGTCATTGTTTCTGCTCACCAGGGGTCTTCTTACAGTTCTAGAATTATTTCTATGGTGGCAAATCTGCCTGTATCTTCAATCTGGCCTATACATTTTATGAAACATGCCTTGATCTTTTCCAGTGAGATCCATCTAAGCCCTATAATTCCTATATTCATCCTTTTTAAATACTAACCTTTCATTTTTGGAGTGATTTGGAGTCATACAACCTGCGTAGGACCCTCCAGCTTTATGTTCAGTATTTGTACCCTGGAAAGCATGTTCTTCCTGGAAGAGCTTTGTAACTCAGGTTTGCCTATGTTCCCTCACTGTTTCTGCCTCTGACAATCTGTTCCATGCATTAATTAACTTTTGTGTAATGAGATTTTTTTTAAACCCCTTTCAGGCCGGGTCCTTTCTAAGCTCTTGGTTTACAGGTGGTTACATTCATAATAGTTTTATGAGACCCTCCTGTGTGTGTTCATTATTCAGGACTAGCATTCTGGAACTCCTGGGTTCTAATTCTGGCTCTTATGCTGGGTTTGGGGGGTGGGGGGGGGCTTGCCTTCGGTTGCACCATCAGACAGCTGAAATGTTGCAGCTCTATCATAGATTGTTTTAAAATGAGCATGGATGCTCTCCCTACATCTTTCTCCTCCTATTCCCACATTCCTCATGATCCCTTTTCTCCAGCATACCTAGATCTAGAATCCTGAACCATAAAACTGTTTTAGTTTTTAAAAAAAAAGAGTTAAAATGCTGCTGCAAAAATCATCTTCCTGGCTCATCATTTCAACTGCATTGCGCCTTTCCCCTCTTCCCCTGGCTCCCCCTTTTCCATCACATCAAGCACAAACTGCTTTTAAGACTCTTATGACTTAACCCCACCCTCTTGTCATCTTTTACATGGTATAGAGCCATCAACCCTGTCATAGTGATGCCAGCCTTTATAGCCAATTAGTAAAACTTCCCAAGAAGCACCTTCACTCTTTCACCCATGCCATCCCTTATGCATGGGAGGAGTTCTGTGCAAAGATCTGCAAAGCAACTATGTTATTATTCTCCTTTAAATGTCTCCTTAATACCCACCTATGCTGTGATGATTACAAAACACTTGACAATGGTTATGCAGCTGCTGTGCTCTGACTGGTGCTTATTATGCTAATAGTAATTGTCTCACTGTCACCTTGTGCTCCCTCCATCTGTTTGTTGTATTCCCTTGCTGTAGAGAGCTTAGCCGAGGCTCGTCTCTCTCCGGGGCAGTGGGGAACCACACCGACTCACTAAACTTGGGAATAGTTCTTGCGGGGAATTAGTCCGGCCGTGGGAGTCCTCCTCTGCGGCCTTTGTGAAGGTAGAAATGACACAGTAAGCCCAGGCCCTAGGTCAGGGCGGGGCACTGGTGAGTCAGGTGCTCAGGCCCTCAGGCAGGGGCTGAGCAGTAACAGTATATAAGAGTAGGCCCAGGCCCTAGGTTCCAAAGGGCCTGGGAGAGGGGGAGACTGCCAGCCGCGAGGTGGGTGGCAGGGGGGACGCAGGCCCTCCCACTCCACTGTGTCCCAGCCCGGGACCCTAGAAGTGGCAGAAGACCTGCTGCTGCATTAGTGGGGATCTTGGCCGCAACACACTGACATAGGCTCTGGCAGTGCTGCAGCCAGACTAGGGTTGTATGCCCCCGGGCTACTTCCAAACTCCCCCTCTTGAGGTACCTGGGTTGGGGTGGTGTCCTCAGGTGGGTCCAGCACCATGGGTTCCTCAGGATAGCTGGCGCAGGGCAGGCTCGGCAACTCCTCC
>NW_020664435.1:42950350-42989472 GCF_002925995.2 Terrapene triunguis
GCGGGGCAGGCTCGGCATCTCCTACGGTAGCTGGCGCGGGGCAGGCTTGGCATCTCCTCCGGGTAGCTGGCACGGGACAGGTCAGGCCAGTCCTCGGGTTTACTGCAGGCCGCTGGGTTTCCCAATCACTAGCTAGGCCAGAGGCATCTGGCCTCCCTGGCAGCTGCTCTCTCAGTGAGCTCTGAGGTCGGGCCTTTGTACTTCCGGGGCAACGCCTGACCCTCTGGGGGGCGAGCTCAGAGAGGGCTGGCCTTACCATGAGTCAAACTGAGGCGGCCACCTCAGGTGCCAGACTGTGGGGGGGCGCCACTAGGACCCAGAGTGTAGAAAATTGTGTCTGCTGCTGGTGCATATGTATTCTCTCTGCTCTAGATGCACAGAGATGGTGGAGTGCTGTGCTGGAGGAAGGAGGGCACAAGAGACATAACAGGCAGGCAGGCAAGAGAAAAGGTGAGAGGGAATAGCAGAAAGCAGCAGGAGCTGCAGGGAGAGAGAGGAGGAGGAGCAGCCTCTTATGTACCTCTCTAGCACCTCCAGGAGCCTGGACTGATTAACACCAGCTTCTCAGGGAGCTTCCTGTTTCCTGCTGCTTCCCTGAACCCACTTGAGGAGAACAGGCAGTCAACTGAAGTAGTAGGAGACAGTTAGGCCCTTAAGTCACTGATATCTTCCCTCACTCAGGCCCTGCTACCAGCCTGGTTATTTGTCCCCTTCAGCTGAGTGTTGAGAGCCACTATATCTGGCACAGAACAGCAGTCATGAGTGAAAGAAGAAAACGCCCCTCTGGGGCAGCATTCAGAAAAAGCAAGAAATCAAAGGAAGCTTTTCTATCTAAGCAGGAAGGAGCTCTCCTGAGATACATAGACACAAATGTTCACGGTGAGCCTTCCGGCCCCAGTGAGGGTGTGAGTGGTGAGGAGGTGCCTGATCTTCCAGTTAGTCAGAGTGCAGGTGACCCGGCAGCTACTGCAGCATCCATATCTGCATCTCAAATGGCTGTAACCATGCATATTCCTGAAGAAAAGTGTAGACCAGAGAAGAATGTGATGGAGGCACAAGAAACAGCTGCTGCTGAGGTTAGTTCCTTAAGTCTAGATGATCCAGGACTGTGGACTCACTTGAGCAATAGCCTGCGGGACTTCCTTGTACTGCATGGGACACAGCAAGTGAAAAACTTCATGTTCCCCAAAGACAATGAAAATAGAAGTTTCCATCCAACGCATTACTGGCGTGAAATCCCCAATGGTGACAAAGTGGAGAGGCCATGGCTTATGTACTCAAAAACCCAGAATGCTGCATACTGTTTTTGTTGCAGACTCTTCCAGTCCAATGTTCCAGCCACATTGAGTTCTACAGGAACAAAAGACTGGAAAAATCTGGCTATAAATCTGGCATGCCTTGAGAAGGCAGCAAATCACCAGAGAGCATTCCGTAGGTGGAAAGAGCTTGAGATGAGACTAAGGTTAAAGTCCACCATAGATGAACAGCATCAAGAGAAGATTGCATCAGTGTCTCTTTACTGGTAAAATGTTCTGAGAAGGCTGATTGGCATTGTGAAAATGCTTGCTACCCACCCAAAACCTAGCACTGCGTGGCACTTCAGATCAGCTGGATGTGCCAAACAATGGAAACTTCCTTAAAATTGTGGAGCTGATGGCTGAGTTTGATGCTGTACTCCAGGAGCATCTAAGAAGAGTCACCACCCAAGAAATGTACACACACCACTGCCTTGGAAAAACAATTCAAAATGAGATCATACAGTTATTGGCAACAAAAGTCAAACAGAAGATTGTGGCAGATCTGAAGTCAGCAAGATATTACTCTGTTATTCTGGACTGCACAGCTGACATCAGCCAGACTGAACAAATGAGCTTAATGGTGCGTTTTCTAACAACAACAGAACCTAGTGAAAATGTCCTTGCAATGGTGACTGTCAGAGAGCATTTTCTAGAATTTATTGACATTGATGATACTACAGGAGCTGGTATGACAAATGTGCTTCTTAAAAAGCTGGAAGATACGGGAATTGCGATAGCTGACATGTAATTCAAAGCATCTATGTATTTTTCTCTGCTTCAACTCATCGATGGCAAATTTTGAAGCAACTTCTGGGAACATCCTCTCTGACACTGAAACCACTGAGTGCCACACGATGGGAAAGTCGAATGGAGGCGATAAAGCCTATCAAACACCAAATTGGGAAGATAGATGATGCCATAGTTGCCATTATGGAGGATAATGCTATGACAGGAACTGTTCTTGGGAGAACAGTGGCAGAGGGAAATGGAATCACCAGAAACATACATAACTTCAAATTTCTGTGTGGCTTAGTGTTGTGGCATGACATACTGTTTGACATAAATGTTGTAAGCAAGAGACTCCAAGGTGTTGACCTTGATATATCTGGAGCAATGGAACAACTGGTCAAAACAAAGTCATACCTACAGTCTTACCAGTCAGATGTGAGATTTCAAAACATTCTGAAGAGTGCACAGAAGTTGGCAGAGGAACATCACACTGAAACTATTTTCCCATCCATTCAAGAATACAAGAGTCACTGAAGAAGAAGACATTTTGATTACGAGGCACGGGATAATCCCATAAGAGACCCCAAACAACAATTCAAAGTTGCATTCTTTAACCAGGTGCTAGATTGTGCAATACAGTCAGTTGAAGAACATTTCATGCAGTTCAAGGAGCACAGCAGTATATTTGGGATGTTGTATGATATTCCAAAACTCCTCACTATACCCGAAGAAGACCTACATCAGCAATGCAGGGCACTAGAGACAGTGTTGACACATGATGACATGCGTGATATTGATGCAAGTGATTTAGGTGATGAACTGAAAGCCCTTTCAAGATATATTTCAGCAGGATCAACTCCAAAGGCTGTTCTGGAACATATGTGCACAAATAAGATGACCACCCTCTTTCCAAATGCTTTTATTGCTCTGCGCATACTTCTAACACTTCCTGTAACAGTTGCCAGTGGAGACTGCAGCTTCTCCAAGCTGAAGTTAATAAAAACACATCTACGCTCCACAATGAGATAGGAGAGGCTGGTCGGCCTTGCAACCATCTCAATAGAGCATAAGCTGGCCCAGACTGTGGACCTTCAGCAGGAAGCAGTTTAAGTCTTTGCAACCAAGAAGGCACGGAAAGCACCACTTTGATTATTCAAACTGATAAAAATGCCAGTGTTTACTATGCAGACAAGAAAAGTTACATTTGCTGTTCAGGCATCTGAAAGTTAAGTATTACTTAAAATTTTTGAACAAGGCATTTTAAGTTGTTAGTTCTCCTTTATTGGGGTAGGTAGCAGAGCAGTACCATGAGAGGAGTAAAACAGGAAGAAGGCAGAATTGAGACCTTTCAAAGTTTTGGCCCAAGCGAAGAGGCATGGGGGAGTCTTTTGAGCTCCCCGCCTTAGGTGCCAAAATGTTGTGGGCCGGCCCTGGGCTCAGAGCTCCCTGGCTCCGCCCACTCTGGTGTCCAGAGGAACTCGTCTCTCTCCAGGGTGGCGTGGAACCACACCGCCTCACTACACTTGCCCATTGTCATATATTTAGATTGTAAGCTCTTTGGTGCAAGGACCACATTTTTGTTATGTGTGAAGTGCCTATCGTAATGTACCTCCAATCTCTGACTCAGGGCTGGGGGGCTATCACAGTATATAAATATTTAATAATACTAATTAATAAAGGACTCATTGTTGCACTACTATTTTCTTACTTAATTTAAGTCCAAGATCATAACTGAGTAGCTCTAGTTCTCAGGTACTTCTTCTCTGCTAATGCTTGCAATGTGCAGCTTGTATGATACCTGCTGTCTGAGGGTACTATGCAAAAATATCCACTTTTCATGAGTAAGCCAGTGCCTAGAGTTACCAGACATAATAGGCAAGAAACATGCCTGATCTTTTTCTGAACACACCCATAATATCTATTTTTCTTATCACTAAGTGTAGTGCCTTCCTTTCTATATATGTGTGTGTGAGAGAGAGTCCGTGTATTTGCATAACTCGTGCATTTATTTATCAAATTGTTCATCTTCATAAGATTTTTCACTTTTGCATTGTATGAAAAATGTGTTGGCAGTGGATTTTTAGATTTCCTTCGGAAGATACTTGGTCCATTTTTTTCATTACAGCAGTAGTAAAGAAAAAACCCTAAAATGTTATTGTTAGAAAATGTACAAGTTAAAAAGAGCTGGCTGGGTTTATGCTTGATTAGTTGCTGAAGTGCTGGAAGAAATGTTGCCAAGTGTGGCATGACATCATCTTTCCCCTACATGCAGAAAGAGCCCAAAGAAATATCATTTGTCATAAGACGTACACTCTGTAATCTGAAATGCCAGGTTAGTGCCAAGAGCAAAAGGGTCTAAAAAAATCAGCCTAAAGAAAACAGTGATGAACAATTCAAATTAAATCAGCTTTTTATGGAAGTTAAGAATAAATAACTAGGATTTGCTTAATTATTACACTTCAGTGAGAAGAAACTAGACTTAGACTGAGCAGTTTTGCATATTTAACATTTCTTTTATGTTAGCTCCTTATCTATGCAGAAAGTTACGATTATTTATAAAATCTGACACTGGAATAATATCAAATCTCAGTTACTGCCTTTCTTTTGCATTTAGGTCCAAATCCTGGTCCCTGTGCCAAGCCTGAGTAAAAGAGCTTGGCACAGGGGGGTTCCATGGTGGTTAGCAAAGGGACAGAAACCTCCTCCTCCTCCCTAATCCTAAGGCAGCACAGTCGCTGTATGGGCACTAAAACAGCTTTAGGGCTGTAGTAGCATCTGTGGTTGCTGCACAACCTCTCTGCAGTGTGTTTTGCTGGAGGCTTCATGTAGCCATAGATCTATGGGCCAGAGCCTGGCTCCCGGACTCCCTTCAGTAGCAGCAGGAATGAAGCCACTGTGCAGCAGATCTCCACGGTGTGCAAAGGATGTGGAGGCCATGTTAAGGCTCCCCACATCCTGCTCACCACTAGGCAAATGAACCATAATGGCTCTGCTCCTTATTGGGCCTCTACAGCTATGGAGAAAGGGCAGATTTCACTCGTTATCTCACATAGCAAAATACAGAGAGAGGCAACTACAAATGTATGATTTTGAATGTTTCTTTTTAAATAACAGGCTGATTTGCCAAACAGGAGCTTTAATGCAACCTTATTTTTAGTAGCTATGCAAAGTGACTTTTAGATGATGGACAAGTATAGTTGTGCTGTGAATCAGAGTTGAGTACATGCATTCAAAGTAAAAACCAGATAATCTCCTCTCAAGTGTCTTTCCCTCCACCATAGCATCTTCAAAGTCTCAACCTGAGGATTTGCGCTGGGTAATGGACAGCCTGATTAATCCAGCCTATTTCCACTCACTTGCTGATGTGAATTGCTCCCATTATGAGAAAACTGCACGTTTTCTTGTGGATAAAATGAAGTGGATTCAGAACTGGCAATATCTGGAAAGAACAAAAGCTACGTTATCTCTGCTTGCTTTGGTCAGTCTTATTCACTGAAGTTCTGGATGTTTCAGGAGAATTTAATACCATGACCTGCGCTTTGGATCCATTTTCCTTCATGGTCAGTTAAGGCCATTGGGAAATACTGAGTTCATTGCTGATGGAGATTGCCGATGCCTTCACTGGGGATGGTGGGATGCTAATAGTTGAAAAGAAACGTGTTCAGCCTCTGTTCAAAGAGCCATCCCCAGACACTGACAGTCTATCCATTATTGATTGACCAGTATCTGATATTCCAGTTTGGGTTAAGATTATGGAAACAATTGTGGTGAGAGAACTCTCACAATATCTTGATGCTTCTGACTTAATTTACCCTTGCCAGTTGGGGTTCTGTCCTGGGTACACACACAATGGCATTCTTGCTCCTGTGCCCCGAGAATGCTCTCAGGGGTTACTACCAAGGTTCTGTGCTGTCACCCCTTTTATTCAATGTGTATCTGAGGCCTTTAGGAGAGTTCATGAAGAGAGATGCGCTGAGGATATCCATCTTTATCGCTACATCTTTTCCAGCCCAGTGCATGTGATTAAGCATCTTTCTTGGTGGCTAGGCAAGATTGGGCCCTGGATGAAAATGAGTTTGGTTGCCGTTCAATCTAGCTGAGCCTCAGGGGATTATGGCTGGTTGAAGGAAGTAACCAGAGGGTCTGTCCCCTTCTGACTGAGGATAAGCATTAATCATTTATTATCAAAGTTCACAATGTGGGAGTTCTGGTTAGGTTCCATACTGCTATTAGACATTGATTATCAGTCACCTGGTCAGATTTTTCCAGCTCTGTCTGTCCAGGAATTCGCAGACTCTGCTCCTGAATGTGGACCTTGTTACCATGCCTTTGTCACCTGTAGTCTGGAGAATAGTGTCCTTTAAATATGTTCAGAAGCTGAAGCAAGTGCAAAATGTGGCAGCCCGCTTGTTAAGTGCACAATCACCAGACATGACACCAACACTTCAGGATCTGCACCTATTGGTTTCTGGGTGGAACTTAAGGTATTGGTTTTGACTTCTAAAGCCCTAAATGGCTTTGGATCTGCCTACCTTATAGACTACCTCTCCCCACTAGGTGATATTGCTTCTGTTGTGATTAGTGGAGGCACTCAATCTAGAGTTCCCTTCTTTTGTATGAGAGGAAGCTGCTCTTCCAACCCTAATCTTCTATGATTCTATGATCTATGACAGGACATTCTCCATGGTCCTGATGCAAAATCCATTGTAGTCAACTGGAAGATACTTGACTTCAATGGACTCTTGATCAGACCCCGTGAAGGGTCTGTGACTTTGCAGTTCACTCCCCATACCTTGGTGTGAAGTAGCCTGGATTTGCTGATCTTCAGTTCATGCTGCAAGTCCATTTTTAACAGGCATTTGGGAGTGGGAGATTTGGGGCTGGACACAGCATGTGGAGATTTAGGTTTTGTAAAAATGTCTTACTGATTAACTGTTTTTGTTTTGTTAAGAGCTTAAGAATGGCCAATGGTCCATCTTGCCCAGTAACTGTCTTCATACAGTGGCCAGTGCCAGATGTTTCAGAGGGAATGAACAGAACAGGGCAGTTATCGAGTGAGCCATCTCCTGTCATCCTTCCCATCTTTTGGCAGTCAGAGTTTTAGGTACACCCAGAGCATGGAATGCATTCCAGACCATCTTGGCTAATAGCCTACCTATCATCCAGGAACTTGTCTAATTCCTTTTTGAACCCAAATATACTTTTGACCTTCGCAACATACCCTAGCAACAGATTCCGTCAAGTTGACTGTGCAGTGTATGAAGAAGTACTTCCTTTTGTTTGTTTTAAACTTGCTGCCTATTAATCTCATTGGTTGAGTCCTGATTATTGTGTTATGTGAAGGAGTAAATAACCCTTCCTTATTTACTTTCTCCACACCATTCATGATTTTATAGACCTCTATCATATCCCCACTTAGATGTCTCTTTTCTAAGCAAAACAATCCCAGTCTTTTAATCTCTCCTCATATGGAAGTTGTTCCATACCCCTAGTCATTTTTGCTGCCCTTCTCTTTACTTTTTTCAAATCGAATATATCTTTTGTGAGAAGGGGTGACCAGAACTGCAGTATTCAAGGTGTAAGCAAACCATGGATTTATATAGTTGAATTATGATATTTTCTGACTTCTTATATATCCCTTTCCTCATGGTTCCCAGCATTCTGTTAGCTTTTTGACTGCTGCTGCACATTGAGCAGATGTTTTCAGAGAACTATTCACATTGACTCCAAGATCTTTCTTGAGTAGTAACAACTAATTTAGACCCCATCATTTTTATAGTTGGGATTATGTTTTCCAATGTTCAATACTTTGCACTTATCAACTTTGAATTTCATCTGCCATTTTGTTGCCGAGTCACCCAGGGCAACAACCCAGTTTTGTGAGATTCCTTTCTAACTCGTCACAGTCAGTTTTGAGCTTACCTATTTTGAGTAATTTTGTATTGTCGGCCAACTTTGCCACCTCGCTGTTTACCTCTGTATCCAGCTCATTTATGAATATGTTGAACAGCGCTGGTCCCAGGACAAATTTTGGGGTACCCTGAAATTACCTCTCTGCACTGTGTAAACTGACTGTTTATTCTTGCCCTTTGTTTCCTATCTTTTAACCTGTTACTGATCCATGAAAGGACTTCCCTCTTATCCTACGACTGCTTACTTGTTGTTGTTGTTTCTATGGTTAGGGTTTACATTTTCAATGATGGTGGGGCAGTTCAGAACCCCGGGATATATCTCTTTTATGATATTGATATTGAAATAAATAAATAAATCATAAAACAAAGATGTACCAGTGTCAATATTGTAGCTCTAAAAGAAATAACATGCATTAAAGGGTGCAGCATATTTTAAAAAAAAGTTCTACTTCTCCAAGTAATACTTGTGGTTTCTTCCTCCTAAAAAGAACATCAAAATACTATAATTAGTCATTAAAATGATGTCAGATTACTCATAAATGCCTCATTTAGGGCTAAATGCTGCTCCCATTGAAATAACTGGAAGTTGAGGATGTTCAACACTTCGCAGAAGGACTGAGACATTAGTACTCTTTTAAAGGCAACTGGAAAGATATGATTGAGCTTTTGAAAGGAAAAAGCCTTAACATCCTTATTCCCAGGACGAGATGATTATGGCACAGTCCAGATGGACTTTAAACAAAAGTAACCACCACTCTGAATATAGCTTCCCTTTATTCCTTTAGGTGTGTCTGCTCAGCTGACCAGCACTCATCTCCGTCGGAACACGTCTGTGGGCACCCCTTTTTGGATGGCTCCAGAGGTTAGATTCCAACCCTGATATTCTACATTTGAAAATATACATTTATTCCAGATTGCTTTTGTCTGTCTCTCTGCTTCTCTGTCTCTTCCCTTTTATTTTAGTAGTTTTAGCAAACTGAATGGAAATGTCAATTGTAAAAGCTTTTTACCCTGTAGTCTTAAAATGCTTGTATTTTCTTTTAGCTGTTTTACTTTTATGCAATGTTAATTCAAATGTATTTAATTGAATACTGTGTGGTTAGAGCAAGAGGAGCTGCATAGATCACTTGTTGAAATTCTTTGGAGGAGAAAGTATGTTTTGAAATCAGTTTCTTTCTAGGGGTAGAAAGAGCCCACGGTTATATTGTGACTTCAATCCTCTCATTTTAAATGACAGTCCAGCAAGACTATTTTTAAAGTCAGCGACTGAGAACAGTGTGATCCTGTTTGAGTATTGTAGATTTCACAGCAGAATGGAACTAAACAGGAGGTTACTTTCTTGATTTTATGTATTTTATTTGTGTATCTCACTGCTCAGGAGGCTTTTAATACAGCACGTTCTTCATGAGTAGACAACAACAACAAAAGATTTGTGTGAATAAGTAAAAATGTATTATATATATTTGAAGCTTAGTCGTAATTTTGATTGCTTTTTATATCTAGAGTAAGTATACAAATAGATATTATAAACTCCAATAGGACAAATTAAGTTTGTTAAATAAGCATATGCAGCAATACATTGTTTGCAAGAAAATAAAAATGTTTTATAATATATGCAATTGTACTATTTATAGGGGAAAAAACTGTACTTTGTTTGTTCAGCCCAGTAGCTAATTAGCTGAAATTTCCCGACTCATCTGTCACTGTGAATTAGCTGAAATGAATTCGAAAATAAAGTTTTTAATTAAA
The DNA here is from genome assembly GCF_002925995.2 of Terrapene triunguis. Classification (NCBI taxonomy): domain Eukaryota; kingdom Metazoa; phylum Chordata; order Testudines; family Emydidae; genus Terrapene; species Terrapene triunguis. The sequence continues at coordinate 42,960,039 of NW_020664435.1, forward strand.
AGTGGCATTTTTGAATATGCCGCTAATGGCGGCCATCTTGTTGAGAAATTCTCTCTCTGTGAAACTGGCAGAATGGGTGTCCAGTGGAGACTGTAAACCAAATTTCTTCTTTGATGCTGGTTTCATAGCAGAGGAAGAACTGTACAGTGCCATTATCCCTCCCTCCCCCCAGGAATAACTCACACAAGGGAGCGGAAACTTCACAAGTTTGACCTTACTGAGTTTCCTCCAAGTTCTTCTCTCTGGTGTAGGACATGGTTTGCTTCCCCTCTACAGAAGAAGACTGGGGTTCCACCCCCTTATCCCTCAGATCACCTGACATCTGCATGGATTTTGGCATTTTCAGGAGGCAAGAGTCATCCATACAGACACCCCTTGCCACAGCTCTGCCATTTTAAGCATGCTTCCTGCAGCAAATATGGCTTCCAGGGATTCTCCTTATTGCAGCTGCCTAGGACCCTCCTTAAAAAGAGGTTCCAGAGTGCAGAGGGAAAACAGTGTACTTTAATAAACCTTTGGCTTCCACCGCTTTCCCTCATGAGCTTCAGGCAGGAAAATCTGAAGGAGCCCAACTGGCTTCTGCTCTGTTTCCTCCAACTCTACAGAGCAGGATTCTGTGGAGAGGTTTCCATGGAGTCGGGTGAAGGAGATGAATGCTGCAAAAGGCAGAATTCTGCTCTTCTGCAGGTTCAGGCTCTGTGTGCAGATGCAGAGGGAAGCATGGGGCACTACATGTTTATTAATATTAAACAAGATGTTTATAGTGTTTATGCAGTGCAGTTCTTCTGTTGATAAACCAATATGCCCAAGACAGGAGTAGTGGGGGCTGTATTGTTACAAAATTCTGGGGTAGTCTTTAAGTTCTATTGAATGTGGGCAACATATTTTATATTCTTTTGTCAAATGTATTGTATATGCATCCATAGGTGTTATGAAAGTCACTTTTTTTAAAAAAAATCCAATAAATAAAGAAAGAGGGAAGCTGCTTTAGACCCTCTCTCACTAGACTGCCATCTCACCAGAGACTGAAAGTATGTCTTTTTTCTGCAGTACAGAAATTGGAGGAAGTAAAGCCTGGACTAAGACATAGATGAGATATGCCCATTCTTAGGAGCTCAGCTCCAGGTGTCACTTCAGCTATCTTTTTTTTTTAAAGGAAATTTCTGGCCCTCACAGTTATGAAGAAAACCAATGCACTATCTGCCTGAGTCTGCAGACTGTTTGAAACAAGAGTTCTGAGAGGTCTGACTTGCCACTGTCTTCTCAGTGGGATGTTAATTCCAAGATCCATTGCTTTAGGTGGCTCTGCCAATATCACCTGAGCAGAGGACTCTGTGCACGACAAGGAGAGAATAGTACAGTGGACCCAGTCCACCCACCAACCCACCCAAGCAGGTATCCCAGCAACCAGAGTATAGGTTCTGAGGGAATCTTGCTGCCCTGGGCTCTGTGAGGGGAAGAGGGGACCCTGGCTGTCCTCTCTGCTGCTCCAGAGGGGAATCCTGCAAAGAGGGCAGCAGAAAGGGCCGCATACTACTGCACCTATGTCTCTAGTGGGGAGGAGGTCCCTGTCACTGCCGTTCCATGTGGGGATGGTGGGGCCAGAAGGCAGAGCCACATTGGACTACATGTTATGTGCTGGTACACTCCTTTAATACTCAGGCAACAATGTGGTGTGGTGTATACATAGGTCGGTAGGAGCTCCCCCCTCCCCAAACACTCCTATAGCAGAATTGAGAAGCAGGGGTAGGATGTAATCACCAGTTTGCTCTCTCTGATTTCAGCACTGCTTTTCTGCAATATGACAGGCACCAGCAGGAGACTTGAATATGCTAAATGTAATTTAAATGCTTACTTTTCAATAGATTTCTAGTTTATCGCAGTGAGCTTCTCACCATATGGCTGTTCAAATTGCTGTGCTTTTCAGTGTAGATCCTTATGAACATTTTCATAAATGAACAATATGAACCTAAAAACTGTATTCCTCTCACAGGTCATTGCATGTGAGCAGCAGCTGGACAGCTCATATGATGCCAGATGCGATGCATGGTCACTGGGTATCACTGCCATAGAGCTAGGAGATGGAGATCCACCTCTTGCTGACTTGCATCCTATGAGAGCACTTTTCAAAATACCAAGGTAATGTCTTCATACCCTTATTTCTCACAGTATTAGTCTAATCCCCAGCACTTTCTCGTACTCCCTCCTACCAAACTTGGGCACCTTTATATCTAACAACTGAATATTAAGAACTAATTCTGCCCAGGGAGCAGTGCAGAAGCACGCAGTCCCACAATCAGCCCTGCACTCTGCCTCAAGCATATACAAGTCTCCAGAAGTGCAGGGCTGATTCTGGGCACTGCATCCACCTTGGACAGAATTCAGCATGCATTTCATCTGCGGGGATAGTTCTGCTGCCCTACGCTGAAGGGGTGCAGAATTCAGTCAAGTCCTTTGTGTGCTGCTACAAACAGTGATCTGAGCTTGGAATGTCAAGTCTGATTCCTACAAACAGGTCAGGACAACATGTAGTTAACTTCTCTAATCAAATGTCTTGCGAGGTTCCATCATACCCACTGCAGTGGAATAATGTTCCCCTGGTCACAAACGTACATTTTCCCACCCTCCCCCAAGCGCACCTACTGCCTGTTTCAACTCTGCTGTCCACACACGCTGCATGCAGCCAGCGCTCCTTCTGAAATGCTTTCTTTGAGCTTTAAGACTGAAGAACCCACAATGCTTTGTCCTCACACAGTATTCTGAGGAACTTCCATCTCAAAGAACCAAAGATATTGGGCAACCTCCGCCCTCCTCCTCTTGAGTGACTGTAAAATCCAAGCCCACTTCAAACTCTATTTTTGTTATACTGACATGGAGCAACACGTTGAGATGGGAGCCTAAGGAAAAGAGGGTGGTACATCCTCTTAGTGACGTGCTAGTTGGCACTTGTTTCTTTGACATTGCCATTAAAGTTGCACAGATTTAGAATTTCGCGGCTGAGAGAAGAGAGCCATTGTTAGGGTTAGCAAAGTTTACCAGATTTGCCCTTTGATTTGTGAAGCCTACAAATTCCTCCTACCAAAAGAAAGGCAGCATTGCCTAGTGGATGTAGCACTGTTTTGAAAAACAGCCTCATTTTTAAATGATTTCTTTTTGCATTACTGGGTATGTCAAGTGGAAAATGTCCACTTTATTTCAAAGGAAAAAGACAAATTCAAAATATTTTGAGCCAATTTCAAACCTACAGTAAGCAGATGCAATTCCATGGAAGGCAAAGCAATGGTACCCATTTATACCAGGTCTGAATGTAATCCTTTTGCTGTCATTTGGTGCCTTAGTGAATCACAAATAGATAATAAGAGTGTTCATTAATTTTGATACTTTGTTAACGGGCTGGTTAATGCAATGAGGCTTTTTGTGAAATTTAAGATAGAATTCCTTAAAGAACTCCTGATTTTAAAAGAAAAAATCAATTGCCTCATGCTTTGAAAGAAAGAAGGGTCCTGTCACGATATACAAATAGGGAATAATAGGTCATTAGGTTCATTTGCTTTTATCAATATGCTTGAAAAATGACAGCAATTCTTGGTTATATTTGGTAGATTTTTTTGATGCTTTGTTAGTTATGTAAAATAGGAGGTTAATGAAGTATTATATTGTCTACACAATGCTCCTTTAACCAGTGGAAATCAATATTTTTTTCAATAGCCCTCCTAAAACTCATTACTCAGCCTGCCTTCTTCTGTTGTTTTTGTCAAGTGTGTACATATTAACTTATCGTAATACTGACCTTCGCAGAAATCCACCTCCAACATTACGCCAACCGGAGCTGTGGTCATCGCAGTTCAATGACTTTATTAACAAGTGAGTAAGAATTGAGACCATTAATTGAGACCCTTTCGACCAAATAAGATGTGTACATAAGATGTGTGCATAAATGTAGTTGAAATATTACATCTTTGTATTCTGTGTGGAAATCTGTCACTACAAATATATTTCTCCCTTGTTCCCCCGCATTATTTATTATAGTAAACTTGCTTTGTATAAATTCCTCTTTTTATTTGTAAATATATAAGCAATATGGTTTTATATTAAGCTTCCTGCAAACTCAGGCTTCAGGTGACAATTCCAATATCAGTCTGACTACTGTTTCTAAAATATGTTATTAACACGAATCAGCGTGAATTTGGTATCAATGTCAAGTATCAGAGGGGTAGCCGTGTTAGTCTGGATCTGTAAAAACCAACAAAGAGTCCTGTGGCACCTTATAGACTAAGAGACGTATTGGAGCATAAGCTTTCGTGGGTGAATACCCACTTCGTCAGACGCATGTGGTGGAAATTTCCAGAGGCAGGTATAAATATGCAGGCAAGATTCAGTCTGGAGATAACGAGGTCAGTTCAAGAGGATGAGGCCCTCTTCTAGCCGTTGAGGTGTGAAAACCAAGGGAGGAGAAACTGCTTTTGTAGTTGGCTAGCCATTCACAGTCTTTGTTTAATCCTGAGCTGATGGTGTCAAATTTGCAAATGAACTGAAGTTCAGCAGTTTCTCTTTGGAGTCTGGTCCTGAAGTTTTTTTGCTGCAGGATGGCTACCTTTAAATCTGCTATTGTGTGTCCAGGGAGGTTGAAGTGTTCTCCTACAGGTTTTTGTATATTAAAGTCAGATATTAGGAATGGCAATATACAAAAACCTGTAGGAGAATTTTTAAATCTCAGAAATTTTCACAGGATGGGAAAAACCATTTCCTGACCAGCTCTGATGGAGCAGGATCCTAACTTATGTAACTATCTAGCAAGGAATGCCTATCCTGGGCTTATATCGCTTCTTAATTAGCCAGATCGCTATGCCATATTAACACACTTTTTATTAAGCAAATTTCTGTAAAAAAAAAAAAAAAAAAAACCAACAACAAATAATTAAAAAATAAAAGGATTATGAAGAGCATATTGGCACAGTTCAGATGATGTCAACAGAGCTTCACCAGTTTTCACCAGCTGAGGATCTACCCCATAAATGTAAACCTTTCTTATGACTTTGTAGTTGATGTGTACAAACTAATGATTTGTAAATTTCTTTTAAGCTTCCTCTCCTCCCACCCTCTCTCCAATACAGGTGCAAATTGACATGCTGCTTTGGGGTATATCCTGAAGTAACTGGACTCAGACCACAAACTTATTTCACATAGGCCACCAAAGAGTGATGCAGTAATAAATTATCATCTACAAAAGGCCTGGCGTGAAATTCTGGCCCCACTGAAATCAATGGGAGACTTGAAGGCAATAGGGTCAGGATTTTGAACCAGTGATTTAGGTGTGAAAGGTCCTGTGACCCTTATCTATAATAATTGTTTTAAATACAGTTTCAAGATTTCGGGGTTTGTCCCATAAATGGACAGTTGCCTACAATTTTAAAGTAAAATATTTCTCAAAGTTCTAGTGACCCTGAAAAGGAATCCATTAAGGGCTAAAACCTTTGACCTATGACAGTCTCCCATTGGGGCGTGGCCGTGTGGCTCTGTTAAGCTGGGAGTAGCCCCTCTCGCTCTGTGGCCCTTCTTTGCAGGGACAGTAGCTGGTGGCTCTGCATAGCAGCAGTCCCATTGACACCATTCCCATTTCTCTTCCAGCTGGCCCTAACTCCTAGCCTTGCTACATAAGGATGTGCAGGGAGCATATCTAGAACGGGACTGTGAAGCTTCACAAATGGTTCCCTCCTCTCCCTAGGGGAACCACACTGGTTCTGTTGCATCTGAAGTCACTTTTGAAAGCTTTGTAAAGAGAGTGGTGAACAGTACAGTATATTCTTTCCCTTAGAATCTGCTATTTAGAACATAAATTCTATTTATAATGTATGGGGAATCCAATTTTCAAGAATAGGCACCTAAAAATTACATCTTTAACCTGTATTTGGGCATTTAAGTCAGCACTAGCGATGGGCCCAAGCTCACAGCCGGGATCTAAACGTTCCTAAAAATCACATGCTTTTTTTTTTTTTAACCCAGAGGTAACCAACATATACATTCTCAGTTTACATACCTAGTGTCAATTTGAGTGTCCTATTGAGAAGCTACAATGAAATTAGAACTAACGGCTTTCTGTTTTTCCAGCAGTTTCTTTAAGCTGCCTGATATTTCTGATTTAAAATACAGCGATTTAACATCTTTTGATCCCAAATTCTATCATAACTTCTGTATGTCTGTTTATGGCTGGTGTGATTAAGATGTGCATACTTTAATGAGACAGTCCTGTAGGTATGTGACTTAGGCATGAATGAATTCAAAATTACACTTTGCTGCTTAACAACGTACAGCTCTGTGTTCGATCACCTGCTTTTTCTGCCAATGCAGGTGCTTGACTAAAGATTACGAGAAGCGCCCGACAATATTCGATCTTTTGCAGCATAACTTCATTAAGCAAATTGAGGGCAAGGAGAAAGCATTACAGAAGCAGCTTATGGAATTTATTGATGTTCATCAACAAATGGGAGTCATTGAAAAGGCAAGGTACCTGAATTATTTCCTTTTCTGCATGGAATAAAAGAATAATTTGGAGGCCGTTGAAACTTTTACCATTTAAAATCAGTTAACACTGAAGGTTCAATTCTGCACCATTCAGGGAATGTCTGCACTGCAGTTGGGGAGAGGGGGTCAGTTACAGCACAGATAGTCATATTTGAGGTAGCGTTAATCTAGCTAGCTTGTGTACTGATAGCAGTGAAGCTTTAGCGTGGGCTAGCTCCCTGAGTAATTACGCAGGGTCCCAGGCAGGCTTGTGCAGTCTGCACTAAAGCCCATGCTGCCATAGTTTCTCTGCTATTGGCACCCAAGCTAGTTAGAGTAAAGCTAGCTTGGGTATGTCTACATGTGCTGCAACACCCTCTCCCCTATTGCAATGTAGACATATCCTCTTTCACACTGGCACTTACACTGTAATTAATACGGTTACTTGTGGAGTCAGGTACTACTCAACATGAGTAAGGATGGCAGAATCAGGCCTTTAACTTGCAAATAAAGAAAATATTTTATTGCTAAAAAGACTTTTTTCTGTCTTTCTGAGCAGGGAGGGTATTTTCTTTCTTCTAATGGCATTTAGTAATATAAATTCTGCACCATCGAACACCAAGATCTTACTGCTTTTATATAAAATTCTGAAGATGGTTTGGCTCAGTGTTGCAATTTTTTTAAACAACAACTTCACCAAAGTAATGTACTGGCTGTGAAAGGCACTATATGATTCGTATTGATGTATTTTTCTTGCTTTTCTCCTGTGCTTCAAGGTAAGGGATAATAGATTTTTTTTTAATGGAACATGAAATCTAAAAGACTTTTTTGACATTATCAATTCACAGTGTCACATTTTCCCCATATGAGCTGCACAGAGAAATCTTATTAAAATCTGCCACGTTTCCTCCTATTTATATTTACACAAACTTAATATAGATTGCAGTCTTCAGTTCAGATCTTGGGAAATTTTTTGCTTTGCCATTTACCTTTCGAAGATGATGACGATAAATATATTTCTAAAGCATTTGCAGTCTTTTAAGTGTTCTTAGATTAATGCTGTCTAAAAATGATCTGGAAATGTGTGTGGATGATTAGTTGTTTCTCTCTTCTGGCTTTTCAGTAAAAAAACAAAAACAAAAAACAATTGCAGTTGGTCCACATTTCAATTATATGCCGGATTGACACAATCTGAATGCCACAGATCTGCCATCTATTCTGATAACCAGGAAAGATTTGGAATTGAAATAAATTAACTTATGTCAATACTTACCATTAAAATTGAAGGAAAACGGCCCAACTGAGAGAGCTAATTTTAAAGAATGTATTAATTTACAAAATCCAGTGTAAAATAAGTAATGATGGCACAGACACACACACTGTTCATTGAATGAAAATCTATTACCTTGATCTTGCAATCTGATCCATGTGGTGGACCTCGCACTCATGTGGAATTCCATTGATACCATTTAGGATCCTCAGGTCAAAAGTCAGTAGATGTGGATCTGATTACAGGATGGGGACCTATGTGCTAAGGCACTGAAGATGTTAACTAAGAGGCATACATTATGGAATTAAAAAGAGGCCTGCACAATCTTGTTACAGGGCAATGAGAATATAATAAACGCTGACCTACATTAACTTTATTTACAGTTTTGGAATTCTAATTTCTTCTAGTGACATACTTGAATTTATGAGTATCTTTTGTTACAGTTCCAATTATTGGAAAGTAATCATTACTTTTATTGCTTGTACAGTGATAATAGCAGATGTTAAAACAAGGGATTTTCAATAAATGTAATAGAAGGCAAATCTTATGATATGTGTACTCCTACAGGAAGGCAATCCTCCAGCAAATGTTAAATATGAAAGGACAAAATGGTAAACCAGAGCTGAAGTAATAATAAATACAGTAAGTGCTGAATTAGACTCATGCTTGTAGACATACGTCTTGTTCATGCACTGTACTTGCACCAGTGCAATTGTGTTAATGGACCAGGAGAGTATGTAGTTGGCTGAAATTGGAACGACTAATCTGTTTGATTGTATTGTGTTGGGCTTATATAGGTGTATTCTGAATGCAGACTTGGCAAGCTTCTATTTTTAGCAATATTAACTATATTGTGTAGCATCTAATATAGGTATTTTGATGGGTGCAAGCATCATAGGATATGTTAGAGTTAGAGGGCTCCGTTCAAAGCCCACTGCAGTCTCTAGGAGTCTTTCCATTGATTTTGTTAAGCTTTGGATCGGGTCTGTAGCATATTGCGGTATATAGGTTTTATCAGGATAAAATTGGGTTGTCCCCATTACTTGCAAGTTGTGAAGCCATGAGTATGTTTTTCAGATTATCCCAATGAAGTGCCAATTACACCTTTATATCACACCTCCCCATCATGGAAAGCTCAAGTTTCTAGCCCTTTGATGCTGCAAGATACCTTGCCTTAAAGCCATAACATTTTTATATTTAGAAAATCTGTCACTGATCTATGACTGAATTTGGCCCATCTTGGATCTCAGGCTGGGGCCATTTGAGTGTAAAATTCTACATTTGGTGAGTGAATGAGGAAACATTTCTCTAGCAGATTGATATTTCAGAATGGCAGCTTGTTTGAAGCTGCTTGACAGTCAAGGCTTTGGAGTGTTAGTGTGAGTTATAGGGAGACTGATTAGAAGGCAGAGGGCAGGTTAGGCAGTCAAAGTTGCATGCTAACAGTCTTCATCACATGACTGTTATTTATCATTTGGCTCTACAATTTATGAATTTATCAAGGGGGTGCACACGAATACCTGCATACACATACGCACATTTTCATGTAAATTTCCTCATTGCAGTCACAAAAATGGGAACATCTTAAAGAAGGCTTTTGATGTTTGTCAGTCACCCCTTTAGTACAATGCCATCCTTTTCACTTGCAGCCCATCTAAATCTCAAAAGAGGTGAAAAATGTCAAATTAGTAAATGAACTCTGTAAGCTATAGTACTAAAAGCAAAGAGAGGTTTTCTTATTTTAGACTTTTTCCCCTTATTTTAAATGGACAATAATACACATTTGGGCCCCAGTCCTGCAAAGGAGCTCCATGCAGGTGCACCCTGCACCCACACAGAGTCCAGTCAGAAGTCACTGGGATTCCATATTGGTGGACTAGCTTGCAGGATCAAGGCCTTGGTCTTCAGCAGGTTCAAAGGCATTGTCTTTGTCCTGAGCATGACCTGTCAGGTACAGTAAACATTGTTAAAATTCTTTGCTGGTGCTGCATGCTCCAATACAATACCAGGAAGCAAGACAGTGTGTTGTGATGTGGATTATTTTGGTTTGCTGCAGCAGATCGAGATATAATCATAAGGAATTTTACAATGATTTTAATGAATAAACTCACATTTTAAATTGTATAGCTACATTCCTGCAGTCACATAATAGGAGTAAAAAATGAAATCACTACCCAACTTAATATATTAGAAATCAACACTGTAAGGTGTACACAATGGCTATTCTGAAAGAATACTTCTGAAAGGCTAAATGAGAAAAATATGTTTTTCACAGAAAATGTGTGTTTTAAGGGCTTGTAGCTATACTGTGAAGCAGAAGGTGCTGCCTTTGAAATGGCCTTCTAACTGCAGCTTTTATGTCTGACTGTCATGCTTGTAATGCTTTTATCTTTGGTTGTTCAGCTGTCTTAATCTTGACTGCTTTCACATTTACTGTTATAATCTCTGCAGAAATGTGCAACAATTAGTACAACAAGCAATTCTTGGAAATCGTGACTCACTTCAGAGTTAGTTATATACATGGTGTCCAATAAATGGTTCCCTTCACACCCAGAACTTGCAGTGAAGCTAATGTCATCATTTATTCTTTGACTAGATCCTTTCTTGATCTTCACAATGACTTCCCTGAGCATTTTGGATGTGCAAGGAAAGCAGGCTTGGGCCCGTCATTGTTGCTCACATTTTTTCTGTCAAAATCAAAATTCACACTGAACACAAAAGGATTGCACTGAAATCTAATGATAAGCTGTTAAAGGGCTGCCCTTCAGACCATTTAGAAGCTTCAGCTAGTACAGAATGTGGCTGCCCATTTATTCAGCAATGGCAGCTACAGAGAGTACATTACAGCTGTCGTGGCAGTTGGGATCAGCTGTGGTACAACTGCTAACAACCCCTAGATTTGACCTTTGGCAACCTAGAGTGTGGAGGGTCCTCAACTCTGGCATTCACTCCCCTTGCTGGCTGAACAAATCCCATGTTTGTTGAGCTTCTGGGTATGGGAGGGAGGATGACCAAGCGGGTCAGGAACTAGCCTGGCATTTGAGAGACCCAGGCTCAATTCCTTGCTATGCTACAGACTATCTGTGTTTCCTTCGGAAGTCACTTAGCCTCTCTGAGCCTCAGTTCCCCATGGGGAAAATGGTACTTCTCTACCCAGGACCATCCCTAGGGTACAGCAAATTGGGGAGACCACCCCAGGCCCTGCGCTTTGGGGGGGCCCTGCAGTGAGGGGAGAGGAGCAAGGGTGCAGCGTGCTTGGGGGCAGGGAAGAGGCAGGGAGGGGGCAGGGGTGAGAAGAAGTCGGGTGGGGGTGGGGCCTTGGGTGGAGTTGGGGCGGGACCTGGGCAGAGCCAGGGGGAGCACACACACACACCCCCAGCAGATAGGCCCTGAGTTTCTAATGTCCTGGGCACCACACTGCACCCCCCAGGGATGCTCCTGTCTCTACCTCACTGAAGTGTTGTCAGGATAACTGCACTAAAGATTGCGCTGAGATAATGTGGTAATGGGAGCCTTTGATAGAAAGTATACCTGTATACTCAATCCTTTCCCAAAGGTGAAGTGAACAGGTGCTGAAGAGGTTGGATTTAGTTGACATTGGATAGCGCGTTTATTTCCTTGCTCTATATTTGTTCATGTCCCAAGAACTTTCTACTGGGCGTGTTTTATGAAATAAATAAAAGGAACTGCTCTGGTAAGCGTTATTAACAACACAGTATTATGACTCCCAGTAACTGCAGCAATATGGTTCTCCTCTGTCCTCTTTGAAGTATAGGAAAATACCAAAGTTTATTACAGGTCACTTGGATAGTGGGTATGGAGTTTTGTAATGGATAGGTGGGTTTTCAGCACTCTCTTCCTGTGTAATATTGGCCTTCAATATGAAGACAGTCATGCTGCTGTTGTAGGAATCTGTATGTCCAAACCGCACATGGCCAGATTCTCAACCCTTTGTGCTACTCAGGATGGCTTTACAGTCTCACTGTGCTACCAAACTGGTTACCTCAGGGTTCTTGCAGGTTGTGACTGACCTTTGTGTGGGTTTCAGGACAGCTCAAAGAGTCTCTCAACCTCCCCACCCCCGCTGCATGGCCATCATTAGGTTCCCTCCATGCACTCCTAGGACACACATTTCTCCATAGGAGGCAGGACTGTGGTCCCTGTCTCCTTCCACCCCTGCCTGTGGAACAGACCCAGGGCACTGCGAGAGAGAATAGTGCATGCCTGGAAGGCAAGTAGAAGCAGGATGTTTATTAAACTACAAAGATGTTTCTCCTGCATGTCAAGGAGCTCTGGGAGGAATCTACTCCAACCACTCCTCACCAGTAGCATCACCAATATGCCCACCACTCCTTCCACTTGGGTTCCACTCACTCCTTGCACCACAAGCTCCTGGAGCTTTCCACCACCACTCCTAATGTGGGGCTGTGCATACAAAGCATGACCAAGTCCTGAGAACAATAAAGAGAAGAACCCACTGTGCCATTTGTAGTGCTGTGTTGCAGAGCAGGACTGGAAAGTAAGAGGAATGTGCATTAATATTGCCTATATGGTTGTCTTTTTCCATTTGCATTATGTGGCCCCCTGTGTTAAGTCAGAAAAATAGAAGCCCCAGTGGTTTCAATGTTTATGCTGCCTGTTATTACATTTTGCTTTTAGTTATAATTTGTTAGTTGCTCAGAGGCCTACAAGTGTTAATACCTTTGGAAAAATGTATTTTTACTATTTTAATGTCTTCTTCATACCTTATGTTAATGCCAGGCTTTTTTTAGTCTTTTAAAATTCTTTGCTTGGGTTTGAGTTTTCCACACTACCTAAGATATTTTATTTTGTTTATGTTTCACTACCTCACAAATGATGGAGAAGTTCAATAGGGCATAAAGAATCACCCTATTTGTACACTGTTTTTGGAACCATCAGAAATCACTTAAATACATTCAGACAGGTTTTTTTTAAAAAAAGCCTCCAGTGGCCTCATTTTATTTTCATTCAATCTTGTAGACAGGGTGGGGGAATGAAGCGCAACAATGCTGCCTTGACTCCTTTTCTTCTCCATACTCGGTTGATGTTTCTGGCCTTTAGTTTCTTCAGTTGCTTGTTGAACATGGCTATGGGATTTAATGCCTACAACAAAGAATTCGGAACTGAACATTGTGAACCAAAATAACTATAGGTTCCTGTGTCTATGTGCATGATGATAACAAAAATTCAGTGCTGATGTGGCTGGGAGGCGGTTGGAGTTTGAGGAAGTGAAACTGTATAACTGCCCTTGAGGGATGTCTGTGCCCTTTGGCAGCAAAGCAGGAAAATATTTTGTGTTCTGCAAATCTGTCTCTCTGGTATACATAGGAAATGAATAGTATAATGTGGCTTAACAAGCTATACAATTCTCAGGATGTCAGCCAAACAGGATCACATGGGAATCTGTGGATTTCCCTCTTCCTTTTTTGGATAAATTAACCACCATTACAGCGGCAAGGATAAAGACCAATTTTCCAAAAGGAAAGTCAGATAAAAATGTTGAGGGGGAGGGACATAAAATTCTCTGTGAGTGGGGGGATTTTTCTCTTTCCTACAGCAATTCATCTGCTAACCTCCTAGGGTGAATGAAATACGGTGCTGGACACAAATCCAGGGGCACATCACGCTTTCCAGTATTCAGTAAGATTTTTTTTAAAACCCCAGCAACATGCAGTGAGTAATAGTTACGCCAGAAATGGAAAACGTGAATTGACATAAGGTTTTGCTTTGGGTGCTCCTTGGGCAATGGAAAAAAATAGAACTTTATGTAGTTTAATAAAATACTGTCAGTTGCTCCATATTTTCTTCATGTGTGCATTTGCAGTCTTCATCAAAACCACAGTGATGTCAGATATGTATTCTAAAGAACAAAATGACCTTCATGTAGTTGCACAAAGTACGCGGCTTCAAATGTACCGATTTAATAGGGCAAATTATGTTTTGCTGAAAATAAAGCACTTTCTGTATTTGAATCTGTAAAGAATGTTGGAGGTATATAAACACAAGTGTAGTATATTATAGGGTATTTACATGAAACCTTTTTTATTTTATTATTATTGTTGTGGTTATTACTATTATTAATTACAGATTTTGCCCCTGGATGCAATAACATCATGTAGATAGTCAAGAAAACAAAGTCAAGCATCAGCAGACATTGGAATGATGAGCATTATAATTAAGTTTTAATATTTTCACATCATATTCAATATAACATGACACACAAAACCAAAACTGTCTTCATAATATTATAATAGCAGAGCATGTATGACTAGGGCAATTATTACTACACAAGAGTCTCCAAGCAGAAGGGGAATGTATTGCAGAAAATATCCGTTCTATGAGAAGTGTAGTTACATCTTCAGATCTATCATCTGGGTGCTGCATGCCATTATTCTTACATGTTTTCAGCTTTAGAGTGTTTTAAATGCAGCTAAAAAATCATGGGCCATTTTGTACCGTGATGTGGTGACAGGACAGTTACAAAGGACTCGGGAAACTCATGGCTTTCCCATGCGGCTGATTGACAGTTTGATGATAGCCTACAGGGTTCTGAATATCAGTAGGAAAAACAGATTGGACTTTTATTATACCCCAGCCTCCAAAGGAGTGGCATAAATCTTGTGCTCCCCAGGATGCTCGTGTTTCCTGGAGTTACCCCCTAGAGCACTGACTTCAACGCAGGGCTGTGCTTTTACTGGTGCAGTCTGGCTCGAAGCATGGAGTACTCTGTATGTTTCAGTTAAGTATATGGTGATTTTCACTGATGGCTCAGTTTGTGTCCATTATCTCAGAATTAATAGACTTAATTTCACAAGCCACTAAACTAGCTGGTGAAGAAACAGGCAGAATTTCTCAGCTGTGGAGGGCATTCACCTCCCGCCCTTGTGCTGGAGAGCGTGCAAATGCTGTAGTTGTGGCTGGCTGCTGCACAAGGTGGAAAAGCTGCTTGCCTCTCCACTAGCCCTTGTGCCAGCACCAGGGCTGCTCGCACGCTCGCCCTCAGAAAATAGTCATTATGCTCAATTGAACTTCAGTGTAATGCTAAATGAAATGTATACACGCATGCAGAGTGAGTTTGTGACTTGAATGCTGAATAGCCTGGAGAGACTGTATAAAGTGCCATCTCCAGGGATTTACAAGCAGCTGTGTACAAGCACCAATGCACTCTGCTAGACACTACGCTAGACCGGTTCCTGGATATAACCGTTCCTTCTGCCTTAGGCATGTTAAGAGTTTGGGTTGAAGCCTGTGCATGTTAGGAGTTCAGGTTGCCCAAATGCTTCTAACTAAGCTGTGTGAAAAGATTTGTCAGAACCTGAGCCCAGATCTATGAAGTTGCACAGACCCAGCATAGTACAATTTGCTTACCTCCATCCCAGGATCTCCTCCAAGCTTCCCCCAGGTATTGGGACTCCCCTTTAACATTATGGTGCCTGACTTCCCACACCTCTGTCATGGGGCCAGGCAACCCCCTATACTTCACTGCACCGGCTGGCCACGCCCCACTCTTCCATCTTTGGGTGAGCTGCCCAGTAGGTTCCTGTCTCCTGGTGTGCACCTCAGCATCAGAGTGAATGAAAGGGCCTCCTCTCGCTTCTCTGGAATGGAGATGATTACTGACGCGAGCTCACAGAGGACAGTCTCCATTTTATCTCTGCTTCGCAGCTGAGGCACCCTAGAATCAATTTTTATTCTACCTTTCTCCGAGGTGTATGAAAAAGTGAGATGAGATCTGATCCAGTTCATGGACCTTTGCTGCTGTTGCCCTCTTAGTCATTTAAACTCCATTCCGTCTGTAATCCTCTGCTGTTACGCTCCTGAATTTGCATTCATTGATCTTCCCTGCTCTCTTTTGGCTCGTATACCCAATCTGAATCCTGATCCTTGCATCCTCTGTTGACTCCCTCATTAATGTGTTGATGGGTCCCATTCCAGTTTCCTCAATGTGCCATTTCTCCCATGTATGAGATCCATTAATTTATGGCTTTTCTTCATTATTTCTGCAATGGTGTGTAGATTTCCATTTGTTTGTTCAATTTAAAAATAAAAAATAACCTCTTAGGATTACTAAATTAACAGTTTAGTCATGCTCATAAGAAAGGGAAGTTTTGAAATATTCTGTCCTTTGTACAATCTTTTCCCATATAGTCCAAAAAAATCTGTTTAGACTGTACACATTTGGGAAAAGGACTGTGTCTAGTACTTCCGTGTTTATACAGCACCTCACTCAATGTGGGCTCTCTCCCAATCAGTCCCTCTGGGCACTACCATAAACTGAACAATAAATAATTATAAGTCACCATTTTTTTAAAAAATATATTTCCTTCTGGAGTCTCTCTGTGGTCATTCTTCCCATACTATTCAATCATATAATCCCAGATTTGTACCATCCATAATACTGATTTGAGTAATTTTTCTTTTTTCCAGGCTGCTGCCAGGACACAGCTACTATAGGTATTATAAATTTATTACCTTTTCTATACAGCATGGCTCCAGTCCTGCCACTGATGATTCACAAATGGACTATTATGCTTATGTTGAGCTCTATGAAGCTCCACACAGGTCCAGCAGTCTTTCCACATGCTATCAATTGCAGGATCAA
Organism: Terrapene triunguis; assembly: GCF_002925995.2. NCBI lineage: Eukaryota > Metazoa > Chordata > Testudines > Emydidae > Terrapene > Terrapene triunguis. Next base: position 42,976,433 of record NW_020664435.1, read on the forward strand.
ACTCTTTATTTTTAAGTAGTGAACCTCAGGGGTACTGAGGTAAAAAGTTATATTCTCTCCTGCTATTTTGGTCATTCATCTGTTTGAATTCAATCCATCAGAATGTTTGAACATCTTTAGGGAGTTGCTCTCAACGTGTCTACAGCCTGAAGATGCAAAGAACGTTTTCTCACATCAGAAAAGCGTACGTCTCTTCTTTTGTAGATTTGAGCGAATTCATACTAAGAAAGGGGACTACAGTAAGTCTCTACCCTCAGACCAGGAGGACGTGGATGATTTAGCAACCTTGGAGGTACTGGATGAGGTAAGATATTTAATTTATTTAAGTCTTCTTGGAAACTGGTGTTCAGATAAGAGCCAAAAAATACTGCTGTATTTGTAGATTAACCTATCTTATTTTTTAGATAAGCCTACATTCTCACACTTTAATTACATAGTAGTCCATGGTATTTGACAGACTTCTGCTAGATTGTTGAACGAGAGATGAGATTAGTTGTGTCTGGAGTTGTGCCCTCTTAATGCCAAAACATCCTCATGGGCAAGATTGTGAGCTGGTGTAAATTGGCATAGCACCACTGACTTCAATGGAGCTGTCATAAACAGATAGTTAAGGGTTAATGCCTCTTTTACCTGTAAAGGGTTAAGAAGTTCACCTAGCCTAGCTGACACCTGATCAGAGGAACCAATGGGAGGACAAGATGGTTCAAAGGGAAGGAGGGAAGTTCCCTTTGTCTGTTGAGTTTCACTTTGGACCAGGGTGGGAAAGCTCCAGAATTCAGCCTCTTATTAAGTAGTGAGTATTAGTGAAGGAAATAAATAGGTTTATGTTTATTTCTTTGTAACCTGTCTTGTGCAATTACAGCAATAGTCAAATTGGGTATTTGGGTATTTTTTTTGTGTAACTAAGTTTTTGCCCAGGGGAACATCCTCTGTGTTTGGAATCTGTTGTCTGTGAAAGTAGCTGGTATGCTAATCTCTCCCAGAGGGTTTTCTTTTTCTTTTCTTTTCTTTAATTAAAAGCCTTTTTCTTAATACCTGATTGATTTTTCCTTGTTTTTTAGATCCAAGGGGGTTGGATCTGGATCCACCAGGAGTTGGTGGGAGAAAGGAGGGGGGATGGTTAATTTCTCCTTGTTTTAAGATCCAAGGGGTTTTGGATCAGTGTTCACCAGGGAATTGGTGAAGAGTCTCTCAAGGCTACCCGGGGAAGGGAATTAGTGCTTGGGAGTGGTGGCAGCCAGACCAGATCTAAGCTGTTAATTGAGCGTAGAGCTTCTCATGCAGGTCCCCCACATCTGTACCCTAAAGTTCAGAGTGGGGAAGGAACCTTGACAGGAGCCATGCCAGTTTACTCTGGCCAAGGATCTGGTCCATGATGATGATTTAACTTTAAGATGGGGCAACTTTAGAATCATAGAATATCAGGGTTGGAAGGGACCTCAGGAGGTTATCTAGTCCAACCCCCTGCTCAAAGCAGGACCAATCCCCAGACAGATTTTTACCCCAGTTCCCAAAGTGGCCCCCTCAAGGATTGAACTCACAACCCTGGGTTTAGCAGGCCAATGCTCAAACCACTGAGCTATCCCTCCCCCCCAGATACAACATATCCATTTCCATCTTATTCTGGAGTTGTCCCAGCTTAATATTAACACTTCATCGTGGGCCAGATTCTTAGCTGGCATAAACTGCTATAGCGTCATTGAAGTCAATGGTGCTATGCCAGTTTACACCAGCTCAGGATCTGGCCACATAAGACCAACTTTTGCAGCATTTTAAATACTTAAAATAGTGCTGTTTGCCCAAGTTTGAAAAGTGGATCCCTTTTGTGACAAGCAACATGAAAGGAAAAGAACACTGTGACCAAAAATTCTGCTTTTAAAGCTTTCCCTCCTGGGGTGCTACTTAGCAATATTCTTAGTGCAAACAGTTATTTCCACGCATTTCATTTACCTCCTTTTTGCTAGGAAATGCAATCATAGGGCTTAAATCTCCTCTTTCTCTAACTTGACAATAGTGCAACTCCATTTTCATCAGCGGAGTTACCTCAGATTTATACTAGTGTGTATGGGAAAGAGAATAATCAGGCCACAATGTTTTACCTGCAGTTCAGAGGCAGTGGGTGGATGTGGATGAAATGCCAATGTTGCTCTGCTGAATGGTTCAGGGACTGCTACACAAGAGAATAAAATTCATAATCTCTATCTGCAAATTAAACTTCACTGACACATCAACCATTAGTGAGCCCTGAACTTGGCTCTTCTGTAGACATACTGTGAGCACTGCATAGTGATAACAGCACTTATAGAGTGCTGTAGATCTTCAAAGCACTGTACAAACATTAGCTAATTAATAGGACAGTAGCTCAGCTAATCAAGGCTATTCATCCAATGGGTAGAGCTCACATCCAAACATTTCTTTACATTCAGGGTACGTCTATACTTACCTCCGGGTCCGGCAGTAAGCAATCGATCTTCTGGGATCGATTTATCACGTCTTGTCTAGACGCGATAAATCAATCCCGGATCGATCCCGGAAGTGCTCACTGTCGACGCCGGTACTCCTGCTCCGCGAGAGGAGTACGCGGAGTTGACGGGGGAGCCTGCCTGCCGCGTCTGGACCCGCGGTAAGTTCGAACTAAGGTACTTCGAATTCAGCTACGTTATTAACGTAGCTGAAGTTGCGTATCTTAGTTCGAAGTGGGGGGTTAGTGTGGACCAGGCCTCAGAATAGCCATATGCTGACACTAAGATTTCTATTGTTTGCCAAGGAGTCCATTCAGCGAAAGCCATGTCATGCTCATAAAGGGAGATGATATTTAGTATATTGAAAGGTATGGTTCAAAACAAGAAAAAGGATAGATTTCCAAGGCTGTGAAATGCTTTCATCGTGTTTTTCCTGTGGGAGTAAATGTTACCATCCCTGTTGCAGCTTCTGGAGTTTCCCCCTATTTTTCCTTCTTTCAAATACAGACCTTTCAATTCTCAACTGTATCAAATTTACACTCAGCACAGTTTAGGGGGATAGTGACTCTTAAGAAACCTTTTCACTCCTGATGCTGGTCCAGCAGGTAATTGAAACATTACCCTGTGTAACGTAGAGTAGCTTCAAGGACTGCTCTAAGTTACCCCAGGCTACAGCCAACTGGTGCCTCAGCTAGGGATTTGACAGAGCACCCTTTTCTGCCTCTTTTTGGCTTCCTCTGTGGAAAATAGGGGTGAGACAAGTGGCAAAGAGTTGGCTTACCAGCATTGTGCCATTCCTGTGCTTGGGGAAATCAGCTTCCAATTTATGGCAACTTTCTGTTTGCTTTTCACTGCTGAGGCAGTAAATAAACTGACATCAGACCAGATCAAGAGCTGATCCCAGAGCGTGTTAATATATAAATATGTTCAAACTAGTATCTATTTATTTATATTTGTAGATGCTTAGTCTACTCCAGGGAGTGCACATTTAAACATGCAGTGTAAAAGGTTTCAGAGAGATCCAAACAGATGGACTTCTATGTCTATATGATCAGAACTGAGGAAACAATCTGAGAACTTGGAATGGCAGGTCTGAATTCAGTCTAGTGATCTTTGCATGGAACAATGATGTGAATCCTTGGGGTGGAGAGTTTAAAAAGAGAGATTAGGGAGTCATAAATGAATAAAATTGATTGAGTTACTGTGTTATTAATTAGTTAATATTTGTACAATGATCTGAAGATATGTGTTTATGTGATTCGTAGGGGATGGGGATACAAAAATATTTTGGCCTCTAAATGCCACTATGTTTGAAGGTACCAACATGTTTCTAAGCATTAACTCGAACGTGCCTTGGCTTTCCTATTCTTTTTTACAACAGAATACAGTAACGGAGCAGTTGCAGAAGAGCTATGCCAGGGATCAGATCTACACATACGTAGGAGACATTCTCATCGCTGTCAATCCATTTAGGAACTTAGACCTTTATTCTGCACAGGTGTGAAGAAAGAGTTTCAGTTGTGTTTTGCTTGTAGTGATTTCCAGTGAAATTTGAAAATTCATATTAAATACTGAGTAATACCACTCATGATGTTTAATACAACATCTAAGTAACAGAATTATCAATAAATCATCACCTAGCATGCACATGGGCATATATATTGATATAAATGGTTTCAATCCTATATGCTGAATTCCTGAGCATAAATGAGACAGTTTGTCTCTCATGCACCCTCTCTCTCTCCTCTCTCTTTTTTACACGCGCACACACACACACAGTGAAGCCCTGTGTACAATAAGTTCCCCAAATTCCACTTACCTTGTTTTCTGATAGAGGCTTATACCACCCAATGTTACTCCTCATTGTGCTTCACACTAAGAGCCTGGTTCTCCCATTTACTTCAGTTGTACACCAGTGTAATTGGTGTTACTTGTGCAACAGGTGACTGATATGACAGTCTGGATCAAATAAAAGTTTGTTATCGTTTGTTATCGGTTATGGCAAGTAAAGAAAAAGAACATCTGCTAAGGGTTGCCACCTTAAAACATACCAAAATACTAAATGGGTATATGAAAAGAAAATGGTATGAAATGGTAATTCAATGCTTTGTGCCTGAAAACATGAAATTTTGATCTAATTATTTTGATTTCATATTTTACATAATCAAGGTCTGATGAGATTTCAAAATATACCAGTTCCTTTTTAATAGTATTTAAAGTATAATACAAAGGATCCATTGGTCCACAGTATAGTAATAATAATTAATAATTCTTTATTTATGAAGAAATATAATGAAAATATGATAAAATAATACAAAAATAGATATTAAAGGATCTCAGAAAACATTTGCAGTGTTCTGACCCTCAGCATTCCAAACTGTATATTGGAGCAAAGCGGACTGCCAATCCTCCCCACATCTTTGCTGTGGCTGACATTGGATACCAATCCATGGTAACATACAACTCGGATCAGGTAAAGGTATTTATTTACACAATCAGATTTATATGTCATAACCTTTTCTCTTCTGAGAGGGATGCAATGAGGACAAATGGACTTCTGCTCTTGTCTTCTTCTTCAGTGTATTGTCATTTCTGGAGAAAGTGGAGCTGGCAAGACGCAGAGTGCCCACCTCCTGGTTCAGCAGCTCACGGTCTTGGGAAAGGTATGTTTTTAAAGTGTATGCTCCCACAAGTCTCTCTAAAGCCTGAAACCTGAACAGATTGGAACATAATCCCAAACCTGCAGTATTTTTTACAGACCCAAATACCCTAATTCTGCATTGGAATCTGCTAGTGGAGGGTTGAGGATAAGATGTGGAAAAGGTGATGTGGCGCAGGACTATATTACTTTCTCCAGACAACCTTTCCAGTGTCAGAGAGGGGCTGATGTGCCTCCCCCAGCTCAACCCTGCCTTAGTCCACTTGGAAACAATATTGGAATGCTGTAAAATATTACACAGCACAGTCAAAGTTTTACCCTTCTTGGGCAATCGTCTGCCTTAGGGACTGTCCTAAATTTTCCAAAAATGTACCATGTAGGATTCTGTTTCACCTTTTGACATGCTCACCTCACTTAAGCAATGGATTGTTGTCAGTGTCAGTGTCTTTCCATATGATTCAGACCAGAAAGGCTGACTTGATGGTTTGGCTCCTTAAAGCAAATCACAAGTATGTCTGAATTTGGGTCACAGCTTGAGAGTTTTGCATATTAAAGACTGGGTGCAGTGAGCAGTGGCACATTCAGCAAGTAAAGGTCACTGCACTAGGATGTCTTCTTAAGCCTGTAGGAGTGTCCTCTTAATATTGGGCCAATTATTTTCCCCATTAGATACCCATCTTCCTACTGTTATTCTAAGGAGAAGAGTGAAAACACGAAGACTGTGCTGAAAATGAGTGCATGGGTGAATTCTTGGCCCCACTGAAGTAATTGGGAATTATGCCATTGACTCCCATTGAGATCAGTGAATCCAGGATTTCACTTTACATCTTAAGCCCTTGTTTCAAGCATACAGTAAATCAGTCTGAGGTGTTCCTTTACCATGGTGATGGGTGAGATATAAAAACCTGGGATGGATAGTTGGATGGATAAAAGTTAAGGCCCCAATACAGTAAGGTACTTAGGCAAGTCCCTAGCTTTAAGCACGTCACAGTCCCATTACCTAAGTACTGTATTTATGTGCTTAAAGCTTGGTGTGTGTTTAAGAACCTTGCTGAATTGGGGCCTGTATGGGCAAGGAAAAGGGCTTTGCCCATAGGTGCAGGAGAAAAAAAGAAGGAAGAAATTATAGAGATCTGATGTTTATTGTGATACCTAAATAAAGATTCCAGAAGTACACAGAATAAACAAACAATAACTCTCAATAGCAGATGTAAATGGAAAGACCCATTTAAAAAGTTATTTTGGTATTATTCTTGAGCAATAACTTTTCTGTATTTTGGCATTTATATCTAGGCTAATAATAGGACTCTCCAGGAGAAGATACTCCAAGTGAACAATCTTGTAGAGGCATTTGGAAATGCAGGCACTATTATCAATGATAACTCCAGCAGATTTGGAAAGTACTTAGAAATGAAATTCACTTGTGGAGGAACTGTAGTAGGAGCTCAAATTTCAGAATACCTCCTTGAAAAATCCAGAGTTGTCCATCAGGCTGTGTAAGTAAAAAGGAACAATCGACCCATTTTAAAGTAAACAAAGCAGGTGTGCAATGTGGGAAATCTTTTATCATATTCAAGTATAAGATTAGCAAGGTTTTTTTCTTTCAAATAAACAAGAGGTTGCTAGGTTCTAAAGGTATAACTTAAATTAAAATAGCTTACAGTATATTTTATTACATTCTGGTTTATTTAAACAGGTCTGTTTTTAAAAAATTCTTGCATATATTGTATAGCAAAAAGGATAAGCATATGTGGGCAGGACTAAGGATATTCTAATAGTTTTAACTCTACATTTCCTTATTTGTCTGGGTTTAATTTAGGGTTGTTGATTAATCACAGTTAATTCATGCAATTAACTCAAAAAAATTAATCATGAATAAAAAAAATAATCCAAGTTTTAATCGCACTGTTAAACAATAGAATACCAATTGAAATTCATTAAATACTTTGGATGTTTTTCTACATTTTCATATATACTGTATTCTGTGTTGTAATTGAAATCAGTGTATTTTTTTATTACAAACATTTGCACAGTAAAAATGATAAACAAAAGTAATAGTAGTTTTCAATTCACCTCATACAAGTACTGTAGTGCAATCCCTTTGTCGTGAAAGTTCAACTTACACAAAAGCAAAACCATGTAAAACTTCAGAGTCTACAGGTCCACTCAGTCCTACTTCTTGTTCAGCCCATTGCTAAGACAAACAAGTTTGTTTACATTTACAGGAGATAATGCTGCCCGCTTCTTATTTACAATGTCATCAGAAAGTGAGAACAGGTGTTTGCATGGCACTTTTGTAGGCAGCATTGTAAGGTATTTACGTGTCAGATATACTAAACATTCGTATTCCCCTTTATGCTTTGGCCACCCTTCCAGAGGACATGCTTCCATGCTGATAACGCTCGTTTAAAAAAGAAGTGTTAATTAAATTTGTGACTGAATTCTTTGGGGGAGAAATGTATGTCCCCTGCTCTGTTTAATCCACATTCTGCCATATATTTCATGTTATAGCAGTCTCAGTGATGACCCAGCACATGTTGTGCATTTTAAGAACACCTTCACAGCAGATTTGACAAAACGCAAAGAAGGTACCAATGTGAGAGTTCTAAAGATAGCTACAGCACTCGACCCAAGGTTTAAGAATCTGAAGTGCCTTCTAAAATCTGAGAGGGATGAGGTGTGGAGCATGTTTTCAGAAGTCTTAAAAAAGCAACATTCCGATGTGGAAACTACAGAACCCGAACCACCAAAAAAGAAAATCAACCTTCTTCTGGTGGCTTCTGACTCAGATAATGAATATGAATATACATCGGTCCACACTGCTTTGGATTGTTATTGAGCAGAACCCGTCATCAGCATGGACGCATGCCCCCTGAAATGGTGGGTAAAGCATGAAGGGACATCTGAATCTTTAGCGCATCTGGCACGTAAATATCTTGCAACGCCGGCTACAACAGTGCCATGAGAACACCTATTCTCACTTTCAGGTGACATTGTAAACAAGAAGCGGGCAGCATTGTCTCCTCCAAATGTAAACAAACTTGCTTTTCTGAGCGATTGGCTACACAAGAAGTAGGACTGAGTGGACTTGCAGGCTCTAAAGTTTTACATTTTTTTATTTTTGAATGCAGGTTTTTTGTACATAATTTTACATTTGTAAGTTCAACTTTCATGATAAAGAGATTGCACTACAGTTCTTGTATTATGTGAACTGAAGAATACTATTTTATTTTTTTACAATGCAAATATAATGTGAGCACTGTACACTTTGTATTCTGTGTTGTAATTGAAATCAATATATTTGAAAATGTAGAAAACATCCAAAAATATTTAAATAAATAGTATTTTATTATCAACAGCCAGATTAATTGCACGATTAATCACAATTAATTTTTTAATCACTTGACAGCCCTAGTTTAAATTAAACCCTTAATATTATGTTAAGTATATTATTGGATTACTTTTCCCTTAATTTTCCCTTAGTAATGTAACTTGTATGCATAATATTTGGTTAAGTCCTGGAGATTCTAATATAATTTTGCTTATACAGGAGTATGAACCAACTACACATATATATTTGTTGTGTGTGTGTGTGTGTGTGTGTGTAATAAAATAACAAATGATAGAGAAATTAAACAACATTTCATAGAATAAATTCATATGAAAGTAAATTCCTATACAATATCAGCTGTTTACTTTCACGTATAGTACATTAAAGTACAAAAAAATATTTTAGTAGATATATTTTTGTCATTAATAATAATTAATGGCAAAAGGTTAGAACTTGGCACAGGGAAATCTTGCCCCCAACTCTAATGTTTCCCTCACTGACTAAAACTAAAAGTGTTTTGATTCTGTAAGAGCTTGTTACCTGAAGTACCTATGTAACACAAATGCCACTTAGGGATCTGGGGCAAAATCAGTACTTGGTCCTGCTAGTGAAGGCAGGGGGCTGGACTCGATGACTTTTCAAGGTCCCTTCCAGTTCTAGGAGATAGGATATCTCCATTAATTTATTTTATTTATTTATTTATTTTATTTTATTATCTCTGTTTCCTCTGAGCTGATTTAGCAAATACACAGTTTAAAGTTTGGTCCAGTATTAGGAAACGCTGTTATTGACAATTTTTTCCCCAGTTGAACTTCAGTTATAGAATCTTGGATTTTTCAGAATAAAATCAGCCTTTTCCCCTAAAATAATGGCTTGTATTGAACTTTTTCCCTGGGCTTGCTGATTTCTGATGAGGTCAGTGAGATCACTTAAACAGGATATGTCAGTAGAATGTGCTTAAATTTACACATGTACTTAAATCCTTTTCTGAATCAGTCAAATCTCACAGAACCTTGCAGGATCAAACCCGTAGTGAGAATGCAGCTGTGCCTGGGAGGGAAGGTTTGAACAGAGTTCCTCTGGGCACAGTTAGTTTACTAAGGTTGTGGGCAATTTCCAAGATCTGACCCAGTATTTACTTATTGTATCAAACACCACAGTGCCGCATTTAGCTGCTTCTACATCATCTGCATTGGTAGGCATGACACAAGAAAAGCTTGCACAGAAAAAGATGGAGCTCCTTAAAATCACTGCACCAAGTACTCAGCAGGTATAAACTGATGGAACTCCATTGACTTCAATGGAGCCATGTCAATTTACAGCAGCTGAAGATCTGGCTCACTATTTTTAATGATGTTTAACAATAGCAGCAATGCCATCAATAAATCTAGCAGTACAACTTTGTTACTTAAACAAATAATTGCTTTTGTTGTTTCAGGGGAGAGAGAAATTTCCATATTTTTTATTACATCTATGCTGGTTTAGCAGAAAAGAAAAAACTGGCACATTATAAACTGCCAGAGTATAAGCCACCCAGGTAACACAGTTTCTTTTTACATAAATTGATTTCTAAGGAATACAGTGTAGTTGGCTCAACCTCATTCGGATTATAACCCTTCGTTCCTCAACCCTTTCAGGTATCTGCAAAATGAACATCTCCGAACAGCTCAAGATTTTATGAACAATAATTTCTATAAGTCTCAGTTTGAATTAATTGAGCAGTGCTTCAAAGTCATAGGTTTTACAATGGAGGTGAGTGCTGATAACATTTCAATCTTTTTCATTTTTCTGAAACATTCCTATGCTTCTTTCTGTGACAAGAGGTAATAAAGGGAAAATGCATACAAAGAATATAATTAATTTTCTTCACTGTTTTTCTCATTTTGGCTAAAAATACAACCAGTTTCCTTCATTGTATTGCTCACTTTGGCTATGATTCTTAGACATTTTTGGATATTCCATGGTCAGTTTGTCATTATATTGTTACATATTTTAATTCTTTTAAAAGTTTTTATGCATCTATATACTAAGAAAGTATTATTAGTCAACAATACTATAAAATCAGTGGCCATAACACAGCTGAATATTTTAAAAAAGTTATTTACAAAATAAGTGCATAGAAAATAATGTTTGTAACTTTTAAAAAGCCTATAATTTTAGCCTAGTTAGTGTAAGCTTTATTCACTTTTTTAATTAGAGTTTGAAATAAGGAGTCTTTGGCAAGGATAGTTGAAATGCATTGATAGGATCGAACCTGTCATGTCAGGGTGAGTCTTATCAATGACCACTAATTTAATCCATTCTTCTTTCTTATTACCCCTTTTCACGGATGTGCAGGCCACTGGTTCTCTCTTGTAAGCCTATACCAGATATAATTACAATAAATATCGGCCTGTTTCTTTTTAAAGTCTCCCTTCATCAGCTGCTTTGAAACAAGGAATTTCATGTGCCATTAGTAGAGGAGCTGCATTATAATGTTGCTATTCATGGTTATTAATATTTCTCAGCATACTGTGCATGACACTGTTGGTGCCTAGTCCTGGAGGAGCAAGTCCAACAGGAAGGAGGTACTAAAAAGAGGCAAATCTATAAAAATAGAATACTAGTTTACAAAAGAAAATCTGAGAGTTTTCTAAAATTCCAAGTGTGAGACTTTTCACTAGTTTGGATGGGAAAGATATATATGGCTGATGACGTGTTAACATTCACCATGCCATCATTAAGGGTAATATTTTAGCTATGAAGAAATGTGTATGAAACTTTCCCCCTGTGTTTTAATAATACTTTCCTGGCTGTTTTGCCATTAATTATGTATTTCTTTATTACTTACTACAGCTTTTTTTCCATGGAAAATTTTGAATTGTTTGCAAAAAAAATTAAAATCAGAAACAGCATTACCTGCTGTTTTATGACACTGGAGTTGTCAATAAGTATCAAAAGTACACCTCTACCCCGATATAACGCGACCCGATATAACACGAATTTGGATATAACGCGGTAAAGCAGTGCTCTGGGGAGGGCGGGGCTGCGCACTCCGGCGGATCAAAGCAAGTTCGATGTAACGCGGTTTCACCTATTACGCGGTAAGATTTTTTGGCTCCCGAGGACAGCGTTATATCGGGGTAGAGGTGTATCTCCCATTATGCACTGTGGTTTCCCCCCTTGAGGGAGGTGATACATCATGGCAGTTATATGGAATCATGGGAGATGAAGTCTGACTGGAGAGCCTGGCACATAAAGGAGAATGGGAGCATGAGACAACTCCCATGAGGCACTGAAATGGCATTTCAGAATCCAAATATTTCATTTTTAGGCATTGATTTTTTGATAAAAAATATCAATTTTTTCAATGGGAAGTGGACACTTTTGCCAAAAAATTCATTTACTCAAAAATCCATTTTCTGTTGGAAAATTTTTTTTGACAGAAAACTTTCAATTAGCCCCATTACCTACCTTGCTGCAAACCTATGTAGCGAAAGCAGATGAAACCTTTTAGCAGTGAACCTGAATTTTCATCTTTTTTCCCCAAGTCCATTCTCTTCTTTTTCCTTTTGATACTTATTCACAACTCCGGCGCTGTATAGCAGATGGTAAGGCCCCAAAATCTCCTGTCAGCAGTACTTCCCTATCTTCAGAACTGGCCTACATGAATGTGAAGGTTACAGAACTGTCATCAGCAGAGCCACCCTCATGACAGGACCTTGTGGGGCATGAAGTGTACTATGCAGTTACACCAGCCTGTTCCTGTTCCCCGTGCTTAAACATTCATTTTAATTGATAAGAGCATCACCTGCATATAGCAATGACCCTATATGGCCCAAAAGAGGAGGTGTCACTTCTGATATTTTGGAAGTCCACTGAGAAATGTGATTGGCCACACTATGTACAGTGCCAGCATGCATCTTCTGGTCACTTTGCAGAAGGTTGTGGGACAGGGTGCGCTTAGTTTCTGAGTGGATGGGGAAGGAGAGGCATAAAGAGTCTTTCTTGCTTGTTGAGCCTCCTATGAAGGACTCCATGGGGCTATTCCTCGTGGAAGTGGTAGCCTCTCAAAAGAGGGTGGGGCTCTTGTCTGACCCACTTCCAGCCCAGCTAGCAGAGAAGGCTGGGTACAGAGGGGTGTGGATACTGCACTCTTTTGAAGGGTGACACAGCAGTGGTGGTTCCCAGAGCTCCTGGAATCTTTGTACCTAATCCAGGCATAATGTCTCCCAGCACTGCCACTGGGGCTGTGTGTCTCCGCACCATACCCTTTGCAGAACTGTGGCTATATTCCAGGAATCAAGCTCTGTATGCACAGAGACTGCTACTTTTTGTCTAGAGAAAGATGCTGCATCAGAAAGAGTCTCCTCCATGGAAAGGTGCAATAACGTACCCCTAACCTTTGACGTTTCATCATGGTGCACAGAGGAGTTTCTCTATATATCCACAATTCTTGTTCTATTAACAGGAGTCCTGAACATAGTCTTCAGAGTAGCAGCCGTGTTAGTCTGTATCCGCAAAAAGAACAGGAGTACTTGTGGCACCTTAGAGACTAACAAATTTATTAGAGCATGAGCTTTCGTGGGCTACAGCCCACTTCTTCGGA
>NW_020664435.1:42989872-43058137 GCF_002925995.2 Terrapene triunguis
ACTTCTTCGGATGCATCCGAAGAAGTGGGCTGTAGCCCACGAAAGCTCATGCTCTAATAAATTTGTTAGTCTCTAAGGTGCCACAAGTACTCCTGTTCTTTTTGCGAACATAGTCTTGTGCATTCTGATTAAAATGCAGCCGACATGTTTTTTATGAAGTCTCTCTTTTAAACTGGCTAGCATGCTGTAATGGTAACTACATACTCTATACTTTGCTCTCTGTCCTAAACTCACACTGTTTTACTTAAGACTGCATGACAAAAGTAAGAGGAAAGGACTGCCTGGGGTGCACAATAATCATTCTGTACTAGACAGATCAACCAGATTTAACACCTACTGGAAAAGGACACAGAAATGTCTGTTGCTATACCCATTATACAACATAATGGCAAAAGTCAAGTTATCCATTTCTTTGAATTTCCTCCACATTCTTAGGCTTGAAATGAAAATAATCACTTTACAAACATACATACTGTTTGCCAGTCATCCTAAGAGTAATTTTTAGAGTGAGCTTTTTTAGTTGGCTTTGGAGTAACTGGAATAATTCATTTTCATTAAGTATTGGATTTGTGCTGGATTCAATTCTGAAAGTGTTGAAAATAAGATCAAATATTTTTGAGCAATTAAAGGTAATTAAGGATTTTATCTGAATAATTGATGCCAGCATGTTACAAAATATTATGATATAAAATGCTGTGGAGTGATGAGTAGCCCATCTGATAAAATGCTTGTCCAATACTCTGCACCCTTAAGAAAAATAATAGCCCCAAATTCTACTTTAATCCTAGTCTACATTACAGAAACTAAAACTGGCTGACTCTGCTTAGAAAATGACCAGAAATTACCAAATATGGAGATGGGTATTCAAGTTTACAGCTAGATCAAAGCCAAAACCACAAGGAAAGCATTACTTTATCTATTACTATTACAATTTTACTTATCATTCATTATTATTTAAGGTCACTTACTATATATGTCACCTAAAATTTACATTGTGATTACAAACACTGGCCCCAGATCAGGAAAAAATCCTCATTCAGGACAGCACTTAAGCACATGCTTAACTTGAATACAATGGGATTTAGGCACATGCTTAAAATGAAGTGTGTGTTTAAAGTGTTATCCGGAATGTGGATGAGCTTAAGGACCTGAATAAGTGTTTCCCTGAATCAGGACTATATAGGGTCTGATTCTTCTCCTATTGAAGCACTGTTTCCATTGACTTCAGTGGGCACAGGATTCGACCTGTTGTAAAACTCATTCTTTGTTCCAAGAAGCTTCCAGCCTTAGGGCTAGATCATGCCTTCAGGCACAGCAAGGGGTGGTATGGAGTTGCTCCTGAACTCTTTTGTGCACAGAGGGAGAAACACAACCACTATGGCATCCCTTTATGGGATGCAGCCTGCTCCTCCCTGCATGCTAATCTAGTTCTAAGCTATTGCAGAAGTGGGGTTAGGCCACATTCCCACCTCCTCCTTGCCCCCTATTTGGTGCCAGGCATCCCCTGGGGACTAGCAATAGAGTATGGTATGAGGAGAATGGGATAGATGTATTCCTGGAAGAGAGTGTATGGTGAACAAGAAGAATGAGACTGCTCCAGGCTTGGGAGGCAGAGTGCTAGAAGGCATGGAGTGAGGAAAGGGAGCAGTAAAGCAAGAAGACTGAACACAGAGTGAGGAGAGTAAGAGGCAATGAGAGCAAAAATAGAGATGGAGATAAAGATAGTGAAGGACCTTGAAAGTGAGAACAAAGAGCTTGAATTAGATGTCAGAGAAGAAGCCTCTGAAGTGGTTCAAGGATAGGGGTGCTTTGGTCTTACTGATGGAGAGAGGAGAGCATGATGAAAATACTATGGCTAATTTAACTGTACTTGTCCTGAGCAGGAGTTCTCAACCTTGTCAGGCAATTGCATCAATTTACTAAAATAAGATCTCATGTGTATCTGCTGCCTTGATCATTGATCTGGTCAGCCAGTGACTCCTGTTCAGCTGTGTGTGCGCCAGGACAGTCCAGGCTCCAGTATAAATGAGGAGGCAGTCAATAGCAACATGTTAGGGCCCAGGACAGATGCTTATCTTCAAGATATGGAAACGGGGTATAGAATACCCGGCCGTTATTGCAGCCTAAGGTACCAAATGTAAGACTATAAATGGCTACATTTTTAATCTCCTTTTTAGGAACTTGGCAGTGTGTACAGTATTCTTGCTGCAATTTTAAACGTGGGTAACATTGAGTTTTCTTCAGTGGTATCCGAGCACATGATTGACAAGAGCAATATTTCCAATCCAGTCGCACTTGAGAATTGTGAGTTCTCTTTCCTTTGATTTAAGATTGAAATTCTGTAATGTTTTAGCAGGCAGGAGATTTTATCACATTAGATTTATCTATAAAAACTGTATTCAGATGGAAATTTTGCAAGACTAATTAAAATACAACAGTTCAATTCATGCCAAATCCACATTAATAAAAATGTAAAAAGAAGGGTTTCTTTCATATTTATGTGTGTACAAATTATTTACTTTTTGTGTCCGTCCACATAGTTTATTCAGATAGCGTGACTGTTACCGGGGATGTGTGCAAAGCAAAATGAAATTTTCATGATTTTTGTCACCATTTAAACTTTTTGTGAAAAAGTCATCAAAATTTTGAATTTTATTTTTTTACCAGCTCTACCTCCTACAGTGTTTATCTAGAGGAGGTAGAGCTGGGCTACCTGCCTTGTGGGTCACAATGGGCTTACAGTGGAAAAGCATCCACAGGGAAGCTGCTACTCCCCCTCCTGAATGAATGAGGGGGAGCAGGGGATTGGACTAGATGACCTTCTGAGGTCTCCTCCAACCCAAATCATCTATGATTCTAATGGGTGGAGAGAGGGTGGAGCCTTGATGTTGTCCCCAACACATTGGCCAGCCTGGCTGAGCTGTCACTTAAGGGAAAGTAATCTGCACCTGGGAAAGGGCTGGTGCACATGACTTCCCCACCCTGGAGCAAGAGGGGAATTAGCTACAGATTATGACTGAGTCCCTCATCTGCTCTTAGGGCAGCACAATTCCACTCAGCCCCATAATCAGGACACATTGTACTGTTACAATCTAGCTCTTAGAAATTAAGAAATATCTCCTTCCTGCAAAAATATACCTGTGGATTATGTGTATGTCGTAACAGTACATCTGTTCACTTCCTAGGTGCTTCCTTGCTGTGCATTCAGGCAGATGAACTGCAAGAAGCTCTCACCTCCTACTGCGTGGTGACTCGAGGGGAAACCATTATCCGTCCCAACACCGTGGAAAAAGCTATTGATGTCAGAGATGCCATGGCCAAAGCATTATATGGGCGTCTCTTTAGTTGGATAGTCAATCGCATCAATACTTTACTCAAGCCAGACAAACTTTTAAGGTAAAGGGACATTTTTCCAGTAGAAAAATTATCTCTTTGCAATATGAAATGTATGATTTGTGTAATTACATGTTCTTCAGATTTTTTGCTAGTAACATGTAAGGTCAAATTTTCATACTTCAGTGCCTAAAGCTAGGTTTCTAAATACCTGTTGCATGCACCTCATTGCAAATTTAAACTCCTATCTTAATCTTAATATTTAAAACAGGTATATCGGTGCATAAAAATGAACGTAGGGGCCTCTCTGCAGACAATCTATTTTGAAAAGTCAGCTCTAAGCATTATGAGCAAATAATCTGAGGGAAGAAATACCTAGTATCTAATTACAAGCCTATTTTATTACCATAGAAACAAAGAGCAACTGTGTGTCATTTGTGAACCATAGTCTGTTTTTTTTTCATGATAGGCTTAAATGTATTTAATATTAGTTTAAACCTAAAATTGGAAATCCTGCTTGTCTTTGCCAGCCGAGTTTATCCACCCTTACAGTAAATAAATCATGTTTGACACATACAGTCATCCTTAGATTTACATGTATTATTGTATTTCATATTAGAATTGATCATTCTATTAAGATTCATCTGATTGGGCAAAATTCATCCTTATGTAACTCCCAGGGTCAGTGATAAATTTGGCCCATTATTTATTTTCTTGAAACAATAATGAAGTTAGGTATTATGTAAAATAACGGAGATAAAAATCTGAAGAGCTTTTTAAATCCTTTTTTCAGCAAAAATGATGATGGGTTGAACATTGGGATTCTTGATATCTTTGGCTTTGAAAATTTCAAAAAAAATTCTTTCGAACAACTGTGTATCAACATTGCCAATGAACAGATTCAGTTCTACTTCAATCAACATGTATTTGCCTGGGAACAGGTAGGTTTGGAAATATTTTATCAAGCTTAGTAGCACTGAACATAAAATATCTGACCTGAAAAAGCTAAACTCTTCTTTCTTCTTAAGAAGCACAGAATAGTAGTCTATAACAGACTGCTTTCTGTCTATACATTATGTGAAGAACTGTTGGATTGCTATTTGTAATTTAAATGTCCATCTAAAATGCATTAAACTTCAAATTTACAGTTTCTAGGCAACAGAGCACAGCAATAATGGGTTTGATTCAAATGCATTGTTGTTTTGTTGAGGAATAATATGTACTATGTAATTTATGGTTCAACAGCAAAAAGCAGAAATGCCATATAGTACATATTTTTTGAAGAATGACTTTCCTAATAGCATGCTAATAAGCTTTTTAACATTGAATTCCAATAATAAAAATCAGAATAATTACAATTATTTGGATCTCATTTAGGAATTTGTTCTCCTAAACCAACTGATGGAAGATTTACTTTGATTACACTATATAATTTGATTTAAAAGATGGAGGAAAAATTAGGTGTTGTAATTATGAAAGCTAATGAACTTGAAAGGGTCAGTAGAAAAACTGTAAAAAGACCATAAGGAGTTTATAAAAGGATTAAATGAAAATTAAGTTAAACAGTTTTAAATTGCTAGCCAATTAATTCTCTTATTTGAGAAAACATGTTTCAACAAAAAACAGAAGTACTGCCCAATACTGTATGTCCTGGGTAATCAACCCTCACATTTTAGGTTTAGAGAGTGAAAAGATGCTTTCTCTGCATTATTGGATGAAATTTCAGATATATATTTTTGAAAAGCATTTTGTCACCCACCCTCATAATTTTTAATTACTAATACTAATGCAGGGTTTTGCCCAACTGTTAATCATTGTTGGTTTTGTAGATAATAGAGATGTAAGTTTGGGAAAATGTCTCTCTTGCGCTCTGTCTCTCTCGCTCTCTCTCTCTCTCTCTCGTGTTTGTGTATAAATAAAAGGAAAATAGTACTTTGTGGCAAACATATTTGATAGTTTCCAATTATTTCAAAGGCAATATAATCATGTGGAGTTAGATGTAGCCTTTTGGGAGTGATTGTATATCTTCATGAAGAAGATTTTCCAGTTACACCAGAAGGATCAACTTTTGTCTTGGATTCCTCTAAGCCAAAGATGGTTTGACTTTGTCTGTGGCAACCACTTCAACAGTTTTGGTGCCAAAGACTCCAGATGCACCCAAGATGTAGATCACAAAAGTCTGAGTAGTTGGCTACTGCTGCCTTTGGGGTCTTAAAGGATTTAATGGCCACGGTGTGAAGAGAGAACAGCAGCAGATTGGAACAATATACAAAGAACAGCTGCTTCTTTGTATATTGACTCAAAGGTTGTTTTTTTTAAGATCTTGGTTAATAAACTTCTAGAAGTATAACTAGAAAATGTATGCTAGAAAGCAATGTGAAAATTAACTATTAAAGAAGTCTTAAAGCCATTGTCTGCCCTGCAGATTAAAGCATGCAGAATGTGCAACTACTAGTACATTCCACCATATGTAAGGGCTTGTCCTTGATTAACTGTTCCTAATTAATGCCATGTGTAGACACTCTTATTCTGGAATAAGCAGTTTAAAAATCCTGTGAAAGGAGGCTCTATCACCCACCCTGGAATATCTCCATGCATCAGTCACAATAGTAATACTCTCAGGCAACAAAGCTCAGTCCACCAAAGAAGCCAACCATTATCTGCCACTTCCCTGTATTAAAAACCCAACATCTGGGGAAACGATAACGAGGCTACACTTCTTTCTGGAATAAGAGTGTCCACACAGTGGAGTTATTCAGAAAAAACTACTGCACTTTAAATTCACATCCTACCTTAATCTGTGTTAACTATCAAGTGTAGAAAAGCCATAAGAGAAGAGAAATTTTGTAATCAAACACAGAATTTTCACAGCAGATGCTCCTCAGCTATTTAACACAGACGCTTCTGTAATTAGCATTGAACCATCATTCTGTTCACTGCAGGACAAAGGGCTTTGCAGTTGACAGACATCCATGTTCTAGGGTGTGCTCAGACACAAAGGTTCCCAGTCTCTCTCTCCATCTTCTTTACTACCCACCTTTAATGTGCTTACCTTGCCTTGGGCTCCACTCTATTCAAGTGTAATCTGCCTTCAGTTTCCTTTGGGTATCTTTATATGTAGACTGCTGGCCAGGCATGAGTTGACTCAAATGTTCTTGTGTTATCCCTTAGCCCTGGTCTACACTATCGGGTTAGGTTGAATGTAGCCGCGTTAGGTTGATTTTAAAATGACTGCGTCCACACAACCAACCCTGTTCCGTCCACCTAAAGGGCTCTTAAAATCGACTTCTGTACTCCTCCCCAACAAGGGGCATAGCGCTAAAATCGACCTTGCTGGGTCAAATTTGGGGTAGTGTGGACACAAATCAACGGTATTGGCCTCCGGGAGCTATCCCAGAGTGCTCCATAGTGACCGCTCTGGACAGCACTTTGAACTTCGATGCACTAGCCAGGTACACAGGAAAAGCCCCGGGAACTTTTGAATTTCCTGTTTGGTCAGCGTGGCAAACTCAGCATCACAGGTGACCATACAGTCCCCCCAGAATCGTAGAGTGTAGAATGTTTCTACGCTCCCTCTATCATCTCTGTCCCTGAGGTTATTGCAGATTAGAAGGCGAAAAAAAATGCACTCGCAATGACATGTTTTCTGAGCTCATGCAGTCCTCCCGCACTGATAGGGCACAGCTTAATGCATGGAAGCATTCAGTGGCAGAGGCCAGGAAAGAATTAAGTGAGCGTGAAGAGCAGAGGCAGGATGCGATGCTGAGGCTAATGAGGGAGCAAACGGACATGATAAAGCGTCTGTTGGGGAGCAAACGGACATGATGAAGCATCTCTTGGAGCTGCAGGAAAGCCAACAAGATCACAGACCCCCGCTGCATCCACTGTATAACCGCCTACCCTTCTCCCCATGTTCCATAGCCTCCTCACCCAGATGCCGAAGAACGCGGGGGGAGGCTCCGGCACCCAGCCACTCCACTCCAGAGGATGGCCAAGCAACAGAAGGCTGTAATTCAAACAATTTGATTTTTAGTGTGGCTACAATAAGCAATGTGGCCTTGTCCTTCCCTCCACCCCCACCCCACCCCGGCTACCTTGTCTGTTATCTCTTTTTTTTTTTTTTAATTAATAAAGAAAGAATACATGGTTTCAAAACAATAGTTACTTTATTTCAAAGGATGGAGGGTGGTTGGCTTACAGGGAATTAAAATCAACAAAGGGGGCAGGTTTGCATCAAGGAGAAACACACACAACTGTCACACCGAAGCCTGACCAGTCATGAAACTGGTTTTCAAAGGCTCTCTGATGGGCAGCGCACCTTGCTGTTCTCTTCTAATCGCCCTGGTGTCTGGCTGCTCAAAATTGGACACCAGGCAATTTGCCTCAACCTCCCAACCCACCATAAACATCTCCCCCTTACTCTCACAGATATGGAGAGCACAGCAAGCAGCAATAACAGTGGGAATGTTGGTTGCGCTGAGGTCTGACCAACAGCGCCAGCGAGCTTTTAAACGTCCAAAGGCACATTATACCACCATTCTGCAATTGCTCAGCCTATAGCTGAAAAGCTCCTTACTACTGTCCAGGCTTCATGAGCCATGGGAGTAAGGGGTAGGCTGGGGTAGGTGCGACCGCGCGGTGCTACCGGCTGGGAGAGCAGCCTGAGGCAGAAGCCTCCAGCTTGCAACAACAGTGGTGATGGTGAGCTGAGCAGGCTCCATGCTTGCCGTGCTATGGCGTCTGCACAGGTAACCCAGGAAAAAAGGCGTGAAACAATTGTCTGCTGTTGCTTTCATGGAGGGAGGGGCGACTGATGACATGTACCCGAAACCACCCGCGACAATGTTTTTGCCCCATCAGGCATTGGGAGCTTAACCCAGAATTCCAATGGGCAATGGAGACTGCGGGAACTGTGGGATAGCTACCCACAATGCACCACTCTGTAAGTCGATGCTAGCCACGGTAGTGAGGACGCACTCTGCCAACTAAATGCGCTTAGTGTGGATGTACGCAATCGACTGTATAAAATCGATTTCTAAAAATCGACTTCTATAAAATCGAACTAATTTTGTAGTGTAGACATACCCTTAGTTTAATAAGGTTGTGTGTTCCACATTTAAAAGGGATCAGAACAGGCCTGATACTATAGCAAACTTCCTTACATTATCTTGCAGGGTATTCAAAGTAGTCTCTGGGGTTACTGCTGAAGTGATGCATAACTAACTCTACAGACAAAAATTAGTGCGAAGTTGAGTATCAAACCCTATCACTTTAAAACCAGGAAGTGACTAGTGTGATCTCAGTATAAGGTTGTCACTGATTGCAAGGCTGTTGCTCAAGGACAGTTCACAATATAATTAATGGCCATTATAACACATCCCCTTCTCCCCTGCTTGGGACATGCACATTGCTTCAGTTCCATGTCACAAGAACAATCATGTAGAAAGTAGGTGGTTCAGCATCTTAATGTTAATTGTATGGGATCTGCTAAGTTTAGCACTGATATGATATGCTCTGATTGTTAACTGAAGTTTACGATATCCCTTTCTTCAGAAGTCAGCATACGAAAAGGAGAAAGAAAAGTATAAAATATTATGTTGCTTATATCTCTACATAGGAAGAAGCAAAATACCATTTTAAAATTCATTAATGAATAAAATTAAAAGTTCAGAAATTCAATGTTTATGTTCATGTACAAATCAATAACTTGTACAAATAGGTCAGTATGACACCAAAACTACACTTATGTACACAGCTGACTTTACACATGTGTAAGGATTTGCATGGTCAAAGGTCTTAATTTGTAACATGTGATTTCAATACTGATATGTAGAAGTTATGCTTAGTAGTAGACTATTACCAGCAGAAACTGAGGGCATTGCATTGACTTCTCTTGTTGGAAGTGAGGTGTTTTATTCTCATTTACAGTTGAACTTATCATAAGCTAAAAGCTTTATAGATTTCAACTGTGGCCTTCAATGCTATTACAAATCATGCAAATTCAGTCTCTTCTATAATAATCTAAAAAAGTGGTGAAAAGTATAGATTTCAAAAGTCATGAAAAAATCCTCAGTCTAAAATCTATGTGGATGTGTAAATCTTTCTAAATGTCTGTGATTTCCTTTGTGTATATAGTGGTGCTTTGTTTTGCACATTGAACTACCATAATTTGTGTAACATTTCCTAAACACATTTAAGCTATGATAGGCACATCTGCTCTACAACTTTCATTTCTCATTTAAGATATTCAAAGGGGGAGAAATAAATAATGTAATCATGGGCCATTTAGAATCCTCCAACTCTTTGAGTTCTGAGCCTCCAGAATGCTTACAGCCAACTGAATTTTGGCATAAAGCAATGTGCCAGCATATCTTTTGTAAAATGTGGATAGCATTGTTTTTTGACTGTGAATCCTTAGTGGTTTTGTGTGCATGTGTGTGGTTTCTTTTTAAATTATAATCCTAGATAATTAATGGAATACATTTATCAATTTGCAAATGAAAAATACAAAGGGACTGAATGGTGGTTGGGTCTATAAACATCTGTGGGAGTATTTCCCTTCTATCTTAGGCTTTTATATAGCACTTATCACCGTGTTGTACAAAATTAAACAATACAGTTTTTCTCTCTTCATTCTTCTAAAGAAAGGAGCGCAGCCTTGTCAATATATGAGTCCTTCCCTCTTCCCCAGATTATTTGATCAACTTCACACCAGGTCAAAGTGGTTAAAATTGAACATATCTCTGTGTGGTTGGTGGCCTAGGTCAAGTGGGTTGGTCTTAGTCCAGTTCTCACTGAACGGGCATCTTCATAACAAAAACCAACACCACAATTGACTTAAGTGGCTTGCTTTTTGGCAATCTGAGAAATGAAGCCAATAACTGAATGAACATGGAAGACTAAATTATTCCTACGCTGATGGAGGTGGCACATTTCTGGGGTAGTCTGTGCTGCCTTTGCCTATGCTGTACCAATTCCAGGGATAATAACTAGGGCTGATGATCATAATGATAATATGTAGCTCTTATATACGTAGTGCTTTTCATCATTGGACATCAAAGGAAGGAAGTATCATCTCCATTTCCAGCTAGGGAAACGCATGCACAGAAAGATGAAGTGACTTGGGCTTTGGTTTTTAGCATTTTTAGCATTGTCACACTGGCATATTTAATGAGCTCTGAAATAAATTTCAAAACTGAAAAATGGTATTACATATAAACATACTTCCATTTGAAAAGCAGCGCCTCCTCCATGTGCATTGTAAGCTCTTCATAACAGGGAAGTATCCACCTATATTTTTGTACATATTATTGCACATCTTTGGCACTGTATGTAAATAAGGTACAGATCTAATTCTTCCTTTAAGTGGCTTGTTTCATTCCTGTTTATATGAGACCCCAATTCTCTTTCCATGAGCTGCCATGGAAATTGAGGTCAGCACAGGCACTTGGGCTAACAGTCCCTAAATGTAACCATGTGGGGCTGATAGCAAGGGGAGAAGATCTTCAATTCTGAGCTTCACTTTTCCCACCGGTCTAACAGACTCCATTTGTTAACCCTACAGGCACAGTGTAAAGCTGGTCTCTTTCCCAGGCTTTCTGAGTGGAAGAAATGAAGATTGGGATAAGTGCTGCCTCTTTATTTTGAGGAACATTTTTTTTAAATTCTCTGCAAATAGTGGGCCAGATTCACTCCTGGATTCTGCCGATGGATCACCAGATGCACATCATCCTGTTGGCAGAAAGTCTAGCCAGGGGTGAGAGGATCACAGCAGTGTAAGGTGTAAAACTACTCTACTGGGGAGCATGGACCCAATTAGTAAAGCCCCAAAAGCTGAAGTCACTGGCCAGAGAGGGGATGTGGCCAAGGACCCAGGGAATGTTAGTTCAGCACATCCAAAGACTGAGGACGTACTCAATCTGACAGTAGCTGTTCACACCATCTCTACACATGACTAATTGTATGGCAACTGCGAGAGGGGAATTTGTCTAATCTACAGGTGAGAAATAGGAAATCTGGATTGAAATCCATCCCTTTGACATAAATGGGGTAACAATAAAGAATGAATTTATCCCACTATGTTTAAGTCAGGATATAGCTTTGGGTCTGAGGTAGATAGAGGCTGAGGGGGGAAAAGTAGGGGGAAACCTTGTGAGGGTCTAATCATAGAATTGTCTTGAATCAAGGGGAACAAACCCTGCAAGATGTGCAATGAACTGCCCCTCAACTCTGCAGGTCCTGGGGATTGACAGGAGGCAGGGCCATCCACACAGAAACACCGTGTCTCTGGCCCAACATCTTGGTCTCTAACTCCATGATTCTGAAGGCACTGTGCTGCCAGAGCTTCCCCCCAGCCTGTGTGTGGAGTAGCTTGTTTTGTTGTGTAAGGGTAGTAAGTGAGGCTGAAGGGTCACTCTTCACCTAGCAGCATTGGGCTCAGAATGCCTGTTAGAGCAGAGAGTTGCCTGCTGCAGCTAGTTTGTGTACTTCTGGGTAGACGTAAAGTTGAGAACAAAAGAACTTACTGTTTAACACAAACCATTGTGCTTTGCGAAGCGAAATACAGCCTCAGCAGCCTAGAGAAGTGCCCTAAAGAGGGCATTTCTCCTGCCCGGAGACGGGCCCAAGCTGCCAGCATTTCCATGGACCTTGGGACTGTGGGAGGACAAAGCATGTTTTCACTTGACCCTGCAGAAAGGGGTCTGTGTGGTCCAGGGAAGTGACACTACAGTGGAGGGAGCTGACTTTTCTCTCCATGCAGGAATGATAGGAATCTTCATAGAGGTGATCTAGGTGTTATTGGCCAGATGGACAGCTTTTCTGTTTTTCCATAAATTCTGGTTATTTCAGCCCTGGTTGTATTGTGTTAGCAAAGATATGAATTGTGATGCTTGGCACAGTATATTTCAGAAGACTGCCCTACTCGTTGTGACCCATTATATGAGCATGCCAGTGGAATTTGATGCACGCTAATACAGATGATAAATGCATTGGTCAGGAGTACCCTAACCTAATGTGCTTTTGGATAAGGCACGTGCAACATTCATTTTTGTTTGCGGTGGTGTTGTAGCTGTGTTAGTCCCAGGATATTGGAGAGACAAGGTGGATGAGGTAATATTTTTTTATTGGACCAACTTCTGTTGGCGAAAGAGCCAAGCTTTCAAGCTACATAGAGTTCTTCTTCAGGTCTGCAGAGCTCTGTGTAGCTTGAAAGCTTGACTCTTTCGCCAACAGAAGTTGGTCCAGTAAAAGATACTACCTCACCCACCTTGTCTCTCACATTTATTTTTAATTTTACAATTGCATCTTTTGCTTTAGTAAGATGGTAAAAGGCAGGTTCTGAATAAGTTCCTAAAGTTAATCTTTAAACTAAGGGGACTTCATATCATCACATCAACAAAGTGGCATTACTTCATGACCCAGTTGTTTTCTATTAGTACAAAACAAAATTACAACTGCATTTAATAATATTGTCCCTGTTGATTTAAGTGCAGCAAATCTGCACAGGGTAATATTACCTAGTTTGATCACAGTAGACACAGCATAAAATAAGAGCCCACATACTCCAATATAGTGCAGTCATTCCTTGTGACATCCTATCTATGTGAATATTGTCTTGTGAATTGTGTGATATCCTCTCAATGAGTAGAAACTATTTTAGGGAATTCAGATGCTGTGAAACATCACTGGGGCTTGCAGCTGACTCAGTGCTTGGTTTATGGCATGTTAGAAATTAATACAAATAAAATCTCTTTCATTATAGCTTTATAATACTTGTCATATTAGTTTTTTCTCCTGTCTCATATTTAATCATAATATGGTGAAGGGAGCAGTATTGCATGAGAGACTAATAATATAGAGTCTTTCACTGTTAGGTCACTGGCTTAAATCTAACCCAGCTCCATAGTGACTGGAAGTTTTTTGCTTCCTGACATCATTCATTATGTGAAGTGATTTAATGGATTTGTTCCATATCCTGGTAGACATCACGAAAACCATTGGCACTTATTGACACTCCATTTGGCAGTCTTAATAGAGAAGCAGAAAACTGAATGATCACGAAGGCTTAAACTGCCCATGTGGTCCTTCCAGGTCAGGATTGAGGCATATGAAGGCAGTATAGGGAAGCTTGTGCTGCTGTTCTCATACTGTGTAGCTATGGACCTTCCATTTACTCTTAAATCAGAGTTCAGTTTCCAGTGTTGTTAAACTGTCTCCTTTAATGAGCATTAGAGTTTTAGAAGAACTAATAATTGGAGATGTTGCCCAGGAATGCTCGTCTAAGGATGCATCAGTGTCATGAAATATTTACTCCTTTTTCTGACTGTCATAATCAACAGAAGCAGATTACCATAATTATTATTTATTTACATATAGACTGTTGACAGTAAAAGCGTCCTTAGTGATAACACCTCGTGCTTGAACCTAACATCTCAATCTTGGGGCAACCACAGGCCTGATCAATACAGAACCTTGGTGGAATGATCGTAATCAGCGGAATACAGTAATACCAAGATACAAAATATATAGGAATGATGGAATAGGTCCTGCTGGTTGGGGAGTGGTACTATGTGTAAAAGAAAGCATAGAGTCAAATGTAATAAAAATTGTAAATTAATCAAACTACACCATAGAGACCCTATGGATAGAAATTCCATGCTTGAACAACAACAGTATAGCAGTAGGAATGTACTACAGACCACCTGGTGAGAGTAGTTGTTAAATTCCATGGGAGAGTAGAGAAGCTGCAAAAACAGAAAACCCAATAACGATGAGGAATTTCAACTATCCCCTCAGGATGGGACACAGATAAAATTTCTAGACACCATTAATGACTGCTTCTTGGAGCAGCTACTCCTGGAAGCCACAAGAGGAGAAGCAATTCTTGATTTAGTCCTAAGTGGCATAGTGGATCTGGTCCAAGAAGTGAATATAGCTGAACCGCTCATTAATGATGACCATAATGTAATTGAATTTATCCATCTTTTAGGGGGGGAAATACCAAAGAAACCCACCACACTAGAATTTAACATTAAAAAGGAGAACTACATAAAATGAGGAAGTTAGTTAAATGGAAATTAAAAAGAACAGTCACAAGAGTGAAATGCCTGCAAGCTGCATGGAAACTATTTAAAAACACCATCATAGAGGCTCAAACTAAATGTAAACCCCAAATTAAAACAAAACAGTAAGAGGACCCAAAATGCCACCATGGCTAAACAACAGAGCAAAAAAGGTGGTTAGAGACAAAAAGACATCCTTTAAAAATCTTACTGAGGAAAACAGAAAAGAGCATAGGCTCTGGCAAGTCAAGTGTAAAAGTATAATTAGGCAGGTCAAAAAAGAATGTGAAGAGCAACTAGCGTGACAAAGTCAGAAGTGACAGCTGTAAGAGACTGGTGGAAGGCAAGTGTATCAGCCCTAGAATGGTGAACTGAAAAGAGGTTACTTCACGTTAATTAGAGATACCTGTGGCCAATTAAAGGCTGCCAGTGACCTTTAAAAACCTCTCTTCTGGAGAGAGAGAGAGAGAGAGGAAGGAGGGAGGGATGAGAAACAAGCTGCAGCAGAGTTAGGAGCAGCAGGGAGAAAAGGCTTCTCCTCGGTGGAAGGCTGCTTTCCCCCCTTGAGAGGAAACATCAAGTTAACTTCTGTTTGGGGAAGGACTGGCAACCAGAAGCCAGCATAATTCATAGATTCATAGATTCTAGGACTGGAAGGGACCTCGAGAGGTCATCGAGTCCAGTCCCTTGCCCTCATGGCAGGACCAAATACTGTCTAGACCATCCCTGAGAGACATTTATCTAAACTACTCTTAAATATCTCCAGAGACGAAGATTCCACAACCCAGGCAATTTATTCCAGTGTTTAACCACCCTGACAGTTAGGAACTTTTTCCTAATGTCCAACCTAAACCTCCCTTGCTGCAGTTTAAGCCCATTGCTTCTTGTTCTATCCTTAGAGGCTAAGGTGAACAAGGCCTGGTCCACACTAAGCCCCCAGTTCGAACTAAGATACGCAACTTCAGCTACGTGAATAACGTAGCTGAAGTCGAAGTACCTTAGTTCGAACTTTAAAGTACTTACCGCGGGTCCACACGCGGCAGGCAGGCTCCCCCGTCGACTCCGCCTACTCCTCTCGCAGAGCACGATTACTGGCGTCGACGGCAAGCACTTCCGGGATCGATTTATCGCGTCTAGACAAGACGCGATAAATCGATCCCAGAAGATCGATTGCTGGCCGCCGAACCAGCGGGTAAGTATAGACGTACCCCAAGTTTTCTCCCTCCTTCTTATGACACCCTTTTAGACACCTGAAAACTGCTATCATGTCCCCTCTCAGTCTTCTTTTTTCCAAACTAAACAAACCCAATTATTTCAGCCTTCCTTCATAGGTCTTGTTCTCAAGACCTTTAATCATTCTTGTTGCTCTTCTCTGGACCCTCTCCAATTTCTCCACATCTTTCTTGAAATGCAGTGCCCAGAACTGGACACAATACTCCAGTTGAGGCCTAACCAGCGCAGAGTAGAGCAGAAGAATGACTTCTCATGTCTTGCTCACAACACACCTGTTAATGCATCCCAGAATCATGTTTGCTTTTTTTGCAACAGCATCACACTGTTGACTCATATTTAGCTTGTGGTCCACTATAACCCCTAGATCCCTTTCTGCCCTACTCTTTCCTAGACAGTCTTTTCCCATTCTGTATGTATGAAACTGATGGTTCCTTCCGCCCCGGAGAGGGGACAGGGAAATATATTTCTTTTGTGTTGTGAGTTTGGTTTTTTGCTTAATTGAAGTAGTTGGGCCTACTCTGAGGCCCACCTTGTAAATACTGAAAAAATAAACCAGAGCAAATCATTAAAAACCTTCAGAGTTGGACTGATTTACTCCAGGCCCCCACCAAAGAGAGGAACGCTGATGCTGACAAAGTAAAGGGGGGGTGCCTTGCCACAATAGCAAAAGACACAAAACTAACAGCAACAATTTTCCTTAGTACATCAGAAGCAGGAAGCCTGACAAACAGTTGGTGGGGCCACTGGACAATCAAGGTGCTACAGGAGCAAACTTAAGGAAGATGGGGCCATTGCAGAAAAGCTAAATCAATTCTTTGCATCAGTCTTCACTACAGAGGATGGGAGGGCGATTCCCACACCTGAGCCATTCTTTTTAGGTGACAAATCTGGGGAATTGTCCCAGATTGAGGTTTCAGTAGAGGAGGTTTTGGAACAGATTGATATATTAAACAGTCATAAGTCACCAATACCAGATGGTATTTACTCAACAGTTCTGAGGGAACTCAAATATGAAATTATCCTATCTCCTAGAACTGGAAGGGACCTTGAAAGGTCATTGAGTCCAGCCCCCTGCCTTCACTAGCAGGACCAAGTACTGATTTTGCCCCAGATCCCTAAGTGGCCCCCTCAAGAACTGAACTCACAACCCTGGGTTTAGCAGGCCAATGTTCAAACCACTGAACTATCCCTCCACCCCAGAACTACTAACTGTGGTATGCAACCTATTGTTTAAATAATACTCTGTACCAGATGACTGGAGGATAGCTAACGTAATGCTGATTTTTAAAAGACTCCAGAGGTGATCCTGGCAATTACAGGCCAGTATATCTAACTTCACTGTCAGGCAAATTTGTTGAAACTATAGCAAAGAACGGCATTATCAGACATATTCATGAACACAATATGGTGGGGAAGAGTCAGCATGACTTGTCTAAATGGAAATCATGCTTCACCAATCTACTAGAATTCTTGGAGTGTTTCAACAAATGTGTGTACAAGGGTGATCCAGTGGATATAGTGTACTTTCACTCTCAGAAAGCCCTTGACAAGGTCCCTCATCAAAGGTACTTCAGCAAAGTAAGGAGTCATGGGATAAGAGGGAAGGTCCTCTCATGGATCAGTAATTGGTTAAAAGATAGGAAACAAAGGGTAGGAATAAACAGTCAGTTTTCACAGTTCAGAATGGTAAATAGCAAGGTCTCCCCAGGATTTGTACTGGGGCCAGTGCTGTTCATATTCATAAATGAGCTGGAAAAAAGAGGTAAACAGTGAGGTGGCAAAGTTGGCCGACAATACAAAATTACTCAAAATAGATAAGTCCAAAGCTGACTGGGAAGAGTTACAAAGGGATCTCACAAAACCGGGTGACTGGCCAACAAAATGGCAAATGAAATTCAAATCTGATAAGTGCAAAGTAATGCACATTGGAAAACATAATCCCAACTATCCATGCAAAATGATGGAGTCTAAATTAGCTGTTGCCATTCAAGGAAGACATCTTGTAGTCATTGTAGATAGTTCTCTGGAAACATCTGCTCAATATGCAGTGGCAGTCAGAAAAGCTAACAGAATGTTGGGAAGCATTAGGAAAGGGATAGCTAATAAGACAGAAAATAGCATAATGCCACTATTTAAATCCATGCTATGCCCACACCTTGAACACAGCGTGCAGTTCTGGTCACAAAAGATACGTTAGATTTGGGAAAAGTACAGAGAAGGGCAACAAAAATGATTAGGGGTATGGAACAGCTTCCATATGAGGAGACATTAAAAAGACTGGGATTGTTCAGCTTAGAAAAGAGACGACTGAGGGATATAATAGACGTCTATAAAATCATGAATGGTGTGGAGAAAGTGAATAAGGAGGTGTTATTTACCCCTCACATAACACAAGATCCAGGGGTCACCCAATGAAATTAATAGGCAACGGGTTTAAAACAAACATAAGAAAGTAATTCTTCGCACAACACACAGTCAGCCCATGGAACTCATTGCCAGGAGATGTTATGAAGGTCAAAAGTATAACTGGGTCCAAAAAAGAATTAGATAAGTTCCTGGAGGATAGGTCCATCAATGGCTATTAGCCAAGATGGTCAGGGATGCAACCCCATTGTCTGGGTATCCCTAAACCTCTCACTGCCAGAAGCTGGGACTGGACATCAGATCACTCGATAACTGCCCTGTTCTGTTCATGCCCTCTGAAGCTTCTGGCATTGGCCACTGGCGGACAATAGGGTACTGGGTAGATGGACCATTGATCTGACCCAGTATGACCTTTCTTATATTTTTATTGGTGTGTAAATTGCCCCATGCCAGGCTTATTCTTGGGAGACGTGACTCATAAACATACCTCTCAGTCACAATTCCTCCTCTGCAGCCTCCTTGCTCCTGAAGGTATAGTAATTTACTGCTAGCCTGCACTGGTATCTGATTATGCTCCTCTCCTGCACTGGCCTCATGACTCAGACTAATGAGTGAGAGGATGAAGCCAAGACTCCATATATTCACACTGCTCCCCACCCACCTGCCCCTGGGCAGGGTAAAAAGGGCTTAATCTCATGTGGTGGGCCCCAAGATATGACTATCCCACATAGTGCTGTATTAGGGGTTCACATCTTATTTCCTTGTGCGGGCATGTAGTCAGAGTCACAATCAAGCCCAAAAGTCTAAGAAGCCAGAAGAAATTAAGTAAATCTGGCCAAAAGTATGATTGTAGCAGGCATTCTATAGTCTCTTTCAGATGTATTTGAAGATCATATTTATCTGGGTCTTATTTGTCACATCAGCATTTCTGATTTTGTTAATTATACTTTTGGTTCCATCTGACTGAGAGGTGAAGTCATCAGAGGTCTCAGGACATGCTGTTGTAGTTGTAATGCAATATGTGGTGCTTTCCAAAATGCTTTCCAAACTATGCTCTGTGTTACCTTCTCCATTCCCCAACTCTTTCAGACTAAGGTGAATTATATACAGAGTGACCTTCCTGCTTAGTTATAGGGGACTTCAATTGTTGGATGTTATCCATCTGTCAGGAATCAGTGTAGTCCCTAGGATAATGTATTTGCAATGAAAACAGGCAACACTGGATTGGTGACATCACTTATTAAGACAAAACTGTCATGGTAAAACTAAAGGTAACTGAAAAGGATTTTGTTCTTTAGAATAAAAAAATAATTTGTGAAGAGAATCAAGAGGCTTAATTAACTGTTTTGTGGATTTAGGGAACAGACTGCAAGAGAATTAAAGAAAAATCTGGCTACTTTTCCCTGATTTATAAAAAAGCCTTTAAAAACAAAAGAAAAGGCACTAAAAATGCTGAGGGCATGATACGTTTGCAGAGTTTGCTTAGTAGATTTTCTCATCACCTTGAGATGTCTGAGATCTCTGTATTCCTGAGCATAGAAACTAGATTTGTTTTCTACCATATTGAATACACTGGCCTAGATTATCAAAAGTGATTAGACACCTTATAGGGCTTTGATTTTCAGAAAGTGCTAAGCTCCAGCCTTCTCAAAATCAGGTCCTTTTAAGGTGTCTCAAGATGACTAGTCATTTTTACAAATCTTGGCCATTGTACTGGCAATAGGTCTGAATAATGAAGCAATGTAGGAATATAAACGAAGCCCCCAAATGACTTCAGAACAATTTTATTACAATACAGACTAGTGGAGTAAACAGTGGAAGGACAATAAAGTCTCTATCTTGCTCTCAAATGCGGTAGCTTGAGCTCTTTGACTTTGTTTATGTTTATTTGTTCTTGTGTGTACATGGGAAGCATATGATTTTACAAAACACACAGCATGAGGCACGCAAGATTAAAGCTTATAGCATTGCCGTGTGTTGCAACATTCAAAGTGACATTCTTTCTTACAAAACACTGATGCATTCGCCCCTTGGGTATTGTTTATTCTATGTGATTATGATTCCACTCAGCTGTCAGTTTGTGAATCATATTCTGAAACGTCTCTGTGTTTGTGGGTGAAACATGAATATTATCACCTGTTACAGAATGAATACCTATATGAAGGTGTTGATGCAAGAGTTATAGAGTATGAGGACAATCGGCCTCTCTTAGATATGTTCCTCCAGAAACCAATGGGTTTATTGTCTCTCCTTGATGAGGAAAGTCGATTCCCGCGAGCAACTGATCGGACACTTGTAGGTAGGTATGTTATACTTCAGAGGGTCTTAGGAGGCATAAGTTTTAAAGTTCTGTTTAAAGTATATTTTTATGGTCGTTAGCTATGTTTTCAGTGTGAACATGTTCCAGCTTCCCACCTACATTTCAGGGAGAGGGGAACTGGATCCAGCTCTGAAATTAATATTTCTTCTTATGAAAAGCAGGAGATGGGCCTGAGCCACAAGAGATGGGTCCAGATTTCGAACACTCCGCAATTCAGGAATGTTCGGATCCAAGGTTTTGGAGATAAGGACCAATTTGGGTCCAGATCTAGGATCAGATTGCAAATACCCCTTTATTATGGTTAAAGAGGTGTTTGGATCTGGGGCTTTGGTCTGACCCATCTCTTGTCAAGAAGTTCTAACTCTATAAGGTAATGGCTATGAATCTGGCACAAAGGCACAGAAACTGTCTCATGTTAAAACAAAGCAAATACTGTGTCAGGGCTTGTCTACATACAAACTGGAATCAAAATCCCTAAACTGTTGTAATTTACATCTTAAGTGTTTCAGTACAACTCAGTGTGTGGACACTCTTATTTTGGAATAAGGATGTCTGCACACAAACTTGCACTGAAATAACTCAAGATGTGAGTTACAACTGATTTAGTGAGTTTTGTTCTAGTTTCAGTGTAGGCAAACCCTTACTTCAGTCATTACCCACAAATATAAAGAGCGGGATCACGGTTATGTGTGATCTCAGATCACCACAAAACAAAACAGCCAAAAATACTGCCATGTGTTTTTTATAGCCAAACAACAGCTGTAATATGAGCTCTTTGTCTATCCTGGTACTTATATAATCCCTATCACTGAGTGCCTCCAAAACCATCAATTAATTTATCCTCGCAACATCCCTGTAAAATAGAAAGGATTATTATCCTCATTTTACAAATGGGGAAGTAAAGCAAAGAGGGATTAAGTGATTTGTCCAAGGTCACACAGAAAGTCTGTAGCAGAGCCAATAATTGAAGCAAGAACCACTAAGTCCTTGTCCAGTGCCTTAGCCATAAAGCCATCCTGATGGTTCTTTCTCCTTCTCTTTAAAAAATGAGAGTCTGTTTCTGCATCTGCCTGAAAAGCCAGTTTAGTTTCTTTACTTGAGTCCTGATCCAAACTGCTGTGGACTCATCGCTGTTTTTGTACAATTACTCCAGTAAGACAAACTGTGTATCTGCTTACAGAAAAATTTGAAGATAACTTGAAGTCAAAATACTTTTGGAGACCCAAAAGAGTAGACCTAACCTTTGGGATTTACCATTATGCAGGAAAGGTAAGAGAACGTAAATGTATTTGTTGTTGTTTTATCAATGTTGGGGGAGATTCTCAGAGACAACTCTGAGTTAGATGCGTAGCTCTCATTGATTTTTTTTCAATGAGAACTGGGCTCTTAACTGACCCTGGTGCCTTTGAAAATCTCCCCTGTTAATAGATCTCTAAGAAGAGATGTTAAGTGTACTGCAAATACCTGTACACTGTGAAGAACAAATGTTTCATGACTCCTGCGGGGATTAGTCACCATCTTCACATTTTTCTTTCATGATTATCATCTTAATGTCTCTACATATTAAAAATTAAAGCTAGCAGTGGCCAAAAGAGAAGGCTGAATTGCTGCCCCTTATGACTGAAAAGCTATTATGTCTGTTGACATATTACAGGCCACATTTTAGAGTACTTACAACTAGGCTACCATTCCGAAAGTCCTGAAGCTACAGTAGTAAGCAGTATCTGATGCATAAAGAAAAGCTGCATAACTATAAATGCACTTTTTAAACAGGTTCTTTACAATGCAAGTGGATTCTTAGCCAAAAACAGAAATACCTTGCCAGCTGACATTGTGCTGCTGTTGCGGTCATCAGAAAACAATCTGACTCGACAGCTGGTAACCCATCCTCTTACCAGAACAGGTAATGTACCAGTAATTGTGGCAGAGCTTTCTAATCCAGATAACTAACCTCTCAATACTGACCACTCCTGGTTTTTGTCTGGCTCTCAAATGATATTACACAATGGTGGTGGGTTTCATCCAATGCTAGAAACTAAACAGAATACGTAAGTTTCTCCAAAATTACAGTTTAGAAACCCATTATCATCTCGTGTCATCTCTTTATACTGTGCCATGGAACTAATGCTCAGAGTATGTTCTGTCATTTTTAAACAGGATATATTTTTACATTGTGTTGTATATGCTCCAATGCACCTGTGCCAGAAAATATATATGTTTTCTCCTGCAGTTACCTGTACAATCATGTGGGAGCTATATTTATAATTGAACAGGAAAGCTAGACTGAATAGTAGAGAAGGTCTTACAGATAATGCTCTTAATTTTATTGTATCTTACAGTAACCTGAAGTCTTTCCTTAGGCAAAACTCTTATTGATTACAGAAGGAATTTTGCCTGAATAAGAACAGCAAGTCAGTTCTATTTGAAGTCAATAGAAGCAGGACAATTCAGAGTTCACTGTGACACAACATCCTTCACGTGCAATTTTATCCTGGCATTAGAATCCACTGAGGTGCAAAGGTGCACCTCCTCTGAGTCAACTCCTGTTGCCTCTCTCTATCTGGGAGTAGAACTGGGCCCATTGACCTTAAGATTACACTCTGTTCAGAGACTGACGGTGTTGTAAGCACAACTTTGCAGTATCAGGATGTGGCAGACTTATCTCTGAATGTTTTTGTGACCTTGGCTTTTGTCAGGATATAAGAGTTATTAATATATGGATTGTGGGTCCATTTTTTAAAGTGAGAGAGCTTTTTAAAAAAATGTTTTAAAGAGAATAAAAAGATCTATTGACATTGTTAGGTCAAGGGGTCTTTAGTAGTACTTGATATGGTCACATAATCCACACTAGCCAGTAGTGAATTATGTTTGTATCTGCCTACCCAGGTTTTGTCCACACACCACTGTAGTTCCTGAGCACAATTTGTACATTGCAGACTGCAGAAAGAGCATTTTGGAAACTAAGGGTATGTCTACACTACGAGGGTAATTCGATTTTACTTAAATCGAATATGTGGAATCGATATTGCAAAGTCGAACGTGTGTGTCCACACTAAGGACACACTAAGGACAGTAATTCGACTTTGTGAGTCCACACTAACGGGGCGAGCGTCGATATTGGAAGCGGTGCACTGTGGGCAGCTATCCCACAGTTCCCGCAGTCCCCGCTGCCCATCGGAATTCTGGGTCGAGCCGCCAATGCCTTCTGGGTAAAAAAAATTTGTCGTCATCCGTCCGTCACTAACGCCCTCCCTCCCTCCATGAAAGCGCCGGCGGGAAATCAGTTCGCGCACTTTTCTGGTCAGTGACAGCGCGGACGCCACAGCACTGCGATCATGGATCACGCTGCGACCATCGCTGCACTTGTGGCCGTTCTCAACACCTCGCAGCTTATCATACACCTTTCCCTGAGGCAGATGCAGAGAAATCGGGCGAGGAGGCTACGGCACCGCCGTGAGAGCCTGAAGTCGGAGAGTGGCACAGAGCTGTCAGAAACCACGAGCCCCAGCGCCCAGGACATCACGGTGGCAATGGGGCATGTGGATTTTGTTGAACGGCGATTCTGGGCCCGGGAAACAAGCACGGACTGGTGGGACCGTATAGTGCTTCAGGTCTGGGATGAATCCCAGTGGCTGCGAAACTTTCGCATGCGGAAGGGGACTTTCCTCGAACTTTGTGAGTTGCTGTCCCCTGCCCTGAAGCGCAAGGACACCCGCATGCGAGCAGCCCTCACTGTCCAGAAGCGAGTGGCCATAGCCCTCTGGAAGCTTGCAACGCCGGACAGCTACCGGTCAGTCGCGAACCACTTTGGTGTGGGCAAATCTACCGTGGGGGTTGTTGTCATGCAAGTAGCCAAGGCAATCGTGAAGGTACTGCTCCCAAAGGTAGTGACCCTGGGAAACGCGCAGGTCATCATAGATGGCTTTGCCGCGATGGGATTTCCAAACTGCGGAGGGGCTATCGATGGGACTCACATCCCTATCCTGGGACCGGACCACCAGGCCAGCCAGTACATCAATAGAAAGGGCTACTTTTCAATGGTGCTGCAAGCACTGGTGGACCATCGGGGACGGTTTACAAACATCTACGTCGGATGGCCGGGCAAGGTTCATGACGCTCGCGTGTTCAGGAACTCTGGTCTGTTTAGACGGCTGCAGGAAGGTATTTACTTCCCAGACCACAAAATAACTCTTGGGGATGTGGAGATGCCTACAGTCATCCTCGGGGACCCAGCCTACCCGCTAATGCCCTGGCTCATGAAGCCCTATACTGGCGCCCTGGACACAGAAAAAGAACTGTTCAACTACCGTCTCAGCAAGTGCAGAATGGTGGTGGAGTGTGCTTTTGGCCGTCTCAAAGGGAGATGGAGAAGCTTACTCACTCGCTGTGATCTCAGTGAAACCAATATCCCCATCGTTATTGCAGCTTGCTGTGTGCTCCACAATCTATGTGAGAGCAAGGGGGAGACCTTTATGGCGGGGTGGGAGCTAGAGGCAAATAGCCTGGCTGCTGATTACGTCCAGCCAGACAGCCGGGCCATTAGAAGATCCCAGCGGGACGCCCTGTGCATCCGGGAGGCTTTGAAAGCTAGGTTCCTGAGTGAGCAGGGCAACCAGTGACTTTTCAGTTTGTGGACAGAGAAGCTGAACCTGCCCCCGTTTCTTTACCCAGTTCATTTTGACTATCCTCTCCAGTTACATACCCCCTTCACCCCCTTCCCCTTCCCAAAAAATAAAATCATTTAGATTTTGTTAATGAACAGCGTTGTCTGTATTGCTGTTTTCGCGGGAATATTTTAAACCGGGGACGCAGACTGTGGCGGGGGGCGGGTTCAGTGTTCTGATGCAAATGATGCTTCTAAACTCCCGGAATGACAGGCTCCGCACTGGTGGACTGGTTATTTCAATGGAGAACATGAAAAACACCTCCCAGACTGACCAGGGTAACCAGTGACTGCACTGTGTATGTGTCCTGATGCTGGACCTGACACCGCCTCTGTACCCTGCTAAAGGTCACTGTCCTGCCCAATTACCAAGCCCCTTCCCCCCCTCCAGACAGACTCTCCCTCAAAAGAACCTGACTGAAACAGTAATGGACAGAAACAAACATTTTATTGCGAACCAGACATGAAACGTGGGGTGTGAAACTTGGACGGGGGCTTCTGTGAGGTGGGTGGGAAAGGACTTATGAAATTTTGGGGAATGTCAGCCTTCTAGTGCTAGAGCAGTCTGCAGGGGTTGACTGAAAGTTTTAACGGCCCTTGCCGCCCCTCCTTCTTTGGAGTTTGGGTGAGGGTGGTGTGGGACTTGGTGGCGGGTGAGGGCGGTTACAGATAGACTGCAGCGGGGCTCTGTCCTCCTGCCTCCGGTCTTGCAGAACATCCACAAGGCGCCGGAGCGTGTCCGTTTGCTCCCTCATTAGTCCAAGCAGCTTTTCAGTAGCCTGTTGGTCCTCCTGACGCCACCTCTCCTCCCGTTCCATGACTGCTCGGTGCATTTGTGACAAGTTCTCCCTCCACTGTGTCTGCTGGGCTGCCTGGGCTCGGGAGCAGTCCATTAGTTCTGAGAACATGTCTTCACGCGTCTTCTTCTTCCTCCGCCTAATCTGCGCTAGCCTCTGGGAGTGTGCTGAGAGGCTGGGTTGGGAGACAGTCGCAGATGTGTCTGTGTGAATTGTGAAAAGGGAGTGAATTCCTGAGACAGATAAATGAAATTGTATACAAAGAACCTAGTCTTTCTCTGTGAACAAGACCATGCACTGCACCTCTCACATGCGCACTCAGGACAAGGTCGAATTTTCGGCCGTCGCCTTCAGTGCCTGTGGACTTGCGGAGGTCTTGGACTGTTCAGAGAACTGTGGCTGGAGACCTGAACTTCTGGAGCGGGCAATAATGGTAAGCCGCAGACTTGTGGCTGCTTAAAACTCCA
Organism: Terrapene triunguis; assembly: GCF_002925995.2. Classification (NCBI taxonomy): domain Eukaryota; kingdom Metazoa; phylum Chordata; order Testudines; family Emydidae; genus Terrapene; species Terrapene triunguis. The sequence continues at coordinate 43,016,113 of NW_020664435.1, forward strand.
GCAGTAGCACTGGCCTCCTTTCACATTGAAAGCAATGCCAGTCTCTGCTGCCAGCAATCAGGACAGCATCAACTCTGCCCCTGTCCCACCCCCTCGCGGCTGTCCCAGGGAAAGATCCCTGTATGCTGCCCCTCTCCCTCCACCGCGTGGCTGTAAAGCAGTCCCAATACTAACATTCCCCTCCCTAATTCAAAGCAGGGCGTCATGAGCGACATCACCCTCCTGAGGATCCCGGACACCCAGAGAGAACGCATGCTGCGGGAAAGCATGCAGAAACCGGGGCCGTATGCCGCCATGCTATGTCGGGCCATGATCCCGGAGTACTTGATTGTGGCGTGGAGGGGGCATGTCTGCTACCACGGAGGGCCCACTAAGATCGCCCTACCCCGGAACCTGATCAACAGGCTTGAGCTCTACCTCCACGAGACCTACGAGGAGTTCTCCTACGAGGATTTCTCGTCGATCCCCGGCCACATTGACCGGATTTTCGCGTAGGTGCACTGGGACTATGGAGTGGAGCGTCTTGGGCCTGGGAATCATGGAGTAACGGACATTGTGAAAATTTTTTAAAACACTTGGGACTAAATTGAGAAGAGCCCAAGACAGAGAAATCATGAAAACCCATTTGTTACCTTTGTAAATATTCCTGTTTTGTACCTGATTATTTTTTTACTAGTTTACAGAACTTTTATAAATGTACATTGTTAATAGTATAAATATTACCGTTCTGTTTTAAATAAATGTTTACATGTTTACAGCACTTACTGCTTGATCCTTCCCCTGATTCTGTGTCCGGGGTAAGGGATGGGGACGGTTGGTACGGGATCTCGGTAAGGGTGATGAAGAGCTCCTGGCTGTCGGGGAAATCAGCGGTGCCAGCGCTGTCGACTGCCTCGTCCTCCTCATCTCCTTCTTCATCTTCCCCGTCCGCTGTCATGTCCGACGAGGAACCGGCCGCGGACATGATCCCATCCTCGGAGTCCACGGTCAGGGGTGGGGTAGTGGTGGCGGCCGCTCCCAGGATGGAATGCAGTGCCTCGTAGAAACGGGATGTGTGGGGCTGGGATCCGGAGCGTCCGTTAGCCTCTTTTGTTTTTTGGTAGCCTTGTCTCAGCTCCTTGATTTTCACGCGGCACTGCGTTGCATCCCGGCTGTAGCCTCTCTCTGCCATGGCTTTGGAGATCTTCTCGTAGATCTTAGCATTCCTTCTTTTGGAGCGCAGCTCTGAAAGCACGGACTCATCGCCCCACACTGCGATGAGATCCAAGACTTCCCGATCAGTCCATGCTGGGGCCTTCTTTCTATTAGATTGCACGGCCATCTCTGCTGGAGAGCTCTGCATAGTTGCCACTGCTGCTGAGCTCCCCTCGATGTCCAAAGAGGAACTGAGATTCAAACTGCCCAGACAGGAAAATGAAAATGAATTCAAATTTTCCCGGGGGTGTGGCTGGTCAGAGCATCCGAGCTCGGACTGCTGTCCAGAGCGTCAACAGAGTGGTGCACTGTGGGATAGCTCCCGGAGCTATTACCGTCGATTTCCATCCACACCTAGCCTAATTCGATATGGCCATGTCGAATTTAGCGCTAATCCTCTCGTTGGGGAGGATTACAGAAATCGATTTAAAGAGAGCTTTATGTCGAACTAAATGGCTTCCTGGTGTGGACGGGTGCAGGGTTAATTCGATATAACGGCGCTAAAGTCGACATAAAAGCCTAGTGTAGACCAGGCCTAAAACAATGTCAGGTTGCTAGAATGGTTGATTCTATCAACACAAAAGTGCAATTGTTAAAAGTTCATAAGGCGTTTCCATATTCCTTTAGAAGATCCGTGTCAGCTTAAACTGTTGTAATGCAGCCAGTTCTGGAAGTCATAATGGGAATTTTGCTTGATCCAGAGGGACTGGTTTCCATTTACACTAAAACCCCTTTGCATCATTCTGGCAGTGGAAAAGTGCCTTAAAAGGGATGTAAATTACATTTGCACCTAATTACATTTGCACCTACTCTAAGGCAACTTTATCTGCTACAGCAGTCTGAAGGGGCCTTATGAGCATTAGGTTTGTAGTGAGTGGCTTCCTGATTGGGGCAGATGTGTTTTGTTTTGTGTTTGCTTTAGCAGGTCATGTAAGTGCAGAGTAAGAAATATAGAGCCCTTGTTTCATCTCCTCAAAACGGTTGTGGCTTTCTCAAAGTTCAGTACCAAAAGCTAGAAGGGAAATAAAGAGACACGTAGGAGCAAGGGTTTATATAGACGTACCACCAGGTACTTGGATAATGTGTTTTTTTAGTGTAAGTGAAATATAAATGTTTTAGCAGGTTGTCTCCTCTCATCTTTCCTTAGGTAACCTGGCACATACCAAAAGCAAAAGTGCAATAAACTACCAGATGTGGACCCCCCCAAAATCAATCAATCGTACGAAGGTAAGAAACCTAATTTCACGGCAGTGTTTTGAACCCTCATTTAAAGTAGACAAAGGCAATGTTGTTATTGCTACTGAAAGTAAGCAAGTAACCCCTTCCTTGGTTTTTCTCCCTCTCCTATTTTCTTTTCTGTTTAGCTGGATATCTTTGTGTTGTGCAATTCGTATTCCTTCCGTGAGGTAAAAACCTACAATTTCCCTTCTTTCTGACTATAGTTTTATAACTACTTCAGAAAAAAATATTTCCTTAACTTTACTATTATAGTTAAAAGGAGAAATTAAAAATATTTTCTCTAATTTGTGTGGAGTATGGTCATGTTCTGTAGAGAATAACCAAAATAACAGTGATGCTGAAATTATGTTCAGGACATCAGCAGTCCTTGATATAAAAAATAAATTGTCTCCTCTTATCACATTATTTGTGACAGTTACCTGGATGTTCAGTTATCAAACTGTGTCCTCAGTGTGTGTGTGTGTGTGTGTGTGTGTGTGTGTCTGTATGTGTGTGAGTGTGTGTGTAGCATGTGACAAAGTAGTGTAACGTGCTTGTGCAACAATTCTGATTTTGCTAGTGATTATTCAATAGCCTTTGCAGTGTAGAATACATATTTCTTTTTATTAGTGGTGTTCTTTTAAAGGGCACTTTGTTGGGATGTTGCAAAATAAACTCAGGCTCTCTAAAGATAAGTGTCATTTTCTTTCTTGATCTGTATAGAATGAAACTGAAGATACTACACCTCATCCAAGAGAGACGACCAATATGAAAACACAGACAGTCGCTTCTTATTTTAGAGTAAGACACCAGCTCTTTTCTTATGTTATGCTGGAGTAGAATTAATATTTATTGTTCTTCTTCGAGTGCTTGCTCATGTAAATTCCAACTAGGTGTGTGCGCGCCTAGCGGTACCCGTTGGGTTGGCTGTGGGGCCCTCTGGAGTGGCACCTTCATGGCCGTGTATATAGGTTCCTGCTGACCCGCTGCATCTTCAGTTTCTTCTTACCACCAGTGACAGTTGTTGGAACAGCTCCTCTCTTGTGTTAGCAAGTGACTCCGTAGTGGACTCTCTTTTTCTCCCTGTAAATAGTTTGAAAGTTTTAGTTAGTTATAAGTGTAGTAGTTAGCTACGTTTTAGTTGAGGGTTACCCCCCCACACGCACTACTTTGTTCCTGTCCCGGGGACTGGAGCATGCCTCGGTCTCAGGGCTTCAAGCTGTGCGGGTCCTGCCTGAAGCCATGCCGAAGGGAGACCCACACAGTTCCTGTCTAAAGTGTCTCGGGGAGGGACACCGGTCCGACAGGTGTAAAATCTGCAGGGGTTTTAAGGCCAGAACTAAGACGGAGCAGGACTTTCGCTTAAAGCTCCTTCTAATGGAGTCAGCTGTTCAACCCCACCCGCCCCACGCGGTGTCCGACCGGGCGCTTCGGTGCACAACGTCCAGGTCTCGGTACGGGAAGCCTCGGCACTGAGGTAGGACTCATGCAAAGGGCCACAGCACTGCCATTCCCCAGCACCGAGGACCATCTCTAATGTGAGGCACCGCTTGCAATCGCCAGTGCCACAGAAGAAAAAGAGAGCTGACAGGGGGTGGGAAGATTTGGAGGAGGACTTGAATGCTCCCTCCACACCGGACACATTTGAGGCGGGCAGGGAGCTGATCGCTATGACGGCACAGTTTCCCACTCCCCCGGCAGGTGCACACTTGCCAGCTCAGGCTCCGGCTCCAGAACTGGCAACATCCTTGGCACCGACGCCAATCCGGCATAAGGGCAAGCCCACTATGATGTGGTGCCGATCGCCTTCACCACGGCACTGATCCCCGGCACCATCTCGATCTGCCCCACCCTTGTCAGATTCGGACTTCTCTTCAGAGTCAGAGGCGGACTCTTATGCTTCCAGGCAGAGCCGGCCCCGCTCCCGGCACCAGTTCCAGCACCACCCTAGGCAAGACAAAGGGCAGCCGGGGCCTGTAATGTCCTGGCCTCCGCAGTGACAGGGACCGACGCAGTGGCCCTTCTGGACACCATGTGGGCCTATCGCCAAGTCCAAGGCCCGGATTCCATGGCCCTGTTGGTGACATCGGAGGCGCAAATCCCACCATTGGCCACATCTGTAGCACAGGTGCCTCCCCGGGTTAGGGATGCACAAGCCCAGACTGACGAGGACGTCAGCACCAGAACAGGCACTGGCACCGAAGCAGCTGCTGCCATTTCCTGCACCTCTCAAGCAGCGCAAGGAGATCCCCACGAGCCAGAGGGGCAAGAGGACCCTGTGCCTCCGAGGGCATCGTCCTCGTCCTCCCTGGATGAGGCAGTAGCAGGCACCTCCACCACTCTGGCTGCTATGGACACTGGGGCCCATCAAGACCTGTTCAGGAGGGTGGCCCAGAACCTGAACTTGCAAGCAGAGGTGGTCTCTGGGGATACGGATCCCATGGTGGATATTCTGGCCCCTGATGGGCCCTCGAGGGTGGTTCTGCCCCTCATCAGAACCATACAGAATACCACCAAGGTGCTGTGGCACACACCCGCCTCTATCCCACCAATAGCCAAGGGCATAGAGTGCAAACACTTTGTGCCTTCCAAAGGGTACAAGCACCTCTTCACCCACCCACAGCCCAAGACCCTGGTGCGAACCACAAAGAGTGCCAGGGGCAACCAGAGCCTACCCCCAAATCTAAGGATGCTAAGTAGCTGGACCTCTTTGGTCGGAAAGTCTACTCCACTGGGGGACTCCAGCTTCGCATAGCAAATCAGCAAGTGGTCCTGAGCTGCTATGCTTATAATTCCTGCGGCTCTTTGGCCAAATTCCAGGAATTGCTGCCAGCTGACTCCCGCTCAGAGTTTGGGCTGGTTCTGGAGGAGGTTGCCAGGACCTCTCTTCAGGCCACCCTGGACTCAGCTGACTCGGCCACCCGCACTCTGGGCACGGCCATAGCTATGAAACGCAGCTCTTGGCTACAGGTCTCAGACTGCCGCATGAGGTCCAGAACACAATTCAGGACCTGTTCTTCGACTGCTCCAGCCTCTTTGCAGAGCAGACAAACTCAAGGCTGCATAGCCTTAAGGACTCACGGGTGACCCTCAAGTCTTTGGGGCTGCAAACACCAGCCCCACAAAGAAAGGCATTTAAGCGCCAGGCTGCCCAATGATTCTACCCTGCCCCTCATAGACAGGACTACAGTAGGAAGCGGGGCAGAAGTAATAGGAGGCGCTCATCTCAGGCCTCCTCCAGCCAAGGGCAGGGCTCAGCTAAGCAGCCCTCAAGCGCAAAGCCAAACTTTTGAAGATGTGCCCAAGACGGAGCACCAGTTCAATACCTGGATCCTTCCCCTCCCTTTGTGAACTGTCTATCCCATTTCTACTATGCCTGGGCTCAAATAACCTCAGACCATTGGGTCCTGAGCATGGTAGAATTGGGATATTCTCTCCAATTCTGCTCCCTCCTGCCCTCCCACCCACTCTCTCCGTCCCTCTTCAGGGACCCTTCTCACGAGCAACTTCTAGTGCAGGAGGTGCAAACTCCTACAGGGGAGGTAGAGGAGGTTCCCCTGGAGTTCGGGGCAGGGGTTTCTACTCCTGTTACTTCTTAATCCCCAAGGCCAAAGGTGGGCTCAGGCCCATTTTAGACCTGCGAAACCTCAACAAATTCATGAAGAAATTGAAGTTCCACACGGTCTCCCTGGCCTCCATCATTCCCTCTCTGGATCTGGGGGACTGGTACGCTGCCCTCAACTTGAAGGATGAGTACTTCCACGTCTCCCTAATCCCTTTCCAGAGACGGTTTCTGCGATTTGTGGTCAGCGCCGCGTATTATCAGTTCATGGTCCTCCCCTTTGGCCTATCGGCAGCACCTCGGGTGTTCACCAAGTGCATAGCGGTCGTGGCGGCCTTCCCTCGAAAGCGTCAGGTGCAAGTCTTCCTGTACCTAGACGATTGGCTCATCAAGGGCCAGACCCGAGCCCAGGTGGAAGAACACGTGAACCTGGTATGTACAATGTTCCTCAATCTCAGTCTCATCCTCAACATGGCAAAGTCAACACTGGCTCCCACTCAAAGAATAGAATTCATCGGGGCCCTCCTGGACTTCACCCAGGCCAGGCGTGCCTGCCTGAGTCTCGTTTTCTAGCCATGAGCGCCATCATACAAGGTCTCTACCAGTTCCCCACCACAACAGCCAGAAACTGCCTAAAATTACTTGGGCATATGGCAGCATGCACTTATGTGGTGCAGCATGCAAGGCTGCGCCTCCGTCCCCTCCAGCTGTGGCTGGCCCAAGCGTATAGACCAAACCAGGACCATCTGGACAGTCTGGTCATGCTTTTTCCCCGGGCTCTCGAGTCCCTCCAGTGGTGGCTCAATCCACAGACAGTCTGTGCGGGGGTACCTTTTTCCAAACCTCAGCGGTTGCTGTCACTAGTCATGGATGCATCAGCACTGGGGTGGGGAGCGCACCTGGGCAACCTCAGAACACAAGGCCCATGGTCCCAAGCGGAGGTATCACTACACATCAACGTCAGGGAGCACAGGTGGTGCGTCTAGCTTGCCAGACATTTCAGGCCCATCTTCAGGGCAAATGTGTATCAGTGTTGACAGACAATAGTGATGTTCTATATAAACAAACAGGATGGTGCTCACTCCTCTCCCTTGTGCCAGGAAGCCCTCAGGTTGTGAGACTTTTGCATCGCCCACTCAATACTGTTGGAGGCGTCGTATCTGCCGGGGCACAAAATGAACTGGCTGATTGCCTCAGCAGATCTTTCCATGGCAATGAATGGTCCCTCTGACCAGACGTCATCAGCAATATTTTCCTGAGGTGGGGATCTCACGACACGAGGCAACAGGAAGTGCCAGCAGTTCTGCTCCTTCCTGAATCACAGCACTGGCTCAATAGTGGACGCCTTTCTCCTCTCGTGGGTGGGGCACCTGCTGTATGCATTCCCTCTCATCCACAAGGTCCTCCTCAAGGCCCGGCAGGACAAGGCTACATTGATTCTCATAGCGCCGACATGGCCCCGCCAACACTGGTTCTCCACATTGTTGAACCTCTTGGTGGACACGCCCATGACCTTGCCCATGAGTCCAGACCTCATCACGCAGTTCCATGGCCGCCTTCAGCACCCACGCCTGGCGTCTCTCCACCTCACTGCATGGAAAATCCATGGCTAAACCTGTTAAAAGCTCCAGTGCTCCAATTTGGTTAGGGAGGTTTTCCTTGGCAGTAGAAAGCCCTCCACTCATGCCACTTATCTAGCCAAGTGGAAAAGGTTCTCTATTTGAACGGCACCCCTCTGCTGCAGTCCTCAATCCCCTTTATACTGGACTATTTACTCTGCTTAAAGCAGCAAGGGCTGGCAGACTCATCAATCAAGGTGCACCTGGCAGATATTTCTGCTTTCCACCCGGGCGCAGCGGGGCAGTCAGTATTTGTTAACCCCATGGTTGGACGCTTCCTTAAAGGGCTAGATAGACTGTACCCCCGGATGCGGCAACAGGTCCCCCCATGGGACCTTAACCGGGTCCTCTCAAGGCTCATGGGGGGGGGCCCCTTTCGAATCTCTAGCAACTTGTTCTCTGGTTTACCTCTCTTGGAAAGTGGTGTTTCTCATGGCTATCACGTTTGCCAGAAGAGTGTCTGAGCTCAAAGCTGTAACGTCTGAGCCCCCTTATACAGTGTTTTATAAGGACAAGGTACAATTGCGGCTGCATCTGGCTTTTCTCCCTAAGGTTATTTCATGCAAATCAGGACATCTTTTTAACACTGTTCTTCTCAAAGCCACATGCTAATGACAGGGAATGCCGGCTCCATTCCCTAGATGTTAGACAGGCGCTGGCTTTTTACATTGAGCGGACAAAGCCATTTAGGAAGTCGACACAACCCTTCATCGCCATTGCAGAGAGAATGAAAGGTCTGCCAGTCTCATCCCAATGAATCTCTTCTTGGATCACGGCCTCTATCAGGCAACCTGGCAAAGATTCCAGCCCCAACACTGACTGCACACTCCATGAGAGCGCAAGCTTCATCTGCAGCATTCCTGGCACAGCTCCCCAGTCAGGACATCTGCAGGGTGGTGACGTGGTCATCTATTCATACCCTTACGTAGCACTACACCATCACGCAGCAAGCTAGAGACAGTGCCACGTTTGGTAGAGCAGTGCTTCAGTCTGCAACTCGGTGAACACCGACCCCTCCTCCGGGGAACTGCTTGGGAGTCACCTACTTGGAATTGACATGAGCAATCACTCGAAGAAGAAAAAATGGTTACCTACCTTTTGTAACTGTTGTTTTTTGAGATGTGTTGCTCATGTCCATTCCAAGACCCACCCGCCTCCCCTCTGTCAGAGTATCCGGCAAGAAGGAACGGAAGAGGCAGCGGGTCGGGACCAATATACACAGCCATGAAGGAGCCACTCCAGGGGGCTCCACAGCCGATCCGATGGGGCACTAGGGAAAAACCTTCCAACGATCATGCAAACGGGGCGTACGCACCTACTTGGAACTGACATGAGCAACACATCTCAAAGAATAACAGTTACAAAAGGTAGGTAAGCATTTTTTTCGGCTTTTAAAATGCAACCACTTTCCTCTCCAGGTGCACACATGCGTGATTTTAGCGACAACCAATCACAAAGACAATAGGGGTGAAGTTCATAGATACCACAGTGATGAGTGCAGTATACATGCCTAGATTAATGTGATGGTTCATGTTTCATTTGATGGAGTAGAATTACTCACAGGCCCAGACTTCACGCTTTCAGGTGCAAGATGATGTAAATTACACCTCCCTGTGCCACCCTGGACTGCTTTGCCTCAAGGATGACAAACACAAGGGAGAACAGGGACTCATGGTATTGGACCCCTTTCAGGGTCTGAGCAGAGGATGGCAGATTTCATTTCCACCCGGTGCTCCACAGGAACTTCAGTGATGAGGCTGCAGAGGAGATGCACTGAATCAACCTCCCTGGCTTCTCCTCTGTCAGTGCCATTCCCTTGCCGTATACGTGGCCATGCTCTCCAGCCCCTCCACAGAACATTGCTATGATGAGTCTTCCCTTCCTTTGCAGATTATAATGACACGGAGTCACAAAATCATAATGATTTTTGCAAACAAATGAAATCCTGTGAATAATCACAATTAGGTATTAATCCCTCAGTGCAACGCTCAGGCATTATGCCACCAGAATAACAAAAGAGCAAGGATAGTCCAGGGGCGAGAGTGAGCCCAGTTCAGTTCCCTGCTCTGCCACAGACTTCCTGTAGGACCTCACTTAATCTCTGTGCCTGAGTTCCCCGTGTGTAAAATGGAGATAATGGCACTTCCCTATTTCCCAGGGGAGTTGGGAGGATAATGCATTAAAAAATGTGAGATGCTCAGATACTACAGTAATGGAGGCTGTATAAATACCTAACATTGACTAACAAGCTGGGCATTCACAGCCGGTGATGCATATACCCTGCAGAGCATTGCTATTGTAAAGCATGTTCCAGAGCTGAAGACGAGTGTATGCAGAATCGAACATAAAAGAAAATAATCAATCGCATAGTCCTTAAGCATCACTGCAATGAAATGCTGTTAATGCAGTCCAAGTTGTTTTGCTCTTAAATGCTATATTCCAAATGCTGATAAAGAACCTACCTTTGAAAACAGCTTCTGCCAAAGTCCACAGGTACAGTTATATTTCCTTTATGCTAATTCCTCCAGCATGGCACTTTGAGCTGGCTAATTTGGGGCCTGATTCTGCTTTCCCAACTCCCATTGATTCACGTCTTCTAGCAAAAACATAAAGGTGCCTCAGATTATGCTACTGCCTCTTATGAAAATATTTTATTTACTTTCAGGGTAAAGAATAGCAAAGAATAACAGACACTTTGTTTAGGAGACAGAATAAAGCACCTTCTATTACTAACAGGGAGATAAACTACATAATGTGCTAGTGCCATATTAGGATGATATTTTTAGGGTGATATTTTTTAACATTCTGGACAGAGAGTAATAGAGAACCTAGTTTTTCCACTCTAATTTCTATGATTCTGTGAACTAACAGCAAATCTAGCAAGACATTTCATTGCACCAACTTCTGTTGGTGAGAGATACTAGCTTTCAAGTTACATAGAGCTCTGTCTCAGGTCTGGGAAAAGTACTGAGGTCTGGGTCTACACTACAGCCCTATATCGGTATAACTACTCACTCGGGATGTGAGAAACCCACACACCTGAGCCACATAAATTACACTGACATAAGTGCTTGTGTGGACAGCACTATGTTAGCAGGAGAGCTTCTCCTGTCAACATAGCTACCGCCTCTTGGATAGGTGGATTTACTACACCAACAAGAGAGCTCTCTCTCCCATCAGCTTAGAGCATCTTCATTAAAGCGCTACAGCAATGCAGCTGCACTGATGCAGCATTTTAAGTGTAGATGTGCCCTCAGAGTGTCACAGCTAAATACAAGGTCAAAGAGATAGTTTAGTAAGTAGTTTGAACATATTCTAAGGGACCATTCAAGGTGAAGTGGCCCATTAACACCCTTGTAGTCATAGGACAAAAAAAGGGGACTAGTGGGTTACAGATTGTTGTAATAAGACATAATTCCAATGTCTTTATTAAGACCATGATATTTAGTTTCTAGCAAAGTGATGAATTTAAGCTCCCAGGTTTGTCTTTTGAAAGTGTTGGGCAGGTTTCCTTTGAGGAGATGACAGAGAGATCAGATACAAAGTGATTGCTTTGTGACATGTTCATCCACAGGTGATACAGTGGTTTTTGTCTTTTATCATTTTCCTGTGTGAGAGCAGTGACTGTCTGGTTTCATCCACATAGTTGTTATTGGGGCATTTCGTGCACTGGATGAGGCACACCACATGGTGTGATAGGCATGTGTAAGACCATGGATCTTGAAAGGTGTATTGTGGGGGGTGTTGATTGGAGCAGTGGAGATATGTCTGCAGGTTTTGCATCTGTTGTTCTGGCAGCATCTGGTGCCGCTTTGAGTTGGGAGTCCTAGTCTGTGAGGAGCTTCCTTCTGGTGATGAGCTATTGGAGGTTGGGGGGTTGTTTGAAGGCCAGAAGAGGGAGTTCAGGAAAGATTTCTTTCAGGATGGGGTCCCCATTGAGTATGGGTTATTGTTTGATGATACACTGCATACAGCAAATCTAGCAACAGATACAAGGATTGGGATTAGCTAAATCTTGACAGCAGTGGTGCAGTGGAAACTGCTATCCAAAGCGTGATTGCCATTGCAGGCACAAGAGGATTCAGACTGAATCCTGCTACATTACTCGCATGCAGAAATCTACAGATGACTCAGAAATGCATCTGCAAATCTCCTTATTCATTATCTTGTCCTAGCTGACTGAGCTTCATCACCAAGCTATTGATAGTTAATTTAGCACCATACACACAGTGTAGCATCTGTCCAGAATGGAAATACAGATTTTATTGCAGAATATATGCTGCTTGAAGTCCTACACTGGTGTTGGGTGTCTAGCCTACTATCACACAGCTGTCTTACTACTCCTGGCTACTACTTTCCTTTGAGTCACTTTGAATTAGGAAGTAGGCTCTTCATTTGTGTGTTAATAGGATCCTGCAATGGAACAATTCTGTAGAAACCCATCAGGACCACGAGGTCCAGATTCAGCCCTGCTGGCATGGAAAGCTACAAACCTCCCTGTGCCAGGCTGGGGTACAGGCTGGGTGGGGGCAGTGCAAAGGATCAATGTGAATTGTGAACTGGTGTTTCCACTACTGCTCTCCCCACAGGTTCCTCCTGGGGAAAGCAGCTATAGTTACCTACACCCAGTGGTTCCATAACAGAACCAGAGGAACATGCTGAATCAGATGGGCCTAGCCAGATGTGCTTTGGGGCTGTTTAGTTACCTTCATTCCCTCCCCAGCAAAGGAAAGGTTACATTTATTTTCTTGCCACACTTCAACTTCCCATCCTTAGCTTGACCTCTTACTCCTGGTAACCTCCATCAGCTCCTGTCTCAGAGATGAATGAGGACTTTATATAAATATTAAATACAGGAGCATAGAAAAAATGTTTTTTAATTTCCTAATAATGAGATTCAGTTCCCCGATAGATGGCCCAATCCTGCAGTATTTGCTCATCCCAATACAACCATTCATTTCATATTGTAACGGCATTTCTTATTTAATACCTTTCTGTTTTGACAACTGTGGTCAGAATCAATGTCCCTTAGGTGAACTTGGCTTGCCAGGTCTCAACGATATGGACCATGCCATGGCTCATGCAGTTCAGCAGCATCAACAGCAACGCAATGGGCCATCAAAGAAACTTGCAAAAAATATACACATTTTGTTTTGGAGTATTTTTAACTGTGATCAAAAACACTGCTGCTTCCAAAAACAAAACTGGTGCTTAATTAGCTGTTAGAACTGTAGATTACTACAATTTATGGGAACATACTGATTGGGAATTTGTTATTCGTGCTTGCCTGAAGGTAATGTTTGGCTCAAGTATAGTCGATGTCAGAGAGACTAGAATTTCAGCTTGATTTGTCTACAATTAAGCCACTAGCAGAATTTAAATGGATTTGGAGTTATACCTACAGTACCACTCATGCGAAATGAAATTTCAAATGCACAGATGTGCTTGTAGAATAGGAGGCTTTTATGTATCACAACAGAAAATGTTTCTCCGTTTTCTTGAAGTATTCTCTGATGGATTTATTATCCAAGATGGTGGTTGGCCAGCCTCATTTTGTCCGTTGCATCAAGCCAAACAATGATCGGCAGGCACACAAGTATGACAAAGAGAAGGTACTGGTACAGCTGCGCTATACGGGAATTCTGGAGACGGCAAGAATTCGGAGACAGGGTTATTCCCATCGCATACTGTTTGCTAACTTCATAAAACGGTAAGTACATGTACATATGAGCATATTTCTATGATTGTTGTCTGATGTTTGCTGAATGTCATCAGCATGCTTGGAGCTGTATAAAACAAAGATAAAGACAAAGTCCTTGTCAAAGATCACAAGCTAGACTGGACAGACAGAATATTTCAGACATGAGGGTAACACATCATTTTGATTTGTAGGAAAAGATCACACATCTCTGACCTATTGTTTCAGGCTCATTGCAGACTCAGGCAGAAACCACTCTGCTCAGTCTGAAAGTTTTCTCCAGAACTATAAGGGCTAGAAACTTAATATTTTAAATTAAATCTTAGAATTTGGAGCAAATGATGACATCCTCCAAAAACACATTACTGTATCTCTAGCCACTGAGAGCCAGTTTAGTTCAGCCTCTAGCTTTGCAGAGAGGCACATGATGATCTGGGTATTGCACATTAAAGATTAAGGTAGAAGTGCATAAATGCATGGTTTTGTTTTTTAAAGTGTAGTTGAGAAGTAATATTCATTTGTTAAGAGACTAGTCTCACCCTTGTTATAACTGGGAGAATGTTAAGTAAAAAAGTCTCCACTTGTAAGAGATTAAGCAGTTATTTTGCATTTCTCTTTTACAAATGTAGAAGCCAGACATTTTCCTGGATAAGAACTTAGATTTACAGGGGGAAAATAGAAGAAATTGTGCAGATAACACCCACTCTGACAGAAGCTTTTAAAACTAATAGGCACTAGAAGTAGACAGCCGATGACAGAGACACAGAAGAACAAGCTGATGATTTGATAAGTTTGTTTCGGGAGAGCATACTGGGGGGGGCATGACTGTGTCAGAAAAGCACAGCTTGATGAAGGCTGTTGAAAGTAGTTTCAAGTGAACAAGGTGTGTCTGGGGCTTTGGTTATTGCTTTTAAAGATTTTACTGCTAGTGTAAAGGGGGGAAGCGGAGAGCATAGTGAGCCAGATCCTCCACGGGTGTAAATCACTCTCGCTCCACTGATTTCAACAAGGCTGGGTTGATTTACACCCATGGAGGATCTGGCCCAAAGCACAAGGAGTTTTGTTAAATAGCTGGCAGTTTTTTATTGAGACTTACAGTCAGAGACCTGGGAAAATGGGAAAGGAGGTCAAGTGGACGGAAAATTAGCCAAGCCAATAAGCAGTCTCTCCTTTTTTTATTATACTGTGGGCAAAATATTGCCCTCATTTACACCTGAGCAATCCAGGCTTTGTGTGTACAGAGGAGCTGAATGACAAGAAAAGAAGGCAGCCAAGCTTGAAGGAGGCACACATAGTGTCCACATAATTGTTCTCAAACTAAGAAAACTAGGAAAACTTTATTGTATTTAAAGCTTTTGCATGTAAAGGATAATAAATATATGGAGTAAGTTTAATAAAAAGACTACCAAAGCTAAATCTAAAGCGATATCTAGGTGACTATTCAAACAAACAAAAGATGGGGTGTGATGAGGGGTAAAGAGAAGACAGTGCTAGTTGCACAGATTTCTTGAGGGACATGGAATTTATTCACTGATTTTAGGGAGAGCCTGCAATTCTGCACACTACTTTCTACCTCCTCAGAAAAAGCCTGGGTAAATAGTCTTTGCAATGTGCCAAACTGAGACTCTGTTGAAGCAAAGGAGGAGCAAATTCTAAGGTTACACACTCTCATAAGAATGCTCTGTCTTCAGCTGAATGCATCCAGGGAACTGTCATCTTAGAGCATTTCTGCTGATCTCAAATGCCGATTAAAACAGGAGGAGAGAGAGGCATTCTCTAAGGCACGGGTTCTCAAACTAAGGGTCGGGGGGTTATATGGGGGGTTGCGAGCTGTCAGCCTCCACCCCAAACCCCACTTTGCATCCAGCATTTATAATGGTGTTAAATATATAAAACTTGTTTTTAATTTATAAGGTAGGGTTACCATATTTGAACTTTCAAAAAAGAGGACACTCCGGGGGGGGGGGGGGTGTAGCCCCGCCCCCTAGCCACTCCCTCCCAATTCCCGCCCCCCTGACTGCCCCCCACAGAACCCCCAACCCATCCAACCCTCCCTGCTCCTTGTCCCCTGATCGCCCCTTCCCGGGACCCCTGCCCCTAATCACCCCCCGGGACCCCACCCCTTATCTAAGCCTCCCTTATCTTTGTCCCCAACTGCCCCCTCCTGAGACCCCCCCACCCTACCTGTCCCCTGACTGTTCTGACTCCTATCCACACCCCTGCCCCCGCCAGATCCCCCGGACTCCCACGCCCATCCCACCGCCCCCTGACCCCTCCCCCCAGAACCCCCACCCCATCCAACCCTTCCCTGCTCCCTGTCCCCTGACTGCCCCAATCCCTCTCCACACCCCTGCCCCCTGACAGGTCCCCCACAGAACCCCCGACCCATCCAACCCCCCCTGCTCCCTGTCCCCTGACTGCTCCGATCCCTCTCCACACCCCCGTCCCCTGACTGCCCCCCCATAACTCCCAACTCATCGAAACCGCTCCCTGACTGCCCCCCAGGACTCCCCTTACCACCATGCCGCTTGAGCCACTGGCTCCACGTGGAGCAGGCTGCCGTGTGCATAGCCCCTCCCCCACAGAGTGCTGAGGCAGGGGGAGGGGGGAGCGGGGGAGGGGCTCTGGCTGCTGGAGGCCAATCGGAGTGGCTCAATCGGCCCCAGCCACCCTATCAGCCGCGCTGCACTCTGCATGGAGGGGAGGGCTGGGGAAATCCCGGACCTTTCTATCTTATTACCAGTTCCTTCCGGACGGCTATTTAAAGACGAAAAAGCCGGACATGTCCGGGGAAATACGGACGGATGGTAACCCTATATAAGGGGGTCACACTCAGAAGCTTGCTATTTGAAAGGGGTCACCAGTACAAAAGTTTGAGAACCACTGCTGTAAGGTATGCAGGACCCAAACTGTAAAGGGCTTCATAGATCAGACCAACACCTTAAATTGCATTCAGCAAAGAACTGTAAGCCAGTATAGTCTCTGCAACACACATGCAGTATGTTCCCAGCAAGGAGTTAGTAGGCAGCCACCTTCTGCACCAGCTGAAGTTTTGTGGCCCCAGGCTAGGGGTGGCAGAGGCATGGGTATGAGATATTAAAATTCAATATTTGAAAGAATACCTTTAAACAGAAAACAACTGTAAAAATGATTGACATGTTCTTTGTTACTGATGTAAGGGTGTGACAGGATCCCCGGGGTGCAGCCTGGGACTGTGGGGCCGCTGTGCCCCTTTAACTGACTCCAGCCTGGGCTGTCTCTCACAATGCCTTGCTGGTGACCAGCAGCAAACCCCTCCAGGTGCTGTTATCACTCAGAACAACTGCATGTGGAGCCCCACACCCAGCTAGATTGCATGAATGATCCCAGAGCCACTCAAGAATCACAAAAAGATGCACCAGCCGAATCCCCCCAGCTCCCAGCACTGAACCTCAGGAAGATACCGTCTTGCACTGCTCAAGATGAGCCATGCAGATTTATTCATTGGTTCACCACTTCATCAATGGAGAGTGGATATACACTAGTCTTTGAAAACCTGAGCAGATCTATCACACACTTCAGACAAACTCACTGGTAAAGATAAACGGTAAAACAAATTTATTGACCACAAAAGATTGATTTTAAGTGATTATAAGTGATAGGCAAAAAGTCAGAGTTAGTTACCAAAATAAAATAAAATATAAGCATGCAGTCTAAACTCTCCACCCTATTAGACTGGGCAACATCTAGATTAAGCAGTTTTTCTCACCCCACTGTATATTGCAGTTCATAGTACACAGATCTGACCCTTGAAACCTGGGCCAGTCTCCTCTGTTGGAGTCTTAAGTCTTCTCAGTGTCCATGTTGCTTGCAGCATAGGTGGGGGAGGAGAAAAGGCCAAGCATGTGGCCACTGTGTTTTGTTTTATACCCTTAGTCTATGTGCTTGTAGAACACAAGTCCAGACATGTCTGGTGGGCACTGCTGAGTCTCTAGGCAAGGCTGAGCAATTCCCCTGGTGTGGCCTCAGTTGAGTCATTGCATTGTAGCTCCCTTGCTGAACAATAGCTGGTGATGTCTGTTCAACAGCACCCACCCGGGTGTTAGTTACCTCCCTGGTCATTGTCTCTGTAGAGCTAGTATCTGGGCACCTTCAAAACCTACAGCATATTTTAGTGAAAACCATACAACACAATTCTTATAATTTCATGTGCATTAATGATATGCATATATGGGTAGAAAAATGACTTCAGCAGATCATAACCTTTCCCCTGATACCTCACAAGGCCTGCTTTATATGCAAGATCACAATTATATATAAATGAGGAATATGGGGGTTACCGGGTGCTCCCCCAAGGTACAGAATGTCACAAAAGGATTATCCACAACATGCAAAGAAGTAGTAAAGGCAACGAATTGCCAAAGACTCTCACTAGACAGCATGTTTTCTGAGAGTCCTGTAGTGATGTTAATAGAACTAAAAAACCCTCCAGGGTGTACAAGATCTCTTTCATGCACCTTTAACTGTGTTTCTAATTTCTGTATATAAACACACAGTGATTTTTGGCATGTTCTTCTTTTTAGTACATTATGTATTGCTTCATACAAAAACATTTTAAACTAGGTTTCATTTACATGAATGGCGTGCATCTGCATTTTTCAGTCATTCCATATTACTGTAATAATCATATTTTTGTCTTTTAGGTATTACCTCATCTGTTACAAAACAAATGATGATCCTCCAGTCAGCCCTGAAACCTGTGCTGCTATCTTAGAAAAAGCCCGCCTTGACAACTGGGTTCTTGGAAAAACCAAAGTAATATTTTCACATACTTTGCATACATTTCACTATGTGTTTGTAAAGATATTAAGCAAACTCTGCTCTCGGTTACTCCACTGGAATTACTTTTGATTCACATGCGTAAAAAAATTATTTCATTGGACACCCCTTACTGACAATTAGGCTGAAATCCTGGTCCCTCAGTGGGGGGAGAAGAGTTAGCAGCAGATGATCTCAGATGTAGAGAGTGGGGGAAGATTTGGTTATGGACAGAGGCCACCTATAAAAAAACTAGGCCAGTAGCGCTGGAATATATTTAGTAGTGGGGGTTGCTGGCGGCCAGGACCCGAGCCCCAGGTGAGATGAGGCGTTGGGGAGCGGAGTGTGGGCGGAGGGCCAGGAGCAGGTCATAGGCGCGGGAAACACCCCCAGGTTTTATGCACAGAGCCAGCGGCTGGGGAGCAGGGCGCAGGGCCAGTGGTCCTGCATAAAACCTGGGGGTGCTGCAGCACCCCCGTACCCCTACTTCCCGCACCTATGAACTAGGCAGCTGCCTAGGGCAGCAGATTTGGCCGGTCACCTTTTAATCATGATGGAGGGATATCTGAAGCAAATTTGAGTGGTTTTGCAACTCTTTACACTGGATTACATGCCACTCATTCAAATTTGGCTTGGCTGCCCCTCTATCATGACTGAGGGGCAGCCAGGCCAAATCTGCTGCCCTAGGCCTATGAGGAGGGGGGCAGCACACTGAAGATTTGTGTAGGGTGGCAGATTGACTTGAGTAGCCTCTGATTAGGGTGGAGATAAATATCTGCTCCCTCATTATTGCCCGGTGGCACCAGTAGAATTTATCAGCCTCCCTCCCACCTGAGCCTTTCTAGCCTGATTTGTCAGAAAGGGCCTCCCTGCTGGGAAACTACAGGAGGTTTGCTAGACAGAGAAGGTGCCATAGGAGAAAAGCTGGTGTCTCCACACCTCAAACAACTTCAGCCTCAAGTCTCCCCTTCTCTGAAGGTAACGGGGGGGAGGGGGAACAGAAGATTCAAAGAGAGGTGGAGACATAGAACTGAAGCTGTCTGAGGTGCAGAGACACCTGTCTGAGGCACCTTTCTCCATGGCCACACCTCTTCTTGTTCACGCCTGTCTAATGAACCAGAAATGGATTCATAATGGGACTACCAGAGAAGAGAAGAAAGATCTTCCTCAAAGGCAGAGGGGTATTGCTGGGGCAGGTTTTTCTAAAGAAGGCTGGGACAAGGATCCATGGATGCACCTCCCCGCCCAACCTCTCTCATGTTGGGAGGTGGGACCAAAGGAGAAAATGGGGATGGGGAAAGGAGAATAACTGGAGGTATGGGAATTTATATCCCACTATTTACTTAAATGGAGTTACTCCAGATGTACACCAATGTAACTGAGACAGGATCTGACAGACAGAGACTATGACAAAAGGAGTAGAGAGGAGAGGTCAGAAAAGTCCTGAAAAAAATAGATACAATGGGACTGATTCTCCTCCTACCTACAGTAACTGGTTTCACACCAGTACAACTCCATTAACGTCAATGGAGTTACTCCTGACTTACTCCAATGTGAGAGCAGAATCAGGCCTGATGTTTGTATCACTTGTGCCAGTCTTGCTTTGGGGGTTGTTTTTCTATGGCGTAGGCTTCCCTGAAAGCAAATTAAAAAATAAATAAATGGCATGGGTTTAAGGTACTGGACAAAAGCATTAACAGACTGGAGTTAGTTTTGTGAAATATGCATCACAGGAAAACACTGAGGAGATTAAAGTATCTTCCAATGAAAATACAAATAGTGTTTTGGCCACTTGTGTTACCAACTCAAATTACAGAATTATTTCAGCTTTGTCACCTTCAAAAATGATCATTTAAACAATGGAACTAAAGGCTTCGTTCTTCCTCTGATGGTCATACAGAATTCCTGTTGATGCTAAATAGCCTAATACACATATATGAATCACTGTGAGAAGACTGTCTAGACCATATTAATTAATGCTGTGTATCACTGTTTGTTTACTCTCTTTAAGGTGTTCCTTAAATACTATCATGTGGAGCAGTTGAATTTAATGAGAAAGGAGACGGTTGACAGGATTGTTTTGATTCAGGCCTATGTCAGAGGGTGGCTAGGTTCAAAGAGATACAAAAAATTAAAGGAGAAAAGGGAAGAAAGTGCTATTAAAATACAGTCAGGTAATAGCTCAACAGCATTTTAGAATAAATGTGCATATGGATGAAATATGGCTTCTTACATTTTGTCCTTTTAAACCTGTTGCACTTGATAAAGCATTCTATGTTTGATGTTTTATGTATTTTTATGAAAATAAATCGGTTAATCAGGTTATGACAATAATCTCTTCACTACAGTTGTCTATCAATGTTACTTTTAAAAGGCAATTTTAACAACAAAGGAATGTGAATACATAAATAATATTTTATTCTTAAAATTCCAGTGTACTCTGACAATGTCACATAATATACCAGTGAAAAATTAATGTATTAACCACCTTGGATAATAAAACTAATTAAGCTATTGATTGAGAAATCGCTAATTGAACAGTCTCCTTTTAGCATAACTTTGAGCATCATCCTCTTGGAAGTTCTAACATCTACATTTTTTATATACTAATTGATTCCATAATTACAATATGACCTGGAGGACCCAGATTTTACATATTTTATACAGTTTGTGCTTCCTTGTCATAAATTTGGAAACCTGACTGACAATTCAAAAGTGTGTTTCTTTGTAAAAACATCCTGGAAATATATGATGTTTGAATACTTCAATTCTGATGCCATAATTCCTTGAAGAATTCTTTATTTTCATATTCTTCTATATCACCTAATGGATGAGCTTAAATTTTCCCACCTCTTTTTAGTTTACAGGGGCTTTGTTGCTCGTAAAGAATATGAAAATGGAAAAAATAAATACAAAATGGAAACATTTATTACCAGACTTCAAGCAGGTAAGGACTGTTAGCTTTCTAGACTTGTAATTCACTGTCTTTATCAATCTGCTTATACTCAATGTAGTGGGCCAGATCCTCAGCTGCTATAAAGCTACATTGACTGCAGTGGAGCTACATCAGATTGCACCAACGATCTGATGCACATATCTCTGCTTGTAAATATTGTATATATGTATGCACACTCAGGGGTGAAAATAACATAGAAGACTTACCGGTACGGGGTCCCAGCTCCAGGCCCCCAGAAGGGGCAGGGCCTCAGGTGGAAGGGGCCGGGCTGGAGGGTCAGCCTCCCCCAGCCAGCCCTTCCGCGCTGCCCAGCCTGCACCTCCCAGGGCTCCAGCGATGATTTAAAAGTCCTGGGACTCTGGTCGCTGCCACGGTAGCAGTGGCCGGGAGCCCCAGGCCCTTTTAAATTGCTGGGCCCTGGGGCAGCTGCGTACAGGCCCATAGCGGCAGCCACTTCTTACCTGTATGCCGTACCAGCCCACTTTCACCTCTATGCACACTATATATCTGCTTGCATTTAATGTATATATACAATATTTGTCTGTATGCTCTTGTATATATTGTTTACATTTTTGTATATGTTTGTTACATGTTAGATAACATTTACTTTAGAGAAGAGTCTTATCTATAGCTATGCATATGTCTCTGGTTGTCTTCTGTCATAGCTCTGTTCCTACCTATCAAAATGTTCTTTCTCTTCCTCTTTGCCAAGATATCTCTGCTGTGACATCTCCCAAGATTCAATTCTTGATCCTTTGCTTTTTTCTATCTACCCTGTCCCTCTTGGTCATTTTGATAACCATCACTTGTGTGTATGCAACCTGACACTGATCTCAGGTGGTGTATATTCAGGAGTAACTCAATTGCAGTCTCTGGAATTTTACCAGTGTAAAACTGGTCTGAGAGCAGAATCAAATCCAAAGAGGTCACCATTGAAAGTCAATATTTACCAACATGATGATATCTGAGATGCCCCGATTACCTCCTCAGCAGAGGGAATCTCAAACGCCACAATGTAGCAACAGCTCGTTCATGTTGATTAACCACTGCACTGTATCTTATGATATCTTTAATTCTCCTTTGTGTCCACTCTCTCTTCCTGACGTGTGGCTTCAGCTCAACTTCCTTCAGCATAAAAGAAGCAAAATCATATGATGCCCATTCTCTCACACTTTTAGTGGCTCTGCTCCCCATTTGTTTCAAAATCCAGTTCAAAATTGCCATCCTTGTTTTGAAAACCATCCTTGGACATGCTCCATCCTACCCCAACGATCTGGGCTAACTTCACAGGTGAAGCTAAGTAACTTGAAACAGATCAGATGCTGTCCAAACTTACATTTACACTGGTATAACTCCTTTGACTTCAGTGGAGTTACTCCTGATTTGAACCTATGTAAGTGAGAGGAGAATCAGGCCCAGAAAGTCTAAGGCTATGTCTACACTACAGACCTTACAGCAGCACAGTTGTATCCCTGCAGCTGCATTGCTGTAAGGTCTCCTGTGTAGCCACTCTATGCCAACGGGAGAGAGCTCTCCCACTGGCATAATTAAACCGCCCCCAACAAGCAGCGGTAGCTATGTCTGCACTAGAGCATCTCCCACCGACATAGCACTGTCCACACCGGCGCTTTGTCTGTGAAACTTATCTTGGTCAGGGGGGTGGTTTTTTCACACCCCAGACCAACAAAAGTTTTACCAACAAAAGTGCTAGTGTAGACAAAGCCTAAGAAATTCTAGAAAGAATCTAAGTTCATGTAATTTCCACTGTCTTTGGGGCCCCCTAAAAGTACATGTTAAATCCATTTATATTCATTTCTAGACTACGCTGTAGTCTGAGTCTGGCCCCCAGTGCATCTACTGGAGTGCAACTTGATGTAGCTCACGGAGAGAGGAATGCAGCAAGAAAGTCAGCTAATGGGGGGGTGTAAATAAGGCAGATAGGCCACCCCTACCTGAAATTTGGCTCCTTGGCATGTAATTCACACCATCTTAGAACCCATTACACTCACTTACACATCAGTAAATGTGTGCTGGGGAGTCTAATTTACACCACTTTACATATCAATTCTGAATTTGGCTTCTTCCATTCCCTACCCCACTCCCTAGTTCTTCTACCATTGCCTCCTTCTATGATCCTTCACATAATGTCACCACTGCAGGTGTGAGACCATTCTCCTCTGTAGCTTCTGTCATCTCAATAAACTTCCTGTATCCCTCCACTTCACTGACTTGCCATCACATTTAAAATCTCACTTGAAAACACAGCTTTCCCCACCTTGCCTCTACTATCAGGTTCCTGTCTTCTGCAGGTTTTTTTTATTTAACTCTGTTAAAAGTTTGAAATACAGCTTGGGTGTTGTCTAAAATGGTATTGTACTGTAATTTGTATCAGTTGCAAGAGGATACTTAATCAGAAAGAAAAGGAAAGAAATAACAGATGCATCGAACAAAGCAGCAACAACAATTCAATCTCACTACAGGGGATATAGGGAGAGAAAAAGCTTCAAAAAGAAAAGGTAGTGATCTTTTCCTTCTATTGTATCACTTAAATGTCTCCTGCTTCAGTAAACACATTGTCAGAATCAGCAATATTCTCTGGAAATGAAGCAGAATTGGATGCTTCTGTGTAGCACAAATAGTTTTACTCCTGGGGGCATTCTGCACCAAAAAATTAAAAATTCTGTGCACAATATTTTAAAATTCTGCAAATTTTATTTGTCAAAATAACACTACGTAATCACGCCAGTTTCAACTATTTTGGTAATTTATTTCAAAATAGCTGTCAGCAAGTATGTCTGTAACAATACAGACACACACAAAAATTCCCCCAGGAGTAGAGAGTGAAAGAAACCTCTATGACAGCCCAGTTCCTGTTTCTCTGCCCTAACCCCAGAGCCCAGCTGGGGGCCAGACAACCACAACCCCTCCCCCACAGAGCCCAGCCATGCCCCCCCAGCCAATACACCCAAAACTCCTCCCCCCAGAGCCCAACCATAGCCCTCCCCCAGCCCAGATAACTGCACTCTTTCCCCCCTAGAGCCCAAGGATCCAGGGGGAGAAACAGACTGATACTCAGTACCAGGCTTGCATGGAGTTTCCTGTGCTCTGCCCTCTCTTTCCCTCAGGGCATGCTGAGAACTGCAGCCAGGGCCGGCTCCAGGGTTTTGGCCGTCCCAAGCAGCCAAACAAACAAACAAAAAAAGCCATGATCGCGATCTGCGGCAGCAATTTGGCGGGAGGTCCTTCGCTCCGAGCAGGAGTGAGGGACCGTCCGCCAAATTGCCGCCGAACAGCTGGACGTGCTGCCCCTCTCCGAAGTGGCCGCCCCAAGCACCTGCTTGGTAAGCTGGTGCCTGGAGCCGGCCCTGACTGCAGCTGCCAAGATCCCTCTAGCTCCCTCTCCCTCCCCCCCAGCAGTGTCTTCTATGTGTGGCTCCTAGTGGCAGCTAGTAGCACTGCAGCCCTTTTCTGTGGAGGAAAAGAAATTCTGCACACACGTTAATTTCTGCAAAATTCTGCACTGCGCAGAGGTACAGAATTCCCCCCAGAGTATACATTATGCTCTGCTTGAGGAGACAGAGCCTGTCCCACTCCTACCTCGTCAGAAACACCCTGAAGCCTTGGCTTTCCACGCCGATCGTGCCACAATAGCAAGCGAGCGGGACAGAGTCTTACACGC
The DNA here is from genome assembly GCF_002925995.2 of Terrapene triunguis. Classification (NCBI taxonomy): domain Eukaryota; kingdom Metazoa; phylum Chordata; order Testudines; family Emydidae; genus Terrapene; species Terrapene triunguis. Next base: position 43,040,836 of record NW_020664435.1, read on the forward strand.
ACGACTGCCCACCCCCCCCTCGGTGGTGATTTATGTTTCTACTGGCTGCTCCAGGCACCCGAACCGACCTGCCTGAGCTGCCAGGGAGAAGCACGTCACTGCTTTTGCGGCTTCCCTTTGCTTCCCCATCAGAAGTCATTTTTCTGTGGGGAAGCAAAGAAATCTGCGGGGGATATGAATTCTGCACATGCACAGTGACACAGAATTCCCCCAGGAGTATAGTTTGTTTGCTTATTTTAAAAGATGGCAGTAAACATTTTTCTTAAGTTTTGTGACCTCAGGGGAGAAGAGGCAAATATGGGGTAAAAAAAAATTAGTTGGCAATATTTTGCCCACCTGTGATTTTAATATAAACTGATACTACTGATAGGTCCTGGTCTGTGTTTGGAATAGCTCTTCTTGAGACATTTCTATACATTGCATACACTTCTTGTCTGAATCAAATAAAAGTAAAAATGGAAAGAAATTGACAATCTGAAACATAGAAACTTCCTTTTATCCATATGTTGAGATGGGTACCCAACAATAAAACAGACTCTGTTCATGAAAGTAGTTTAGGACTCTTTCCAGGCACACTATGTTGAATGGCCAGTATTTTCACAGGCTGTTCTGGGCCTGCTCAGTGTAACTCAGCCAAGTAGGCATTCATCCTCGGAAATGCCCCTCTGAGAAGCCTTCTTCTTTTTTACCTTTTTAGGCTTTGCTTTTGTGGTGTGATTATGAGTGAGCCTAGTGGGAGGTAGCGCTAGAAAGGTTTGGTAGTCTTACCCATAGGAGAAGGAAACCATTCGGGAGACCACTCACAGCCAGTAAAGACAGTGCTGGGTAAAGAAGTAGAAGGATGTGGTTAGTGTGCTGTCCTGGGACTCAGAAGACCAAAGTTCAATTCCCTGCTCCATCACAGATTCTTGTTTGACCTTGGACAAGTTGCTTAGTTTCTCTGTACCCTAGTTCACCATCTGTAAAATGGGGGTGTTGTGAGGACAAATGCATTAAAGATAGGGAGGCACTCAGATATTATGGTAATGGGGAGCCATATAAGTACCTTAGGTAGATAGAAAGGAGCTATGGAAGGACTGCACAAGCTCTTTTAAGTGGTAGTGGGTTGAACCGGGTGAAAGGCCTGGCTTGGCATTTAACCTCAGCTGATGGTGACAAAGAAGGCCCAAGGAGTGTGCCAGTTATTCCCCTGGTGTCAGGGAATATTTTCCATATGAAGTTTTATGACCTGGATCCAAATCCATGAACATTCTTTTTGCATTGCTATTTGGGCAGTGTTTTTCCTTTGGGGGATGGGTTTTGGACTGTGTGAATTACTGAGGTTTTTGTACACTGCAGGAAAATACCTGTCTTTTTTTACTATCTGTACACTTTCAGTGGATTTTTTCTGTAACCTTTATCACCTGCTCTTTTATCATCTAGATTGCCACCCTCATTGCCCTTGGGCCATTTGACGGGGATATTCTTCCAGACTTAGAATATCATTCATGTTCACAAATATGTATATTCATTCCCCATTCCTAATCTGTGCTAGATGCGCTAGCTGTTTTATTTTCATTTTTGATTGATCAAATTGTCGTTTAGTACACAAACATTGCTACAGGAAATTGTAAGGTGGTAATCTGTCTGCTATAATATTTCCCAAATGCAATATGTCTCACACAGGGAATCACTTCTGAAGAAGGAACAAACTAAAAATGCAGCCTCCATTATTGAAAAAGAAAAAGATGAGCAACCTCAAGACAATGAAGAAAACCCAGCTGTGATAACAAACTCTCCTTCTGCAGCTGAAGAGGAAGCAGCTGTTATTGTTCAGAGTAACTACAGAGGCTACAGAGAGCGTAAAAAAATAAAGGAGCAACACAGAAAACTAGCAGACCAAGTGTCTTCTCCAGTGGAAAACTTGAAACCAGAAGTAAAGTCAGTTCAAAATGTAGCGCAGGAAGCTGAGGCTGAAACAGACAGAAAAGATAAGGCAGCTATTTTCAGTCAGAGCAGCTACCCTGGACACCCAGACAGACAGAACCTAGAGGAAAAAAGGAAAATGCCTCCAAGAAGAGAGAGTGCTTGTATGAAACAAAACCCCCCATGGCAGCATCCAAAGGAAGGTAAAAAACAGGCCTCTTTGAAGCAGTCATCTAAAAAAATGACAAAACTAGGCCTCCGAGATCTGACTCATCAGGAAACAATCAGCACAGATGAGCAAAACCAACTGTCTGTTGTTGTTCAGAATAAGTATGACAGTCACTTGGAGAGAAAACATCTGACACAGGAAGGGATAATACCTGGTGAAAATAAAGGAAATATAAGGAAAGACTCAGTAAGAGGCTCACAGAAGCAAGCTGAGCCAGAAAAACAAGGTTCAGAAGACAAAGACAAGGCAGCAGTGGTAATTCAGAGTAATTATCGAGGTTACAGAAGAAGGGGGCAACTCAGAAAAGAAGGGAAATTACCTTCTAAAAGTCAAGAGAGAGCTAGTGGAGAGCCAACGGAAGTAGCACATATTCAAAATAATGATTCCAAGACAACAAAAGATAGAGAAAGGTCTAATCCTCAGGCCGAGGGCCATAAGAATCTACAGGATGGCTCAGCAAAAGAGGCTTGTGATTTGGCAGCCTTTTCAAGACAGGTAAGAAGCTTATTAAGCTAAATATTTCTTGATAACTGTAGGAAATGTGCTAAGAGCAATGCATTAGATGATAGCTCACTGAAAATGGATGCTCTGACTCATACTACTTCAAAACATACAAAACACCGAAATTAACTGTAATAAGGGGCATTCTGTTCAGGCCAGTCAGTAAGTAACATTTTAAATCACTTTATTCTGTGCATTTAAATCACTGGTCAGGAATTGAAGAGTTGGGTTTATACAGATTTTGATATTAATTTATTCTGGCAGGGTTTTTAGGCAAATCAAACTCTCACTTAGTAGTTGAATTTTGTGTGTGTGTGGTGTGGGGGTAAATCTGTTTAAAATTTGTTTTCCTTAAATTATATCAAAAAATTTCCCCCTTCCAAGCCCTGTTCTTGCATAGATGAGCTCCCACAGAATGCAAGGGATTCTTAGGGTTCACCAGTTCCTTCTACAAATACTTTCCAATGGTGTACACTAGAGCTGGCCAGAGCATGACAATTCCGTTTCGTGACAACTTCCAAGATTTTGGAATTTGGTTTTGTTCTGCATTGGAGAAAAAACAAACCCTTTTGGACATTTTCATGAAATGAACTGTATCAAAACATCCGGATTTGGATCAAAAGGGGTAGGGGTTTTTTTATTCAGGTCACTCTCTCTGGTCAAAAGTGACCAGAGCCCACCCTGAACCTCAGGAAGCTTCCTGTTGAAAACGTCATTGAAATCACTAGATTGCCACAAAATGGTTCGGCTTCAGCGAAGCAGCATAGTTTGATACGAATACATTTCCCTGAAATGTTGTGGATGAACTCCTGGCCCCGTGGAATTTAATGGCAAAGCTCCTGTTGATTTCAGTGAGACCAAGATTTCACTCTGTAAAATTCAGGTATTTTAATGGATATTATATAAAAATCTACAATTTGTGCTACAAGTGGAGAGACTGTCAGGGTTGGGGGTGGGCATTGTCCATTTTAACCTAAAACCAGAAGCCCCAGTCAAGATAAGTGGTTTTTTGAAATGCTGACATTTGCCAACTAAGGCCCTGATTCAGCAGAGTAGTGAAGTCCTTACTCGCCTGTTTAAAGTTATGCACATGCTTAACCACCTTGCTGAATAAGGTTATCATACCCGTTCCTAGTGCGTGTTCTGCACAGTTGGAACCCTGCTCTCATTGACTTCAAAGGGACTCTGCATGGACACAGACGTGAGCCTCTATGGAGCAGTTTGCAGGATCAGTTATTATTACACATGCAGTGTTTGTCACAGGGCTGTGATGGAATTATTTCATGCTTTCAAAAAAGCAGTGTACTGCATAAAAGCAGTTTGTCCAGTCTCTGTTTACCTTATTGTTCCATCTGCAGTTTCTTACCCTTGATTTACCTGGAAACATGGAGATCTCTATCTTGTATTATTTTTTTTAGATATCAAAATTATCCGAAGACTATTTGGCACTGCAGCAAAAGTTGAATGAAATGATTTTGTCGCATCAGCTGAGGCCAGTGATGCTGTCCAAAGATAAACAAACAGATGGCCGACTTTCTCCTCATGTGTGTCAATCAGGTAATATTCAACCTTCATGTTTATCAATAACATTAATGTCCCTCAGGGGCAAGTCTTGCAGCCACAGAGGGTTCCATGACAAGGATTCATAGTCATAGATTTTAAGGTTAGAAGGGACCACTAGATATTCTATTTGGACCTCCTGTAAACACAGGCCATAAAACTTTGCCCCGTTTCCCCAGCACTGAGCCCAATAACCTGTATTTGACCAAAGCATCTTCCAGAAAGGTATCCAGTTTTGATTTGATGTCATCAAGAGATGGAGAATCCATCACTTCCCTTGGTAGTTTGTTCCAATGGTTGTTCACCTTCACTGTTAAAAATAAGTGCCTTGTTTCTAATGAGAATTTGTCTGGCTTCTGACTTCAGCTTCAGCTTCCAGACATTGGCTCTTGATATGCCTTTCTGTTAGATTACAAAACCCTTTAGTACCCAGTATTTTCTCCCCATTTAAGGTACTTATACACCATAATCAAGTCAACTCCTGACCTTCATCAATGTACGGCATTTTCTCCAGCTCTCGACTCATTTTTGTGGCTCTTCTCTGTTCCCTCTCCAATTTTTCAACATCCTTTTAAAAATGTGGACACCAGAACTGGTTGCTTTATTCCAGTATCAGTCTCCCCAATACCATATCCAGAAGTAAACTCAGTTCCTACTGATTTTATACATTTATCTATTTATACATCCAAGGATCACATTAGCCCAACTTTTGTACTGGTGATCCCTTTCACATAGCAAGCCTCTGAGTGTGACCCCCTCTTATAAATTAAAAACATTTTAAAATATATTTAACACCATTATAAATGCTGGAGGCAAAGTGGGGTTTGGGATAGAGGCTGACAGCTCGCGACCCCCCGTGTAATAACCTCGCGACCCCCGAGGGGTCCCGACTCCCAGTTTGAGAACCCCCGCATTAGCCCTTTTTGCCACAGCTTCACACTGGGAGCTCATGTTGTCCATTATGACCTTTAGATCCTTTACAAGAGTCACAGCTTTCCAAGAGACAGTCCCCCATTCTGTAAGTATGACCTCCCTTCCTTGTTCCTAGATGTACGACCTTACATTTGATTATGTTAATGTATATTGGTGGAATGAGCTCAGCTACGAGGTGATCTAGCTCACTCAGTGTGAATTCCCTGTCCTCATTGTTATGTACCACTCCACCGGCTTTGTTTCATCTGTAGATTTTATCAGCAGTTATTTTATATTTACTTCCAGAATCATTGATAAAAATGTTGAATATTGTCAGGCCTAGAATCGATCCCTGTGGACTCTCCCATTCAATGATGATTCTTCATTGAGATTTGTGAGCAGTCAGCTAGCCAGTTCCTAATCCATTGATCATGTGCTCTGTTGAGATTGTATAGTGCTAATTTGTAATCATAATGTCATGTCGTACTAAGTCAAAAGCCTCAGCAAAGTCTATTACATCTACAAAGTTACCTCTACCAAACTTTTTGCCTCATCAAAGAATAAAATCAGATTTGTTTGACAAGACCTATTTTCCATAAAACCATGTGGACTGGCATTAATTATATTCCTCCCCCTTAATTATTTATTAATTGAATCCCGTATCAGTTACAGCTGCATGATAACTGGTGCAGTTCTGCTGTGCAACAGGAGACAGCCTTTGGGGGGAGGCACAGTGGTTACATACCTTCAGCACACCATGAATCTCTGGTCCTCAGAGGGCTCCCTGAATACTAGCCCATGTGGGACAGATGGGGGTAGACAATGGAAGGGCCAGAGTGAAGTCAAGGGTGTGATTGCTATGCAGATCACCAAGACCTGCCCAACATGGAGAGGTGCATATGAAGCTGTAGAGACTACTCTTGTCTTTTGGGTTAGGGTTGGCTCTGCTGAGTAGTTCCCCAGCCTGGTGGGAAGGTTTCCTCTAACCCTGGTGCATCAAGTGGTCACCATAGCCCAGGCTTAGAATTTGCCCTTCAGTGTTCAAAACATACTACAGTATCATCACTATAATATTGTGAAGGTGAGTCTCATGTACACCTAGGCCCCTTTACATACCTCTGGCAATGTGAAAGGGGCCTTAAAGTACACGTGCATGTACTTTACCCCCATTTTAAGGGCCTTTCACACTGCCAGAGTGCAATAAAGGGACCTCAGTGTAGATTAGAGTCAGGCCTTGTAAGTGTAAAGTGTAAAGGCTGTTCCTTGTTAATCCCCAGTTATTCCTGGCAGCATGCTTCTGCAACTGACTTCTGCAAGAGAGAGCAAACATCAGATGGAAAACTCCATTCCAGGATTTTGGCAGGACTTTCATTTTAGACATGTTAATGATTAGCAGGTTTATGCTGAATTCTTTATTACATTTTACTGATTTTTTGACAGTATGAGGCTAATTCCTTAGATAATATAGTATTAAAGGCTCATTCTTTGGAAAATAGCAAATGCTTCTTAAACATTTCCCTACAGAACATAGATAAGAGAGACAGGGAGAGGGAAATACAAGACCTATTTTGCCAATTAGAAAAAGATCTTCTTATTTAAAAGTGATAAAAACTCAAGTGAACCCAGGTGGAAATATATGCCAATATGTTTCTGTGAATTACAAAATGGGCCAAATTCTATCCAATTACACTGGTGTAAATCTGGAGTAGCTCCACTGAAGCCAATAAAATTACAATACTTAACACCTGATAGAGGTCCAGAAGGAGACTTTCAAAGGGACAAAGGGGAGTTAGACACCCAATTCCCATTGAAAGTCAATAGGAGTTTGGCACTTAACTCCCCTTTGTTCCTTTGAAAAACTCCCCGTGCCTGGCCTGGGTTTCTGTCCATACAACCTCATAATGCAGCCCTTATCTGTGCCTCTACTTTCCCTTTAAATGCCATGTTTTTTCTACGGCAAGATGGGTGAAAAGTATTACATCACCTCCTTTTGAACATGGTGCAAAGAATGTCACACATTTCTTTGAGTCAGACCCTGGTGCTATTGAAGTCAAAGGCAAAAGTCCCATTTAATTTTATCAGGACCATGATTTTGCCCTTTACCAAATAAAATTAAATCTGTTTCTCACCAAAAAATGTACTGTGGTTTTTAACAAAATGAGGATTTATTTCCTCTATCTACTTTCCAGACAAATGTGGGCACCTCTGACATGCCAGCATTTGATCCTTTTTTGCACCAAATGTGATAGTTTGAGGAATAATACATCTGAGAGCTCTGATCCATAAACAAAACATAATTTTTTTTTTTTTTTTTACTTAAAGTGTAAAAGCTTTTTTTGTTTGTTTGCTTGTGTGTTTGACTAAGGCACAATTAACTGCCTTTGGAAAAGTGCCAGACATACCTTTCAAACATTCAAGACACAGCAAAAATGGTATAAAAGGCCTGTAAGCTCATGGTCATAAACATAGAGAAATTCATACTTTATAGTCAAGCTATGCCCTTTCCAAAAGGGCTCATGCAAATTCTCCAGAAGAACGGTCAGATTCTAAAAGAAGTTTGATTTCCTGTGCTTGGATTTTGATTAAATTGCTACGGTCAGCAAATAGGCAAGGTAAGTGCAGCGTGTGGAGAGGAGATACTATTTAAAGTGGATGCAGTTCAAGGGCAAAATTGGGAGAATGGGCACAAGTTTACTGAGAACAGAACAGAACAAGAATGTAAAGCAAAGCGCAGCCACAGTTGCTCTCCTGACCATGGACAGCCCCTTAAGCCTAATCAAACATGAAACCGTATTTTCTACCGTGTCAGACCAAATGATCATTCTAGCCTATAAACTCCTAGCCAGCTGACTAACATGTCAGTTAATGCTCTACTCCTTTAAAGAGAAACCCCAGCAAACCAATCCCCTGTCACTTTCTCCAAGAGGGTTTCTAAACAAACTATACCCTCCTTCCCCAATCAACAGGATTGGAAGACAGTGACTACTTCCCGGTAAAAGAAGTTTGAAAATTGCTTTACAAGTTACCCACCTATAAGTGCTAACCACCCACAACCACACAACACTTTGATCAAAACTATGAATTTAGGGCCCAATTTTCCAGGCCATTAAGGTAGCTTTGTTATGGGTCACAAAACTGTCTTAAAGCTGGTGACTCCAGCCAGTGTAGGATTCTCCCTACCTATGAGAATCCTGGTATGGTATAGAGCTGCTCAGCTGCTTCTACTCAACCCTCTCCCATTGCTGGTGCATTCCTGGTCCATTTCACACCAGGTCCCGCCCATCGTTATGAACTTGTAGCCATGGGTGGCAGGTGAAACCCTCCTTCAGGGAGCCTAACCCACCGACCCTGCCACTTCTCCCCGCCATGGCCAGAGGAGCCCCCAGGCTCCCACACACACTACCGGAGGAGCCCCAGCCCGGCCAGCCCCAGCACCAGGCCACCAGCCAGCCCCAGCCACTAGCCCAACTCCCGGGCCAAGCCACTGGTAGGCCCGAGTTCCAGGCCACCGGCTGGAATTGTGGCCCTGCCGGCTTCAGGGGAGAGGGGGAGGAAAGCGAGGCCTCAGGTGGAACCTGGGCAGGCCATGGCCTGGGTTAGGGGAGGCTTAGCCTGCCCTGGCCTTTGATACCCACCACCCATGCTTGTAGCCTTGGAATCCTTGCCACTTGGTTGTGGGTTTTTTTAACAAAAAATTTTTTTAAATTTATTTTACAAAAGATTAACCTAATATGGTGTGGAGATCACTGAGTGGGGAGATCAAACTCCTGGGAACTAAAAAGTATATCTGCTGATTGTAAAACAAGAATCTCCTTTTATTGAGGACAATGATGCAGCATATTGAGAAGTGTTCCTCTGAGAGGAGGCTCTTTGTCTCAGAGATGCCATAAACACGTTGTGATGTGTGTCAGCTGACTACCCAGGATTTCATTGATTACCAGAACAATATATTGCACCATCTTAATTTAAATGAAACAAGCACTGAAACAGTTTCCTTACCTTGTCAAATCTTTTTTTTAAACTTTCCCTTTATTTTTAGTAGTTTACGTTTAACACAGTACTGTATTTGCTTTTTCTTTCTTTCTTTTGTTTGTTTGTTTGTTTGTTTGTTTCTGCTGCTATCTGACTGCGTATTTCTGGTTCGAAATGCGGTGTGTGGTTGACCAGTTAGTTCGTAACTGTAGTGTTCGTAACTCAGAGGTTCAATTGTATATGCTAAACTTGCATGTTCTGTGTAGTTGACACTAGCAGTTCCTACTAACTAGCAGTTCCTACTTAAGTGATGCTACTTATCACAATAAAGCTAACAAGGATAGCTTCTGCCAGACAATGAACTGTCAAAGGGTGGTTTTATAAGCGTAAAGGAAGCTTGACTGGGCTAAAGCTGGGACCAGGGAGTCAGGAGTTCTATTCACCCGTTATGTATGAAATTCTATTAATTCTCCTGAACCTGATGTGCTTTGGGTGTGAAGCCCATCTGGAGTTCCACAGCCCAGCGGGGCTCCACCCCGTGCAATACTGCTCCAATTTTGAGGGAGAATTAACCCTCATCAGTTCTTAGAACGTTTGTTAAAGGATGATTAATGCTACATTTGAATAGTGATGAAGAGAAGAGCAGGGAGAGGGAGGAGGAGGGGGTTCAGATTTGCTTGGGGAATGTTTTTATGCAGACTGGGAATCCTGTCCTGTACACCAAGCAAAGCTCCTGTATCAGCTGGGCATAAACAGGAGTGTGCAATATATTAAAATAAGAGAAAATACTGGAGTAATTACAAAGCTTGAAAGTCAAATAGTTTGAATCTAGGCATAGCAGAACTAGCTTCAGTAAGATATGTATCTTAACAATAGCCCTGTACATCCCAATAAGTGTTCATTTACTATAGCTGCATATTATCTGAAATGGGCATGCAGAATACATATGGGAAATATGGGCTTCCATTTAAGTACTTACTGTATACAAAACATTACCAATTGGTTTGCACTTTTTCTTTCTGAATGTACTGTATGTAAAAATGCACTGTAGATTAGTAAGAAATGTACTTCTATTTCAGCTGCTTCTTTTGTTGAATTATTGTGTCCCATTCTGGTGTGTAGTGACCTTCATGTCCACAGAACAAAGATACTGCACACAAGCATCAGTTATCTAGAAACAATCCCTAAAACTGAATTCTGAATTTTTCTTCATAAAAATCATGGGTAGCTCTAGAAAAAAAAATCAGAACCAATAAACTAAGCTATCTATAGTATGGCTAACTAAGCCAGACATATATGGTCTATCACTAAGTGATATACTGTTTATAATACGGAAAGAAGCCTTGCCATCTTCTTTCCTACTCATTTTGAAGCAATGATTTTATTTTTATTTAGTGCAGTTTTCACACTGAGTGGCTCCCTTGCTGTTCTGTCCCCAATAAAGGCATTAATCAGTGGATGGCAATGATTGCCGACCCTTTGCTTGTCTTTAAATCAGATGACATTTAGATTTATATAATTACTATGATGATTTAAATGATAATTGTACACATTTTCCTCAACATCACTTGTTTAATGTGTCATTTTACAGCTGTATGCATGAATCTAGAATTGCATTTTGTATGCCAAACAGGAACGCGTCTGCCTTTATCTACGAATAGACTGGCATTGTTCATTTTGACAGCTTAGCAGCTCCAAAGATAACATTTTTATACTTTGCAGAAAATGATTTCTACTAATCACAGAAGGTAAGGGGCTGCAGGAGAACTGGCTGATGTGGTTGTGCCAATGTAAAAGGTTTTAAAGTATGTTCAGTTTAATAAAAAAAATGCAAAATATGCAGTTTTTTTCAAAATACATCTGTGTCGAGAAGGCCAAAGTAATCTTATTTCAGCAGGTTTTTTAAATAGGCTGTAAAAGAACTTTGGTCCAGTTTTACAAAAAGGCATGAGGCAATCCGTGCAAGGTTCCTGGAATGAACCAGTCTCCATAGGCTGGTCACTAGCAGGATTTACAGAATATATCTCTTTCCAGGAAAACGATGATGCCCATCACCTCAAGTACCTAAATGGAAGATCAAATGCAAAAGCTCCACTAAAGAATTTTCTACTTTTAGGGTGAAATTCAAATGGGTGCAAAAGATCCACTCCAGATTACCCCCTCTTGGTCCTGGCAAAGCATGAGGAGCTCTGATACATCTGAGGAACTAGCCCAGTATGCAAGGGAGTGAAGATTCAGGTGTTTTGGCCCTGATTTGGGCTTATGTTCCTTCTGCTTTAAGCTGTCAGAATGCAGGTATAACTAGCTTCTCGGGAGTTACCCAGATGTTGGGGGAATCTCTAGATGGCATAGGACCAGCAGAACAGCCCTGTTCGGTCCCCTTCCGAACAACCCTCCAGCAGAGGGGCATGGCTAGGGAAAGTGACGCAACCAACTCCTTCTGCTGTCCAGTCATTTTTTGGCTGCTGTAATGGTCCTGTGATGGGCTGTACCTGGCCTTTGCAGCTCCCTACAGGGGGCCCTGCAGTCCTACTACACCAGACCCCAGAAAGCAGCGAGGTGGGAGGAAAAGAGCAGTAAAGGTAGATCCTCCAACCTTGCCTAGAGAGACCTCACTGAAGCAGCCATCTTGGAAGCTAGAGAGACCTGATCCTCCAAGGGCCAGAAGGACTAGTGACAGCCAATCAGAGCCCAGCAGGCCCAGATAAAAGAAGTTGAGTGGCCTAGAAGGTCAGTTCCTAGTTGGGACCAGAGGTGTGAGGAAGGGTCCTCTGCTCTGGCCAGAAGCTCAAGGAACAGCCAGAGTTTGTATCTGGTTGTATTTTGCATAGCTGGGTTTTCAGAAAGAGGACCCAAGACCCTTAACCCTGAGATAAAGGTGAAGCCAAAAGGGGCCAGGTGGGAAGAGGCCCAGGGAAGAAGCAGGAACTAATTGAATTGAGCCATATCTGGCTGCTGTTTAGAGGGTCCGTGGGGTGGAACCTGGAGTTGGGTGGGCCTGGATTCCTCTATCAGCCGCAGGTAAATTGGCAGAAACCCTAAGAAGGGGACAGGACTTATTTGGGAGCATGAAGAAAGGGCAGAATTCAATGGGCCCAGAGCCAGGGCTGAAGACTGTAGTGAGGGCAAAATAGATTATTCATTGGACTCTTTACTACCCCAGAAGGACTTTGTGACTCAGCCAGAGGGCCAACCCACTGAAGACACACCAACATCCACCTGCAGGCAAGCCAGGAGTGATAAAAGGACTGTGGTGCTACACCCTGCCACTTGGAGGCGCTCCAGAGATTAGCGCCCCTTCAGAGGCCCTTTAGGTGCTGTGGCAGCCAAGTGTCAGTTAAAGCAGCCAGTAGCAACCCTAGCTGTTTTGCTGATGGAAAACATTTTTGGTTCCCCCACTCACCCAAGCAACAGCTCACCTGCTCGCTCACCCCTAGAACCAGCCCTGAAAGCAACCCTCTGGAAGCTCTAGTTTATGCTGGGAACTGGACAGATCCCTGGCAGGGCACAGAATCCAGAGGGCCAGACAGGTGGTATACAGCCACTTTGTCCCGTCCATCCCATCCTGGGCTTCACCGATCTCAGATTACAAGCAGCTCAGAGACAGGGCATTCGTTTCTACAAGGGATTTAATGTTGTGCTAGTCCTAAATGTGGTATGCCCAGAGCATGATCCTGAAAGAGGCTCAGCACCTTCACCTCCCATTTAAGTCAGTAGAAGTTGACAGCACTTAGTCCATTGCAGGATTGAGCTCTCAGTTCTGGACCGCTGCCAAAATATCAATACACCAGGAATCTGCAGCTACTGCTGAGCCTGCAGAGGGAGTGATATTTACTGACCTTCTTCAAGCTTTTCTTACTTCGGCAGTTGGTACTTGAATATTTCAAACTAATGCACAGATGCTCACCCCAATTTCTAGAGAATTCCTGCTGCCTTGCTCAGAACATGTACAAATAGCTGTGAACATAGGTGCCGACACTGTAGGTGCTCCAGGGCTCAAGCACCGACCGAAAAAAATAGGGGATGCTTAGCACCCGCAGGGCCAGATTAATCTTTTGTGGGCCCCAGCGCCCTCACTGTGACCCCGCCCCTGCTCTGCCTGTGCTCCGCCCCAAAGCCCCAGCCCCGCTCAGCCTCTTCCCCCCTCCAACCCCCACCTGCCGCTTGTGTGGGCTGAGGAGGCAGAGAGGAGCACCCACCAGCGAAAACAAAAGTCAGCGCCTGTAGATGGTCCAAATCCTGAAGTCTATATTCTTTTTTTTTTTTTTTTTGGTCAGTCAGTGCTTTGCCTGAATAAGGGCGAAGTAATGAAGTAGGAAGGCCTTTGAGTTAACTCTCTCACCTTTGTTTAGTTTTGGTTGCTTGGTGCCAGACAATACAACAAAATTGTAGATTCTAATATCTTTAATTTCCTAACAGAACTGTTAAACATTTCTTAACATTAACTGCCAACCATCCTGCTCACATACTCGATCAGTGAATTTGCCACCTTGATCCTATATAAATCTATGCCATACTTTTGGAATCCAAACTTGTCCTTCTTAAACATTTGAGTATCACTTGCACAAACATAAATTTTGATAGGGTGTTTCATGCCCATAAAGCACAAAAGATTTGCCTTCCTGAGCATAGATTATAGTGAACGGTATTGTTAAGGTTCCAAAAAAAAAAAAAATCTAAGTCACTAAAGCAAAACCTCCTTGTTTTAGCTATTGATTGTGATTGTATTCATGGTGTGCACTCATGCTGTCTGAACAGAATCATTTTTTAGCTGTTCAGCTGTATTCCTAATGGTAGAATCTCAATAAATGTAATGTTTTATGTAATATTAACATTTTTTATTCTAAATTCTCCTTATCCACTAAATTTTTTCCCTACTGATACATCCATGTATGTCACTGATGGTGGCCTGTTTGCATAACAGCCATGGTGTATAGAGTGGAGAGTCAGGAGATGTAGCTTCTATTCCTGACTGTGCTAATGACTTGCTGTCACGTAACCTTGAGCAAGTCACTTAACCTTTCTGTGTCTCTGTTACCCCATCAGTAAAATAGGGATAATAATGCTCACCCATCTTTGTAAAGTGTAATGAAACCTGGAGATTAAAAGTGCCATAGGAGTGCCAGTAGCACCTGAATACCAGAGAGATAGGTGCTTTAGAAATATTTAAATTAGCTATAAAGTATTATTTTTCCTTTCAAATATGCAGAAATAAAGCCCAGCTGGTCAGCTCCTCCTAAATGCACGTGAAACCCTGGACAAAATTATGCCATCTTGTAATTTACTATGGAGAGATCAGGTACCATGAGAGACCCTTTTCTGAGTAACAGACTCTAGAAGCAAAGTTTAATGGGCCTGATAGAAAGGGATGATTTTCCTCCTGCTTTCTGTCTCATCACCCACTGCAATGGTGTGCTGAATGTCTGGAAAACAAGCACACAGAAATTCATCTTCTCTAAGGTTCATGAATCTAATTTGCCTTCCAACCAAAACCTAGTAAGTAAAAGTTCTCTGGTCGTATTGACAACTAATGAAAAGCAGATTTCATTACTCTATGCATAATGAGTTGTCCCATATTACAAATACCAACTACAGTATTTGTATTTCATAAGAAAAGAACACACAAAACTAAGAGCAGAAAGAAATCTATTAACCACTAGTTGACTCTCTGGGTAAGTGAACTAAATTCTGGGTAGGGCTAAATTCACCTCTGGTGTAACTCCATGTGAATCAATGGAGTTACATCTTGGATAATTCAAAAAATAAATCCAGACACATCTGTGGCTTTCTTTGGAACTTCACAAAGAAGGGAAATTCAGAGTTTTAGGGTTATAATCTTAAAGGGCCTGCTGTTCTCCAGAATAATAATTCAGTCCCCTAACTTCTTTTTTCATAGTTTCTAGTGTCCATACTGCAGCATGTAAAGCCCCTGAAACCAACTTCATCACTGCTATGGCTCCTAATTTCAATTACTACTACTCAAGTTCTCCTCTCAGTTACACTGGTGTTCCTCAAATCTGGAGTTACTCCATCGACTTCAGATTTACACCAGTGTAACTGAAAGTAGAATTTGGCCTATCAGTTTGCATCTCCAAGGTATTATAGTAATTGCACAGTTAGCCTCTGTGGTATGTAACAGGAAGTGATGTATTGAAAGAGAAAATGTCTATAGCAGCTGGTAGTGGAGCTAGCAGAGGCTGCTTGGAACTTGCAAGAATTGTGCTTAATCCCATTGGGGCTGAATATATAGAAGGAGAGCTCCATTTGATGAAAAGCCAGGAAATAAAGATTTCCAGACTCAGGAGATTTATAGGAGTTGGAAAAAATGGAGGAAGGCGGAAGTAACCTGAACCAATTGAACCCTCATCTCATCCATGAAGCAAGGGCATGCAAGTCAAATTTAGATATGTATATGGAAAGTATAATATAGACATTTATGTTGGCAGATTTTTCCAAATGATTTAGGTCTAGGTAAAAAGATGCTCTTGTTAGCAATATAATTTTCAGTAATCAAAGCAAGTTGTCTTACTGAGACCTTATGATTGTTAAAATAATTTTTCTGAGTGTAGGAAGAGTAATTTTCAGCGCAGTTATGCAGAGGAGTGACTCTCTCAGCTAATTTCGACTGGAATAGTTTTCATCTGAAAGAAAAGTATACTGTAGGTCTTTGACAGTGATGATGTGTCAGATAAGATCATGAATAATGTGATAGCAGGTAGGGTAATGATCTCTTGTGTGAATATAAAAACAACAGATCTACTTTCTTGGGCTTTTCCTAGTGCTCCACATTTTTGTTCATTTTTTCCAGATTTTCATGTGATCATAGCAATCACTCAGATACAATTTTTGAAAACATATAACAGAGTTTTTATTATAGTTAATTAAACTACTTTTATCATTTTAGGTTATCATTTCTGATTTAGACTCCTGATGTGTTTGCAAATAAAATACAATGGGATTGACTCTATCTTCTGTGTAAGTCAACCATAACGCCACTGAAGCCAATTGAATTGCCCCAGTGTAAAACCAGCATCATAACAAGAGTAGAATCAGTAAAGTAGAATGTATCTATATTAGGCCCAGTATATCTGTTTAAATGAAACTATGATTCATATTTAATCTCAATTTAGTAAAATGAATTAGTTGTATGTAAATTTCATTGTCTAAAGTGAATTATCTATACCCTGACTTTGAAAAATACCATTGTTCTCTTAAAGGTAAAATGTTGAGATAATAGTCCATTCATTACATTAGGAGCAGTTTGCATTTCAGATAAGAAGCTGAAACAATAAATGGAATCATTACCCTATTACAGTTTAAATTAACATTATTCCTTCTGGCTCCTCAATATACCAGTGACCTTTACAAGCCTTATTTATCACACATAACAAAAAACGTATACAGCTAATTTTCCAGGCGCCAACACTGATGATCATTTCTCATTATAACTACTTGTGCCACATTCTTAATTTAAAAGGTGTTATGATGTAGGTAGAATAGATTTTACTTCCCCAGAGTAAAATAAACAAAAGTTTCTGGGAGCTATTAGGATATATCTACACTGCAATTAGACACCCATACCTGGCCCATGCCAGGTGATTCAGGCTTTTGGGAGTCAGACTAAAGGGCTGTTTAATTGCGGTGTAGACATTTGAGCTTGGGCTGGAGCCCAGGCTCTAGGACCCTGCAAGGAGGGTCCCAGAGTTAGGGCTGCAGCCCAAGCACGGATGTCCCCGCAGCCCAAGCCCTGTGAGCCCAAGTCAGCTGGCATGAGCCATCCCCAGGTTTTTAATTTCAGTGCAGACATACCCTTAGAGAACAAAATGTATTCTTTCCTTCCTTACCCACCTGAGTGTTGTTAGCACTCTGGTTCATGGGCAAAACTCACTTCAGGTAGAACAGCAGTACTTCAATGGATTACCATTGCAGCGGAATATACTTTCAGTAGTTAGCAATGTGAATAAGCCATTGTGGGGCAGATTCTGTCCCCAAGTACAATATCCATGTATGGGCCAGGAAACTCAGAAGTTTCCCTCATGGAGTTTCCTCTGAATTATTTTGTTGTGGGACAGGGAAGACCAGGGGCCCAGCCTAAAACCTGGCCAGTCTTGAAGATATACTGGGACACAATGCCATCCGTGCAGAGCAGGGCCGGCTCTGGCTTTTTCGCCGCCCCAGGCGAAAAAGCCTCCGGCCGCCGCCCCCCCCCCGCGGGGGGGGGGG
>NW_020664435.1:43058537-43085468 GCF_002925995.2 Terrapene triunguis
CGGCTGGGGCTCGGCTCTCCCCCCCCCGGCGGCCAGAGCGCCGGGGGGGAGGGCGGCCAGAGCACCGGCGGGGACTCGGCTCTCCCTCCCGGCGGCCAGAGCGCCGGGAGCAGGGCAGCGAGCCCCGGCTGGGGCTCGGCTCTTCCCCCCCGGCGGCCAGAGCGCCGGGGGCAGGGCGCCGGGGAGGAGGGCGGCCGGAGCCCTGGGGGGAGGGCGGCGAGCCCCAGCTGGGGCTCGGCTCTCCCCCCCTCCGGCGGCCAGAGCGCCGCGCCGCCGCCCCCTTCCAGGTGCCGCCCCAAGCACCAGCTTGGGTGCCTGGTGCCTGGAGCCGGCCCTGGTGCAGAGATCCTGTACTCTCACATTATCCCTTGGCTTTGCCCTGCTCCCTGTTAACAGGGCACCAACACAGCTTCACTGCTACAGGCTCCTCAGCAGTGTCTATCCTGGGGGCATCCCAGTGTGAAGGAAGCTCCACAGCTGTCACTGTCTTCATTAACTTTCCTCTGGTGTTGATGCTGAGCACAGGGGGGATGATGCTCATCTCCTGCCTCAGCCACTCCCTGTATACTCCTGGTTCCCCACAACCACAGAGTCCTCCATGGGTTTAAAGGAAAGGGAACACTGATGTAGAGGTGCCTGGCTCTCCCTTTCCATGTGAAGAGACTATGATCCACAGAGGGTTCTTCTTTGCACACAACCAAGGAAATGATCTGGCCTTGACATAGCTTTTGGATTAATCTTCCATGATGCACATTGTGCATGTGAGTGTTTAGATTGGGTGTGCAGGACCTCAATGGGTATTAATACTTACTACCCTTCAGTACAGAAGAGTCAATATAAAAGCTGTGTGCTTTTCATGAAGCAATTTCAGGATGTCCAGAGAGCTTTTATTTTCTATTTTGTTTCATATTTACCAACCAGTGTAGCTCAGATGCCAATATCTAACTCTGAAATCAGAGCAGGCCAGGGGATGACAATTCTGTTTTATGACAACTTTCAGTGTTTACAAATTTGGTTTCATTCTGCATTGGAATGAAAACAAAATCTTTTGAATGTTTTCATGAAACAGAAATGTGTGAAAAATGTCCATTTTTGGAACAAAAAGGGCCAGTTTTTGATTTTAGAAGTCTCTCCCGTGCCCTGGAACTCGGAAATCTTCCCATCAAAATCTTTGTCAAAACCGATCCCTCCTGGCAAAGTTTTGGTTTTGACAAAACAGCATCTTTTGATGAAAATACATTTTGTTAAAAAATATTCTGACCAGCTCTATCTGTAATATTTTCCATTAAATATGGCGCATGTTGCTCTGGTCATATTCACATTGGTGGAAAGACTGGAGAATGAGATAAGATAAATGTCTGACGATATTTCTTATGCTTTTACAGTTCTGGAAGTAACATTTTTTTTCATGCAGGGTTGCTCACTTCTTACATTTAAAATCATTAACAAGTGTAAATTCTGCTCTTTTCTTGTCTCCAAGAATCAACCTTTTAATAGGTAAAAAACGGGACTCCTGGCATTAGCAATATCTCATTCAGTGGAGGACATGTTTATATGTTACTGGCTTTTCAGTAGCATATGTGAATAAGTCTTTAGAGGTGTTTGGTTTCATATAAAAGAGAAATGTGCATAACACAAATAAAGACATTAGGCCTGATTCTCATTCTCATGATTTCTACTTGCCAACCAATGTTCAATTTCTTGCGAATGCCTGTAAGGTACAGGCTACAACTACAGGGAGCCGTGACTTTAGTATGTGATAAAGGAATGGAAAGCCATTGTTCAGTGAGGTGAAATAAACCAGATCCCCGTTAGCTATATTTTCAATTATACTAGATTAAGCGACAGATAATTAAGGAGATTGGAAGATGAGATTGCAGTTGAATCTACAGATAAATGCGCCCAACTAGGACACTAAAAAATCTGAGCACTTAAACAGTGGCTAGAAGTTAGGCTATGTTTTAGTCATGTGTATTTTTAGTAAAAGTCATGGACGGGTCATAGGCAGTAAACAAAAATTCACAGCAAGTAACCTGTCCATGACTTGTACTATATCCCTGACTAAATCTGGGGGGGGGGTGCTCGCAGGGGGATGGCCCGGGGGGTGCTGCAGGTGCTGGGAGGGTGGCAGCCTGGGCCGCGAGTGCGCTGGGGGGTGGCCCGGGGGATGCCACAGGTGTGTAGGGAGGGGTGCAGGTGCTCAGGGGAGATGGTCCGGGGGGGGGGCGCCGGTGCTCGGGGGGGCGGTCCAGGGCGCACCGCGGGTGCTCGGGTGGGAGAATCCTGGGGCCCCCCGCAGGTGCTGGGGGGTGGGAGTTGGTGGGATTGGCAGGCTCCCTACCCAGCTCCTTGGGAGCAACGACATGTCCCTCCCTAAGCTCCTAGGTCCACGCACTGCCAGCTCTGCAGCTGCCATTGACCGGGAACCGCGGCCAATGGGAACTGCGGGCACGGTGCCTGCGGGCAGAAGCAGCGCGCGGAGCTAGGAGCTGAAAGGGAGGGACATGTTGCCGCTTCTGAGGAGTCCCCCCAAGGTAAGCACCACCCAGAACCCTCACCCCCTCCCACACCCCAACCCCCAGCCCTGAGCTCCCCACCCAAACTCCTCCTGCTGCTGCTGGGGGGTGGGGGAGGCGGTGGACTGAGACTGCCCCAGCGGCAGCCAGTGCAATTGGCCCAGGGGCTGTCTAAGCTGCTCAGGCAGCCCTGGAGCCAGCCACACCGGCCGCTGCAGAAGTCAGGGGGGTCATGGAAAGTCACGGAATCTGTGACCTCAGTGACAAAGTCACAGCCTTAGCTATAAGGAATTAAATGGACAAGTTTCCATACAGGACAGGGAAAAGGACAAAGGGCACAGAGAAATACCTGATCATTGGCTCCCAGCACCTTTCCTTGAAACATCCAGCATTAGCCTGTGTCAGAAGGAGCATTCCATACTAGATGGACCATTGATCTGTTCCAACATGGCAATTTCTATGTGATCTGTGTTCATGGGCATTGTTGAAGGTGGGTTTAACAGATCTACATTTCTTCCAAGCATGGTCCTGGAACTGTCCAAAACACTTTTTTTTAAGTGTTAAAAGTAGCTGAAAGTGTTTTTTCATTGTCAGATAAAAACATAACAAGAGAGACATTTATGACGCACACTCATCCTGTGAACAAATAAACATGAGTGTCTCTTGCTCTTTTTTACAGTTGCCACCAAATCAGAGGACTTTCATCCCCTACAGCGACCCCCAAGGAGACCGCGGAAACCCAAAACTTTAAATAATCCTGAAGACTCCACATACTATACTCTAATACATGTAAGCTTGACTAACTTTTGTGGGCAAAACCTGCCAGGCATATCTTGTCCAGCCTATCCTTTACAGTGGGCAGAAGACACTCCCTTCCAGTAAAAACTGATGGGCCACAAAATTCAAATCCATAGCCAGATTTCAGACAACCCAAGATTCACACTTACTCTTTCTATTATTGTTGTATGCAGTGTTGTAGTCATGTTGGTCCCCGGATGTTAGACAGGGTCGGTGAGGTAATAAGATATTACCTAGACAGACAGACAAGGTGGGTGAAGTATTTATGTGACCTGTCTATCTAGGTATTTATAATGACTGCCATCACTGTAATATATTTAGAGTCTGATCTTGCCTAGAGAGCAAATATTAAAATATGCAGTGTTGGTATACAGCTCCCTTTACCAAATGTCAGATCACTGTTTTGAAGGAACTGGAGAAGACAAGCAGCTCAGTAAACTAATGGATTTGACTGCCTCCATGTAAAGCTTTTGGTCCAAATTCAGATATCAGTGTCTGCTTTCCACTCTTGACTGTAATGCCATTCAACACTGAAAAAGGCAAGCAGGTGAGCAGAAAGAGGGACATTTAAAAAGCAGTTCAGAAGGTTCCTATAAAGAGAGCAATTAAGTACATTTGTTAGAGGCATATGTATCTCACTGGCCTATTTTAACATCAGGTAAGAGTACAGTTGATTAAACTGACTGTCACAATTGGCCCCCTCTCAGTGGAAATTATTACAAAGGAGCAGGATAAAAGAAGTTATCACTGAAACATTCATATTTTGAAATAGAGATGGGCATATGTTGAATAGGACCTGTTTCCTGGAAAACAAGTCTTGTGAGGTTTAGGACTTTTAAATGTAAAGCGTAACACAGAATTCTGTATTTGGAATTTTATGTGAAGAAATTAACATCTTAAAGTAAATGTGTTATTGGTGCAAAGTGTATCCACAAAGCAAAGATCAAACAGTTAGGTGAAGAATCTTGGTACTTTATGAAAACTCATTTGTTATGTGTCTGACTTGGTATCAGCAAAAACTGGGCATCTTTGAACCTAGTTTTCAGTAGTAGTTTTCAAAACATGAATTAACATTATTGTCAGTCAATTGTTTATTTTTCAAGAGTGAGTGAGCCTCTCTTGCTGACATTGGATACAGTGGCAAAGTTTAAGGCCCAGCAGTCTAGATCTTTGGGCCTTGGATGGAGCCCATGCTCTAGGACCCTGCAAGGTGGGAAGGTCCCAGAGTTCGGGCTGCAGTTTGAGCCCAAACATCTACACCACAATTAAACAGCCCAAGTCAGCTGGCATGGGCCAGCCACAGGTGTCTAACTGCAGTGTAGGCCCACTCTAGGTGTCTCAAACTGGACATGCAAAAATTAGAGCTGGTTGAAAAATTTCATCAAAAGAAAATGTCATTTTGATTAAACCAAATTTTTTCACGTTATCATTTTGATGACATTTCATTTTAAATAATTGGGGGAAAACATTTAGAAAATGTCCCATTTAGACATGTTTGGAATGAAAAGTTTTAATTGTTTTGTTTTGAAACAACTTTTCATTTCAAAATATACACCTCTACCCCGATATAACGTGACCCGATATAACACGAATTTGGATATAACGCAGTAAAGTAGTGCTCCGGGGGGTGGGGCTGCGCACTCCAGTGGATCAAAGCAAGTTTGATATAACGCGGTTTCACCTATAACACGGTAAGATTTTTTGGCTCCTGAGGACAGCGTTATATCAAGGTAGAGGTGTACTTACTTGTTTTCTATATAAAATAAAAAGGATTGAAATCTAAATGAAACATTTTGAATATATGAGAATGAAATCTTTCAACGCAAGCAAACATTTTTTCTTCCATAATTTTGTTCTGCAAAAATTTTGAAATTTGGGCTTTTCCTCTCAACTTGGGACAAAAATAATTGAAATACTGAAAATGATTTCCAACCAGCTCTACCTACAATATTGGTGGATGTCCTTGAAAATTTTGCTCTGACTCACTCTGCCTCACAGTCCCCGTCTGTAAAAGTGGGGACAACAACACGAACTGGTACATATCTCACACAGTGTTCTCAGTATTAATTAATTAACAAGCCACATTCCGCCTTCACTTATCTCCATGCAACCCCACAGAAGTGCAGAGTGTTGCACAGGTGTAAATGAGTGCAGAATATGGCCCATTGATTTTTACAATGCTAGTAAGGGGACAATAGCTATATTTATTTATAGTCATCCTATCACATTAAAAGGAAAGCTATCTTTTTGTACTTGGTTATGAACTCAAGAATCTATGCCAGTGGTGGGCAACCTGGGGCGTGTGGGCCACACACAGCCTGTCAAGGTAATCCGCTTCCCACAGCTCCCATTGGCCAGGAACGGTGAACCGCAGCCACTGGGAGCTGCGGGCAGCCGTGCCTGTGGACGGTCAATGTAAACAAACTGTCTCGCGGTCTGCCAGCGGATTACCCTGACGGGCTGCAGGTTGCCCACCACTGATCTATGCTATATCAGTTGCAGTACCCTAAATATGGTGGTTATAGGAAAGGATCCTGATTTTCTTTTCACACTGGTTTTAAACCAGTGTAATTCGCTAGCTTTCATGGAATTACTATTGATTTATATCAGTATAAGAAAGTTCAAAATTAGGTCCATTCTAAACTTTAAAATATATTACTTTTGAAGAGTCTTGCTGTTCTAAATGCTGCGGCATAGCATTGCTTTCTCTGAAAACAGAGAAATCTATTATAGATTAGAAATTATTCACATTCTCAAATAACTCTCACTCCTCTGCATCTTTGGAGGGTATGTATCCCAATGGTAACATATTTCAGCAGAGTACACTGCTTATAATATATGGACCCAGTCCAGTTTTTTCTGTAAAGCCAGTGACAAAACTCCCATTGAATTTAGACTCGGACTTCAAGGCCTGACGGGACAATTGTGATCACCTAGTCTGACCTCCTGCACATTGCAGGCCACAGAACCTCACCTACCCACTCCTTTAGTAGACCCATAACCTCTGGCTGAGTTACTGAAGTTCTCAAATCATGATTTAAAGACTTCAGGTTACAAAGAATCCACCATTTACTCTAGTTAAAACCTGGAAGTGATCCATCTCCAAGGTGCAGAGGAAGGCGAAAAAACCTGAGGGTCTTTGCCAATCTGAACTGGGGCAAAATTCCTTCCTGACCCCAAATATGGTGGTCAGTTGGTCCCTGAACATCTGGGCAAGACCCACCAGCCAGACACCTGGGAAAGAATTCTCTGTAGTAACTCAGAGCCCTCCCCATCTAGCGTCCCATCTCTGGCCATTGGGGATATTTGATAGTAGCAGTCACATGGGCCACATGCCATTATAGGCAGTCTCATCATACAATTCCCTCCATAAACTTATCAAGCTCTGTCTTGAAGTCATTTTGGATTTTTGTCCCCACTGCTTCCCTCGGAAGGCTGTTCCAGAACTTCGCTCCTCTGATTGTTAGAAACCTTTATCTAATTTCAAACCTAAACTTCTTGATGGCCAGTTTATATCCCTTTGTTCTTGTGTCCACTTCGGCGATTAGCTTAAATAACACCTCTCCCTCCCTGGTATTTATCCCTCTGATGTATTTATAGAGAGCAATCATATCTCCCCTCAGCCTTCTTTTGGTTAGGCTAAACAAGCCAAACTCCTTGAGTCTCCTATCATGACGTAGGTTTCCTCCTAGTAGCCCTTCTCTGCATCTGTTCCGCTTTACATTTATCTTTCTTAAATGCGGGAGACCAGAACTGCACACAGTAGTCAAGATGAGGTTTCACCGTGCCTTGTATAATGGTAATAACATGTCTTTATCTCTACTGAAATACCTCACCTGATGGACCTTGGACTACATTAGCCTGTTTCACGGCCTCATCACATTGGCAGCTCATAGTCATCCTGTGATCAACCAATACACCCAGGTCTTCCTCCTCCTCTGTCCCTTCCAACAGATATGTCCCCAGCTTGCAGCAAAAATTCTTGTTGTTAGTCCCTAAGTTCATGAACTTGCACTATTAAATTTCATCCCATTTCTATTATTCCAGTTTTCAAGGTCATCCAGATCTTTTTGTATGATATTCTGGACCTCCTCCTTATATGCAATATCTCCCAACTTTATGTCATCCGCAAATTTTACTGGCACACTCCGACTTTATGTGCCACTGTCATTAATGACCGATCCCTGAGGAACCCCATTAGTAACCTCCCCCCAGCCTGTGAGTTCACCTTTCAGTATGACCTGTTTGTAGTCTCCCCTTTAACCAGTTCCTTATCCACCTTATCCCCATCTTCTCCAGTTGAACTAATAATTTCCCATGTGGAACTGTGTCAAATGCCTTACTGAAATCCAGGTTGATTAGATCTACTGCGTTTCCTTTGTCTAAAAAATCCCGAGTTATTTTCTTAAAGAAAGAAATCAGGTTGGGCTGGCATGAGCTGCCTTTTGTAAAACCATTTGTTGAGAATGAGTTTGGGCCTCCTCACAGTGAATAGCTAATATCCATATAAACTGGCATAGCATATATAAAAGTCTGCCTAAATTGGACAGTGTTTGTCAGTTTTATTAAAGCAGATATAGGATTTGGAAGTTTGATATTCCCCTCCTTCTTCTGATTAGTTTATTTTATTTGTGTACAGTATAGTTACCAGTACTAGCGGCATTTTCTTATACAGATAAACAAGCACAAAGATTATTAAAAATTGCTACAGCACATACTTTTTTTTTTGCTTGACAAATTATGTTCTACATATTTTTCTTAGTAAGAATTATAGGAAAGTCTCATATTTAACATGCCCATGTATTGGACCTTTGCGTAAAAATGCTCCAGTGTTAAAAAAAAGTGATGCAATTTTTTTAAAATTGCTTGATGTTTTCTTAGAAATCAATCCAAGAAGAAAAACGGAAACCAAGAAAAAACAGGTAATTTTTTCTTCTCTATTTACTTATCCCATGGTAATTGTTATAATGCTCCAGAAACAGTGTTAAGCTGCACTGTCAACAAAGTAAAACCAAGAGTTAAGAAAAGGATATAGTTATTTGATGGTACACAGAGAGGTACGATTTGCAAGGTAAAATTATACCATTGTAAAGAACAAAATACATTATAGAATTTGGTCAAATGTTTTTACTTGTACATGAGTCTTTTGCAATGGCAATACAAGCATAATAATAAACGAAGACACAGTCCAGCACAAAGACCATTCTAAATCAAAGAAATAATTGAGGGTGCTTAAAATTCCAGTTCAAAACAGGTGAGCAACCAGTCACTTCATTAGCAAAAATCCAAGGAAGGATGGTGCTCCCCTTCTGAGAAACAACCACCTGGAAATATAAAAACCACAAACAGAAACAGTTTATATATTCATAAGAAGTAAGAAAACCAAAATGCCCACTGCCAATTCAATAGTAAAGCTTTTCTCACTGTGTAATTGAAATGCTTTGGTGGATATCCACATGCATATATTTTCTTGGAGCTATATATATGCAGATCTCTCTATGGTTCTGGCAAATATTCAGCACATAGCTTCTGGCAAAGATTAAACCCACAGCTTTGCCCCATATATAGACCTGTACTTAATGCTTTTTGTGCTGCTTCCCTGTGACCATGCACTCCTGAATATGCTTCTTAGGCTACATCTATACTAGGAGCACTTCACCAGTATCGGAATACTGGTAGACTATACTGGCAAAGCAGTCCTAGGTTGGACACAGCTATACCAGCAAAGCTGTGCTTTGTACTGGTATAGTAAAACCACCCACCGTAAGGCAAACAAGCTCTACCAGAAAATTAGAATAAGGGCTTCTGCTGGTCAGTCTCAGGGATCATATCTCTTCACACCCCAGACCGAAGTACCTCTGTCAGCAGAAGTCTATAGTGCAGACCTGGCCTTAGCTGTTCCTTTATTTGATATATAGTAGCATGGTGGCGGTGGCCTATTCATAAGGCTCAGTCCTGTGTGATGCTTAATGCCCTCAGCTCTCATTGAAGGCAGTGGGAAATGGGGACACAACACCTTGCACGAGACACTCAATACCCCACATGATTGGAAACATCAATCTGCAGCTGAAGCTGCAGGATGCAAACTTCATATAGAATACATCTAAACCAGCAAATATATATTTGAGAGAATGTATGGTAAAAAAGGGTACTCCCCTTTAAGAGTCAGGCTGGAGGCTACAGCTTGCAGCCTGGGGATAATCAAGGAGGCCCTGTCCCCCTGGAGACTGACCCATACAAACAGGAACAGGAAGTGGAGCACGGGAGAGAGAGGGAATAGAAGCCAGGCAGGCTGCAATGGGGTGGTAGTTACTCTCTGAGGCACTATGAGACAAGCCTAAACTGACTCACAGACTTGGGCATAGACTGTCGGCTTGGGAGCCTTGATCTACAGTCCTGATGAACTGTTTGTTACAATGGTTCCTGTCCTGAAGTCTGATTAAAAAGGGGACATGGTATTGTGTTAATATGTGTTGGTTTCTTCTTGGCTGGGCAGTTAAAGTGAATCTATTGCTGCTCGACTTGGGGAAACTAAGGTGGTGCACACCTGCACACTGAGCCACAAGGTAGCATGCAGGAACTGCATACACCTTTACAATCAATAAAATGCAACCACGTTTAAGCTCAGTCTTGCATTCAGCTGTATTTCAGCCACTAGTTACGTTGCATGTTGGATGACCCATTTGGTGTAGCAGTAAGTTTAGTTTTTGTATTTTGAGGCTGAGCTCTTCACTCAATGGCCCCATTATGCATTTCTGGTTTAATTTATGTCTGTGTCCCCACATGACACTGTCAATTCTAGATCACAGATCTGCTTGTGGTGCCAGTTGGATCTTGGGAAATTTCCAAATATAGGGTTTCTCCCAGTCAGCTCCTCTTCTGGTGAGTTATTTGACCAGTTCATGTCTGGACAAGAAATTCACTCATTGGACCTGAATTTCTTCTCACTTATACCAGTTTTATACCACTATTGCTACTGGATTCAATGGAATTACTTCTGATTTACACCAGGTGTGAAAGAAGAATACTGCCCAGTGTCTTTCAAGTCACCCTTAGGACTTTTTTTTCCTAGTCATTTTAAACTTTGTGGTTTTCAAACAGTGTGTTTCCTTAGGCATCCTGAAGCAATGCATGCAAAGAATGTTTGTGCTCTCTCTCATATATACAGTCTCCAACAATACACTGATATACTATTTGTTATTATTATTTATATTAAAGTAGTATCTGAGACCCCTTTCAGTAACAGCGTCCCATTCTGCTAGATGCTGTAAGTTTCGGCCTGCTAGATGCCCAGTAGTCCTTTCTAATATTCTCTACACGAAATTTCCATTTCTTAAATATTAACTTATTTAAAGAGAATTCTTGGGCTTGCTAGAGGATGGACTGACAGCTCTAGAAACTAAAGGCCTCTGTACACAGCAAAGGAATAGCCTGTGAAGAAGCCATGCATTTTTTCCATATCATCCCAATAACATGACACACTTTTGACCTGGAGAAATTACTCTCTAGGTCCATTCAATCCTTTGTCTACCTGCTGAGACTGGCAAGAAGAGTGCTGAATAATACCATCCTGGCCACTAGGATGTGTACTGAGGTTGGCAACTCATTTCATATACTGTATGTTACAAAACCTTTCCAATGGGTAATAACTTTCAGATAAATAAATAGCTTGAGCAAGATATATAAATAGGTGACATTGAAAGAAAGTCCCTGTGTCACTTTGCAAATTGCCTGAAAAATCCAATTCCCTAGCAGTTTTCTGCTTTGTCACCCATGATCTGAAAGTGTTAAATACACAGATGATTATCTTCTTGTTACTTATGGATCAATGTAATCCATTCATTTCTAAGCCCAAAGTCCTCCAGAGAGTGTCACAAATCTACTGATATCCCTAAATTCTAGAGCTTGAATTTGAATCTCTTGAACTAGCTGAACACAGCCTATTAAATCGTGTCCTAGAGTACATTTTTGTGGTCAAAGAATAAATCCCTGAAAACAGGTGATTATAATGGAAGTACTAACAGAGTCTTAATTATATCATTAAGAATGGCATTGCTGAAAACTGTCCAGTAACCTTAGATCTCTAAATCTCAGAACTGCCTTGAGATATGCAGGTGCACATTGATACATCTTAACAAAATCAGCCACAACTCATGCATGCACAGATATAAAAGCTGATTCTACAAAGTACTTGGTATGTGATTATATATTTGCTGGTAGATTCAACCCTAAATTATTAGTTCAAAATTATAACCATCTGCATTTTTATTAGTTACATTTCCAGGACCAGAGTTTTGTGCTTATATAATTTTCTACCACAGTCAACATATCAAAAGTCCTCAGATATTGGCTGATAAGGAAAATGAAGGTTGTGATTCATTACTTTATTTTCGCTGGGAAAATGTTGCAAAACAGAATTGGTGATTTAGAACTTTTATGTATTTACAGTTTGGGCAAGGTGCTAGATTTAGAAGATTTCTATTACCAAGAAATTTCATCAAGTGATTCCATCTCAAATGATAGTAATTCTAGCACAAGAGAAAAGAGGCCACCAGTGGAACTCAGAGATTCATCTTTAACTATTACTGAAGGGTAAGGAATACCAAATAATAGTAGGAACAAAAGAAATGCTGTGTAACCTACTTTAAAAAGTTATGGATGCAAACTTATTTTTGTACATTTCATACTGAAGACAAAAGTACAGTATATGCATTCAAACTAGCTATAAATCAATTAATTATTTTTTACGAAATCTTGTAAAATAATAATTCTAGGAATTAAAAAAATGTATATATGCTTAGCTGAAAAATTCCTTTCTTCAAAATAAGGTCCAAAGACAGTACAAACAGTCTTCAGCCTGCTTACAATTTGGGGAGCAGAACTCTGGCAAGGCAATCTCAGCCATACAGCCATTTTGCTGAAGAACCTGCCAATTTTGTTCTGCCTCCACAGCTCTAGATAAGGTGGACAGACCTCCTTGCTGTACATCTTTGGATCTCAAACTTTTTGCCAAACTAAAGCAAAATCTAAAAGTTAAATTTCTGTTTCAGTTAGGATTGTGTGGCTCTAGGCCAGACTTTTAGCCTGACTTTTGGAGCTGAGAAACCTGGTTCTTGACAACTTCTTTTTTTTCCTATTGCACTGAACCAACACATGCCCCTACAGCCTCTGCTTGATACCAGTATGACAGACAAGCAAGGGAAAATCCTGAAGGGAAAACCTGGTTCATCAGCCTTCTTCCTACATAGATTTTTCAGGTCATTAATTGCATGTGACCTTTTGCCTCTTCACTCAAAATGCTTTTGAGATATGCACCACTAGGCTAGGGGCCTGATTGTGCTCTCACTTAAATCAATGAGATTTTTGCCACTGAATGTAGTGGAAACAGGTGCAAGGCATAAAATGCATGCCTTATTATTATGCTCTGCTCTGATGTTAATCTGCAGTCATGGTATTGGAGTAACTGGAGTAACTCCAGATCTCCTGTGTGTAACAGAGCAGAATTTACCCCCTGTTCATGGTTTATTACTTAAGTATCAACTACAGTTCAACATTCAGTGGCCACTTCAGTTGGGCTTCTTGTGTGAGTAAGGCGAGTACAATTTAGTCCTAGAGAAAGTGAACGCTTATACTTGTTTGTTGCCATTTGAGACTCTACACTGCACCCCTAAGTGTAGCTCACCGGACATTTCAATAGTTATTTCAAAATAATATATACTTTCCAAACAATGGTTTTATGTTTAATCACATTACATAGGAATGACTTCAGTTCAATTAATTAGGTCTGCTGTCTAAATGGAAGACCAGCTTTCAAAAATGCAATTTGCCACCTGAAAACCATGAGCGGGGTTCTAAACTGTGACCTTTGCAGTGTCCAGTCTGAAACAGTGGGACAGACCCTCAGCAGGTATAGAACAGGAGTAGCTCCATTTATGTCAATGGAGCTACCTGATTTACACCAGCTGACAATCTGATCCAATGTCTAATAGGCAAGAATTACCTCCAAAGCCTTCCCTGTTATCCTGACATTTTTACTATGTACTTAATAATTCCTCCCTTTTTTGAAAAAACATGTTTTCTTTGAGCATTCCTCTGTTCTGCTAAAATGTATTTGCTCTGGGATGCCGGCTCTATTCTGCAGAGTGGGGAGAGGCCTGGAGAAGGCAGCTGTTTTTGCTGAGGGTGAAGGTTAAGCAGTTGATTAGCAGTATTTGCTGAAGTAAATGTTTTGACTTTAATTTCTAAAGCGCTTCTGCATTTAATCCCTAGGTCAAGGGTTGCAGAGAGCCCCCTGGACGAGAGCAAAACTGAAGATAATCCCTATGACTACAGAAAACTGCTACGGAAAACCTCTCTGCGCCGGCGCCTTATCCAGCAGTTTTAGCTGCTGCTGCCATTTGGCTTTCATTAGCATAATCTTTTTTTATGATTTTGTACCGTATGCTTTTTTTTGTATTATCTCTAATATTTCAGGTTTACAGTGAATATGAATTATTGTAGTTTACAGCCCAAAACTGTTTTAAAGGGACACTGTCACGTTAAGAATTGTAAATTTAAAAAGAATCTTGCTGATGTTACTTATTAATATACTTTAGATTACTAAAATTGAAATAATTTTTAAAAACAAATGTACTTCCTGTATATTGTTTTCCTTTTTACCTTTCTCTCATCTTATACAAAATAGACTAGTCAGTTTCTCTTTTGTTTATAGTCATTTCCTAGTCAATTGAGTTTTCAGGTTCCCATGCACTCGCACAATGCTAGCACACAAGCACAAAACTATTTTTTTAAAACAAATTACTTCACTGGATTTTTTTAAGAATTCCAAAGAAGAATTTCTTTTGGTTTTAAGTCTACAATGCCTAAATTTGGGGCCAAATCTGCATGTTTCAAGTGTCCCTTTAATACAAACAAATGTAAATTTTTGTTTGGTAGTATATTATATATCAATTTATTTTCTTATTGACTTTAACTACAGTAAAGTTACTGAGGGGAGGTGTTTAAAGGACAATATAGGATGTGTATTCTTTACCTTGGAAATGTTTATATACAGGGAAATATAACCACAACCCTCTCTTCTACCTCTGAGCTTTGTGGCTAAACATTGAACTCTTAAATCTTGTTTGCTTTATTCTCCTTCTTAAATTTGCATTGGATTTTTAGGACTTTTAATCTCAGAGAGACTGAGAAGTGGCTAGGAAAATGTGGATTGGTCTATTGCTGCCTAAAATGCAAAGACCATTCTTAATTCCGCCAGAAGTGTATTGGGTACAAAGTAGCCGCCACTTTGTTCAAAATTTCACCCAAATTCCTATTTTTAAAGAAATTATTTTAGAGAAAGGATGTAGATAACTGGAACATTCACATTTGTGATTGACAGTGATTAACAGCTGCATGTTCCAAGCTGCCAGGCAAGAATGGCAGATTTTACCAGGCCAATATTCTGAGCAGTGTAAGAGCCGAATCCTGGTCCCTTACTCAGGCCAGGTGTCCCATTGCAGTGATTACTGGTGGGAGTAAAACCAGCAGGGTAGAGCTCTGCACAAACTATCTTTAGACACTTCTGGCACTCTAATTTAGCCCTCTTTCCATAGACTTGTAATTGGTGCTTCATATTTTTACAGTAGTTAAAAGATTAAAAACCATGTTTAAATTGCTGCAGTGTACAATGTGCTAGAAAACATTGGGTTTGATTTTTAAAGTCCTCTTAAAATTGCTCTCTTCATTATTACAATGGCAAAATAAATAAACAACAATACAAAAGTCAGGGACAGGCTTGGCTGCATTTGAATTACTCCTAGCAGAGGTGCAATCACGGGTGTGTGGGCGGGGGTGGATTGAAACAGGAGGAGAGGAGAGCAGTCACTTTACACTGAAACTCCGCTTGGTATTTCCTCCACATTGCCTTACATGGGGGCATCAGCTGGAAATTGGAAGGGATCAGAGCAGATCTGTTATTTCACAGAAAGAAACCACAGGGCTGATATTCTTTCTTTTCCCGTCAGGCTATTCTCTAAACTGATGAAAGCATTTCAGTGAGACCAACACCTAGAATGTTATTAATTAGCACCGCTGAATGGATTAACACCCGGGTCTACCAAAAGGGGAGTGGGTGCAAGTCAAGATGCAGTAAGACTCTCCATTGAACTGAGTATTAGGTGAGTGAGGCCTATCAACAAAGGATCAGCCTTAGCCTCTAGCGCTGGCACCATCTCCATCCTGCTCGCACTCCAGTTCTCTCTAAGATTTGCTCAGTGGATGGAAAAATCATGATGTTGGGCAGATTAGACTAAACACAATTTCACCCTACCTCTCCCCTGTCCATAGTCTCCTACATACAGGGGGGTTGCTTAAACTATCTACCATGCTGGCAGGATTAAAAGGCTGGGCCTGAGATGTACCTGCAGAACAGAGCGCGGGTCGGCCTGTTCCCAAGAAGATTCTAGAGAACACTTCAGGAAACAACTAGGGTGCATGTCTGTGTTGATTGCCCATGTAGAGAACAGCTGGTGGCTGTCAATTTCACACCTGCAATGCCATGCAAGGTGCTAGTGTAACAAGAGGGGCAGGGAAAAGAAGGCCTGTGACAGAGGCTTTCCATAGGACGCTCCTAAACATGGACTTTTACTGCCCAAGTGCCTGTACCTAGAAAGAGATGGGGAAAGAAGGAGATGCCCGAAAAGCTGCCACAAGGCGGATCATCCCTAGGCTGTGAGCTCTGCGCTGTCTCAGAGGTACCTGTTTGCCACAGTCCTTATCCTGGACAGTCAACACTAAGGCGCAAAGTTATGATAACCGCACAGAGTTACAGAAGTGTTGGGTTGTGCGGGACAGAGGTTTTATTGTGCTGGGTCCTTGGCATGGTCTGTTAGAGCCCATCTCTAACCACTCAGTGCAGGCACAGGCTGGCTCCCTGCGTAAGGTTGCCAACTTTCTACTCACATAAAACCAAACACCCTTGCCCTGCCCCCCACCCTGCCCCTCCTCTGAGGCCCTGCCCCTTCTCTGAGGCCCCACCCCCGCGCACTCCATCTCCCCTCTCTCTGTCACTCGCTCTCCCCACCCTCATTCACTCATTTTCACTGAGCTGGCTCAGGGGGTTGGTGTCGGGAGGGGGTGAGGGCTCCAGCTGGGGGTGCGGCCTCTGGGGAGGGGCCAGAAATGAGGAGTTCAGGGTGCGGGAGGGGGCTCTGGCCTGAGGCGGGGGTTGGGGTGCGGGAGGGGGTATGGGCTCTGGACTGGGTGTGCGGGTTCCGGGGCAGGGCCAGAAAAGAGGAGTTCAGGGTGTGGGAGAGGGCTCCAGGCTGAGGCAGTGGGTTGGGATGCAGGAGATGGTGAGGGCTATGGGGGATGAGGGTGGGGGAATGAGGGTTTAGGGTGTAGGAGGAGACTCCAGGCTGGGTCCAAGAGGTTTGGAGGGCAGGAGGGGGATCAGGGCTAGGGCAGGGAGTTGGGGTGCAGGAGGGGGGAGTCAGGGGTGCAGGCTCCGGGTGATGCTTACCTCAGGCAGCTCCCAGAAGCAGGGTCATGTTTCCCCCTCTGGCTCCTAAGCAGAGGCACAGCCAGGCAACTCTGCGCACTGCCCCATCTGCAGGCACCACCCCCACAGCTCCCATTGGCCACAATTCCTGGCCAATGGGTGCTGTGGAGCTGGCACTTGGGGCAGGGGCAGTGTTTGGAGCCCCCTGGCTGCCCTTAGGCGTAGGAGCTGGAGGGAGGATATGACGCTGCTTCCCGGAACCCCACAGAGCCAGGGCAGGCAGGGAGCCTGCCTTAGCCCAGGGGACCGGACTTCTAACTGCCCAGTCAGCACCGCCACCAGGGTCCCTTTTCAACTGCCTTTCTGGTGGAAAACCGGACACCTGGCAAGTGCAACCCTAGGTCGCCAGCGGCGCACAGGAGACCACTCAGCGTTGTACCGAACTCGCAGGGCTCAAGCAGACCAAGGCCTGGAGCTGGGAAGAGCCACCAGCCCGCGCCACGCAGCGGCCAGGCGGGATTTCCAGCGTGGTCTGTGGGGAGCCACCATCTCCGCGCTAGGCTGGCCTCCTGTTCTCCTTCACAAGGCGCCCAGCCCAGGAGCACAGGAAGGGCCCTGGCACTTGCAAAACCAGGGGCCACCGCGGACTAAACAACCCCCCCGGGAGCGGGGCTGCTCCTCTTACCCGAACAGCGCAGGACTTGCCAGCGCTGCCTGGGCCCGTCTCTCCGCTTGGCGCTGCTCCAGCGGGCGATGAATGACGGCAATTATGGCCTTCCCGGCGCGGCTTTGTTTGGTGCAGCCGCGCCAGCGGGCAGGGCTCCCTTTCCCGGAGCCCCTTCGACATGCGGGTTTTAAAGGGGGGGACGAGGGCGGAGCTGTGCGGCCACCCTAGCGGGGCTGAGGGACGGTGATACTCAGTACGGACTGAGGTTTGCTCTGCTCCATCCCAGCCGAGGCGGGCGGCGCCTGGCTGGGGCAGATGAAGGCTACACACCCCTGCTTGCGCTCCCTCTGGCCCCGCAGGTGCAGGCTGAGCCGCAGGACGCCAGTGAAGGCTGGTTTGCATGTGGCTTTTAGACAGGGGGCTCCTGAGCCAAAGGCCCTTGCAACCAAGTCCCACAGTGAACGTCTGGCTTCGTTCCCTCCGTGCTCAGCAGCAGTACGGGGACGTGTGGAGCCCTCCTCCCTTGCCCCACGCCTCGCTGGGCGCTGACAGGCAGCCACTCCTTTGACTTGGGCGCTCCAGTCTCGGCGCCCCCCTGCAGGCCTGCGAAGGCCGGAGGGCGTGGGGGATGCACGGCTGCGCTGCCGGCAGGGCCCAGGCCGGAGAAGCTGCACGCCTGTAACTCGGCTCCCGCCGGGCCTCTCGCGCTCCCCTGGACGCCTCGCTTGGCGTCGCGCAAAGGCCGCCTACGTGCTGCTTCCCAGCACGGCGGCGAGCCTTTGCTCTGGCCGGCTCCGCGGGCGGGCCCAGACAATGGGGTGTGCGCTGAGTCTGAACTGACTTACCCCGGCAGCCTCTGCGTGGAGCCGAGGAGACAGACGGGGTGTGATGAACTGGAGCGAGACCGATCCACCTTCCAGATCATTGCCTTGGCTGGCGGCTACCCAGCTGATCTGGGGGTTGTCACCAAAGGGAGATGAAGAGACACATCGGTCTGCAAACCGATGGCCTTTCTGGGCTAATAGAGCCGCTGATTAACAATCCTGCAGCCCTTGTCTCCGGCTATCGCCTCGCTGTATTGCAGGCTCAGAAACGGCTCACATTTTAGCCGCTCTCTGGAGCCACACACAAAGGGCCGTGCATTTCCAGCTGCGTGTCCGTGACACTGTGGGCATGGGGCTGGGCCCCACGTAAAGGAATAAACCGAATCAGGGAGGCATAGAAAGAGCCCGAGGTTGGTTCTCTCTGATTTTAGGCACATCCCCCCACCAGCCCCTCGGTGGCGGCGGAGGCTGAGATCAGACCGCCGCCCCCCTCTACCAGTGCCCACTGACGCCAAAACATCAGCTCCCTCAGTCACCTGCCGTCCGGCCTTGAATGAAATGTGATCCCCGTCAGGCAAGGTACCCCCGAGGGCCAGACATGCGCCAGCCCGGAGACTCCCCCGAATCAGTTCCTCTGTGCTCCTCAGCTTGCCCCTGTGCCAACCTCTAGCCTCCAACTGCCTCCCTCGAGTTGCCGGGTCTTTCTCCCCATTCCCCTCGGAAGCTATCTGGACACAGCACGCGTGGGGCGTGCCCGGCTCCCGGAGCCAGTTTGGCTGTGCTAAGGACCAGGAAGGCATCCCATCAACCCCAGCCTCCCCCCGTCCCTGGGCCGGTCCCGCAGCGCCCGCAGCTGATCTCTGCACAGAGCCAGCGCGTGGCCAAAGCAGGTCCCAGGCAGCAGCAGCCCACAGCTGGAGGGGAGTCGTGACTCGCGCACGCCGCCCTTCCCCCGCCCCAGGGTACCCGGGCGGAGGGCTCCAGCTGGATAAAAGCAGAGCCACGGTGACCCCCGGTTTGGCCGAGAGACGCGCGGGGTTGAAGAGGGAGCGGATCTGCACCATGGAGAGCGCCTAGCGTCCCTGCCCCACTCCCTCTCCCACTTCGCGCGGGCAGCCCTGTCTCCCCGGCCCGCAGCCCCGCTGCTTCCAGCCTCCCTCTCTCTCGGAGCCCCCGGGGAGCGCCAGGGCGCCGCTGCCTCTCTAGGCGCCGGCGCACGCTGCCTGGCGCTTGCACACGGGGATACTCGCACACGGGGACACTCCCGCGCTGGGACTCTCCCTCCCACATAGCTCGTTGCAGCTCGCCGGCTCCTAGGCACTGTTGGCAGCTCCGCAGATGGCAACGCCAGGCTCCGGCTTTTGGTCCTTCGGCTCCGAGGAGGGATCGGGGGATGCGGAGAACCCCGGCACAGGTAGGAGCGCGGAGCAGCCGTGGCGGGGGATGAGTTCCACCAGCAGCCGCAGGAAAGTTCCCAGCCCCGTCCCGGGATGGGCTCCCAGCGCTACCTGCGCCCCGCATCCCATTCCCTGCCTGCAGCCAAGCGGGCTGGAGACCAGCTGGCCAGTTCGTCGCGGTCCGTCCTGACCAGCAACAGAGCGCACACTTGGATGCGGATGAGGCAACAAATAATCACCTAGGGATACTCCAAACACCATCCAGGGCAGCGCTGGCAAAGAGAAACGCAGCCATCCCAGCTCCCCTCGGACTTCGCAAGGGACTCGGGACCCAGAGCTGGGTCGCAGAGCAGCTTTATTGTAAAGCCTTGGCTGCAGCTAGAACTGGACCAAAGTGCCGCAGGATTTTCCAGGGCAGGAAGGAGCGACGCCAACATAAACCTGAGTCTACTCCTAGGGGGCTTTTACCTGGCTTTGGGGGGGTCTCTTTGGGGCGGGAGAGGAAGGCGAGAGGGAGGGGAAGGGTTGTGCTGTCTTGGGGGATATTAAGAAAGTTATGTTCTGTGTTACCCGGAATGTGTTTGCTCTTCGAGATCTGAAAGTTAGACAGGAGGGACAGTTCCCACCCAGGCATCCAGCCTGGAGCAAGACCAGGACACTTGAACCACGCCGTTTCCGAGATTACCCTATAGAAGGTATGGTACATCCCAGATAATATACACAGCCCTTTTTCTCTTCCAGCAAAAGCGTTTTGTCAGGCTGCCCAGAAGTTTACGGGAGGAATTGGAACCAAACTCTGCGGTAAGCGAGGGAAACCAGTGGTAGCAAATTGCATGAAAATGGGCAATAAGCAAGAAAGAATTCGCAGCCACCTGAGGGACCTTGGAGGGATTCTAAGTCCTTTTGTGCTGGCAGAGAGGGTTAGTGGATCGCGGCGGGGATTGTAGTCCAGTCCCTGTGTTTTAAGAGCTGTTGTATTTAGGCTGCGTCTTTTGTGTCATTGTTAGCTTTGCTGTATGGGGATGGAGAAAAGCCCATGGAAACCGGGGCGAAGGAGGACCTGGGCTCCACGGAGAAGACACCGGCCTGTACCTGCAACAACAAGCCCTGTAGCTGCCAGAAAGCGGATATTAATTATGCATTTTTACACTCAACAGGTAACGGTACCGCGTGTGTGTGCTTGAAAGTAGGAATGGATGGAAAGCCATTACTCCAACTTCTCAGCTGCTTGGTTTTCTCAGCCCACCGTAACCCTAGGGGCAGACCTTTCTCATACACTCAAGGGGTGGAGACCCACAGACGAGCTAAATGATAGAAATTCTCAGGGCTATTCTAGCACAGCATGACGGCACGAAGGAAGGTTTGGGACGGGGCTATATGGACAGCACAGAAATTGGGATTATCTATATAGATATGTGTCCATATAAACCCAGTATTGCTGGTTCTAATCGGGCCTGCCTGGGCTTGCTGTGCAATGGCCCTGCCATTAAAGCAGAGGGGTTTCCCTGTTCCACTCCGAACTGCGGGATAGTCTAGATGACAAACTTTTCTAAAACACCAGTAAAATATTCGGACTGGCTTGGCCTCTAAGCTGCGCTGCCCGAGGAAGGCTGACGGCAGCTTTTGTTGAGAAACACGAAGCCAGCCGGGATCACGATTTTTAATTCCGGACATTCTTGCCATATTAATGAATGAACAGCCCAGTCTTTCTGCTCCAGTAAATACCCCAGACCCCAAGGGGGATGTGCTGGTGAGAAATGGTCCCATTCGAACCACCAGCTCCGCAGGGTTCCCTTCTCCTGGCCCATGGGGTCAATGGACAACAAGCAGCCTTGATAATCTCCTACGTATTTAACCGCTACAGTGCTACAAAGATACAGTCACAAGAAATAGGGGTTTCCCTTAGCGCTCTGTGCGGCACGGGCCTGCACAATTCAGTTTAAATAAAGATACAAATATAAATAAATAAACATATGAATAAATCAGAGCATAACATATTATTTCACGGAAAGGCATTCAAGCATCACTAAGGTATTGCAACCCTCCCATTTGACCAAACACAAAGAAGCTATTTTATTGTGATGTTCTTCTGGGTCTTCCACTTGTGTCATTTACAGTACAGGTATTTGCCTAATTTTCCCTGAAACTCTTTTCATTATTTCTTTTTCCTTTTTCTTTCCTTTTTTCAATGTTTTTAAAGTCAATCATAAAATGCAGTTTTCAACACAAATTTCTAGTTAACAATGAATTTAGAGCTTGACCCATATCTCCTAGAAAAAATATTTTTGAAATAAGGTCTCATCGGATTGCTTACCAAATTAAAACCCCGATCCTCCGCTCATTGAAGTCAATAGAAAAGCCCCAAAGTCAGTGGGGGTGAGATTGTGTCAAAAAATCTATACATTAAACAATAAACTGGAGCTAACATTTCATGTAATTCCCCCCTCAGATCTTCTGCCAGCGTGCAATGGGGAAATAACAACTCTGTCTTTCCTACAAGATGTTATGGATATTTTGCTTCAGTATGTGGTGAAAAGTTTTGATAGATCAACAAAGGTTATTGATTTCCATTACCCAAATGAGCTTCTTCAGGAATATAATTGGGAACTGGCAGATCAACCACAGACCTTGGAAGAAATTTTGTTGAACTGCAGAACAACTCTAAAATATGCAATCAAAACAGGTAACAGGCATGCTGAGATTCTATTATGTGTGATTTTTTTACTATTTTTTTAAATGTCACTTGCGGATCCTTGGAAAGTCAGTGAAGCAGGGATAGCATATTACCCTGTGTGGCTTTAAGCAGTTATTGTCATTTGTAAATACATAACAGTAGATGAAAGAAAGAAAGAAAACTATTTATCGGCGCTATTAATATTTTCCTACGTGAAATGTACAGCGTTATAGTTTAAGTACAACAATATACATTCTTCCTGATCGAAATGAATGTCCCGGTCAATGGTGGAACCTGTATATATCAATCGCTACGAAATAACATTCTCCCACCTCTGTGGCTCTTTTAGCACTTAATTTTTACACCGAGCACCTTTTGGGCCCCCATCTTCCATTCTTTACGCTCTTCCATCCTAACCCGCTAATGGGGACCAAATTCCGCACTCGGTGACAACGGTATGAATTTGGAGCTAAACAAATGTAAATCCGAATTTACACCGACGTAGCAGAATCCACTCCCTGAGTGCTCAGTTCATAAGGAATGCAGGATAGGGGCCCCTGAAGCAGAGATTTATTGCTAATCCCCCAAGCGAGCACTTCTAAGAAGAAAGTGTTACCGTTGACTGCTGGGGTGGGGAGAAAAGAAGCAATTAATTAATTTGTCAACTAAAATTGCCATAAGAACCACACTAATGGAAGTTCTGAGCAGACAGCTGTGTGCTGGTGGCGATGTTATTTATACAAAAGGCCACCAACTCTCCTGTGTGCCAAATGGATCGAGAGCTGGTGCTTCGGCTTTGCATCAGATAGCCCTGGCTTTGACTTCCGCATCTCCACACAGTCTAAAAAAGCTGGATGCAGAGAATGAACAATCCCATTTTCCCGGAGAACGCGATCTGGCTGCCCACTCCTGGGCTCGGTGTAAAAATAGGAGCATCTGGCGCAATGGAACGCAGAAAACATGTTTTTTCCCACTGGATTCTAAGCATGAAAAATAGGAGCTTGTTTAATGGCTATTTTTGTTATTGTCATGACCAAAAAATATTCCAATTAATTCTGATCTGTCCAGAGACAGCACCATTTGTCCCTGCTCATGTCGTTATTATCTCCACGTAGGCAACCTGCCACATGAAAATGATATTTTCAGTGATGCTAGACAGAATTCAGCAAATTCTTATGTGGACCCATCTAATTAAATTCTCACCGAATAAACAGAAAACAGAGGCTTCCTTTAGCCTCTCTTATAGAACCATTTGTAGAGAAAACAAGGGTTCGGGAAGCTCCCGCTGGCATTTGAATTGCTGGGGAAATATTTTTTAAATAGTATAAATCCTTTCAAAATGTGGGTCCAAAAATCTGAAGGAGACGATAATGTGATGTGCGTATCGGCTGTGCAGACTCTGCGGGAAACACAGCTTGTAGCCTTTTAACAAATCGAACGGAGTGAAATAGACCCGATCCTGATCCTTTGGAGTCTTTGGCAAAACTCCCATTGACTTCAAAGGGACAGGATCGGTCCGGTGTTTTTACTATTTGATTCTGATGTTACCAAAGCTTCCCTACAAATATCCGGGCAACATACATAGGAAATAATTGAAGTAGTTACATTTGGTGGAACTCCTGGTCTGGGGTCGCAATATGGCATAGGAAACAAATATTTAACTGGATTAGATCAAACACTTTAACACAATTCAAATAGGATTTGTTAGACTCGCTCTACTAGTATACAGGTGCAATTTGCATTACGCTTCAGTGCATATCGACGCAATAAAATCACTGTGAAGTGTACATCTACAAATCCTTCAAAATAATGTTACTGTTTCCGTTGTGCCATATAAATGTGGGGAAATTTCCCCATTTGTAATTAAAATATACAGAAGAATAATACTTTAAATTACATTTTAAAAGTTCAAATGACTGCAATGACCATTTAAAAAAATAAAACATTTTTTTAAAATAAAGCTGTTTGCTAGGGCTTCTCTCATTTCACCAAGCAAGTGGTCAAGCTAGTACCCTGGTTTTAGAAGAAAACAGGACCAAGGGAATGCAACTCCAGACACCCTTTGAGTGTGATTGTATTCCCCTGAAATAAATATGATGTATTGGCTCAGGGCTATCCATGTCTACTCAGTATCTCTAATCAGGAGTGTAGTACCCTCTGGATTCTTCCAAAATGTCAGAGCAGCCGCAAGAAACTGGCAGTCAGATTTCGTTTGCACGTTTCACGTATACATGCCTGTATTATTACCTGTCTCGTTGAATAGTAATGCTATTTAGCCTCTTAAAACAATTGTCATTTCGCTGCTATTAGTAGCCTTCTTGATACCCCAAGATGCTATTTCATCCGAATCTCAGGCTGGCACTACGTTTACACCAAAGCCCTTTCCCCCGTGTGATGTACTTTGAGTTGCACGACGAAATCGTTGCAGTTGCAGGTGAAAGGGTCGCTGTGCCCTGACTACAGGATTTAAATAACGAGTCTGACAGCAATGTGCGGTATTAGGCAAATACAGAAGGCGCGGCAGGGTTTGGAAACAGTCTAACTTTCTGGAGTTTTTTGTCACGACTGTTGTGGCAATGGTCCAGCACCACAGCTAAACATCGCCCATGTACATCTCCACACGCAATAAACAAAGGCACCG
Organism: Terrapene triunguis; assembly: GCF_002925995.2. NCBI lineage: Eukaryota > Metazoa > Chordata > Testudines > Emydidae > Terrapene > Terrapene triunguis. The sequence continues at coordinate 43,083,535 of NW_020664435.1, forward strand.
GGCATCCGCCCAGAATTGTGAAAAAGCGCCCGGCCCCTGTGTCAAACAGACCGGGGGATTCCGACCAAAGAACGTGCTTTGCTACATTAAGGTTTTTTGGGGAGTGTATAAATGAGGGCATGTCAGTTGGACTGAGGCTCGGTTCACCCTCAGAACTGGATCCCTAGACTTCCGACCAGCAGACCCTTGCTGAGCCTCAGAGCTCATTTGCTCAGCTAGAGAGACCATGTTCTGAAGCAGGAACGCCTGCCTGCCTCCCTATTCAGCCCCGCACTTCCCGTTTGCTAGCTTAATAGATGAGTTAAGGTCAGTTTCCCAACGATATGGTTGTCTGTCATTCTAACCAGAGGAGCAGTGTATTCTAGCAGCAGCCGCCGCCGCTCCCTAGAGAGGTTCTGACAAGATCCGTTCTGAGCTGCTGGGTGAATTTAGAATGTGATCCTTGAGAAAATACCCTGAAGCAGCCTTGGGATCTTTATCTAAGCAGAGTAGATGTGCTTGCTAATGGATTAGAGGAAACAATTGGTAATAAACAATTTAATTGATTAATTGAGCCTCCTATTCTGCAGCCAGATCCGGTTTCCCAGGCTTTATTCCTGAGGACTATCTTCTCTAGTTGTTTACTCTATGGGTTGATTATCAATATTAAAAATTCACTGTGTATTGCTTAATTGCGATTGGTTACATATGTCACGTGGTATTTTCCCCCGCTTCTTGACTGGATAAGTGCGTCGGTACAGGTGCGTCTGGTCCGAATTCTTATGTTTGTTCAATTAAAATTCAGCTTCTGGGAATACTGGTGTATGTAGCGTTGCAATTCATTTCCAGAGTTTGCTGGAGTTTAAAAAGTAATGGAAATTCCAGACAGTGAGCAGACTAAGAACTGGTGTTTGTCCAGCAGTGCTATTTGCTAGTTAGCAGGTAGTAAATACAAAAGGTTCATGAAGGTGGCCAGAGCAGATTGATTTAGAAAGCTGAATGAATACCAATGGCTCTGTGTATGTGTCTGTGTTAGAGGGCAACAGAAGACTGTAAATAAATAACAGAGAATGCAAAGGGTGAAAGTGCTGCCAGCGGGGGATGTCAGTGCTCTGGGATTATAGTGCTTGCTCTGACTCTGGTTCACTGTGTTACCATGCGCACATCACTTACATCATTTTGCCCTTCTGTAAGGTGAGGATAGTACTGGGACTTCCCTATTTCACAGGTGTGCTTTGCAGCTTGATTAGTGTCTGTAGAGTGCATTGAGCTCCTTGGGTGACAGAGAAATATGTCCAAATTATCTATTTTTAAATTAATAAATCCAGCAGGCAGTGGTATTCTCCTGTTTCCCCTTCAACCCACCCCAGATTCGGATTACTTACAGTCCCCTCCTCCTTCAGTTAGTTGCAAAACAATGTTGATAGCCATGCATTGAGGTAGGAGAGCACTATTCTACTGCTTTTTACTAATTCCTCAAGCAAGATCTGCTTATATGGTCAAGTGGGTTCCACAGGTTTAAATGAGACTAGAATTTATTTCGGCCATCCAATAGGGTGAAAGAACTTTACAGTCTCTCTAGGACCTTAAGCAGTCCCAATAATGGAGAACTACAAGCATCTATGATTAGAGTCAGATTATCTCCTCTCCTGATTTACGTGGAGAGCAGGGCCCAAATTTTGCTGAAGCGATGGCGAGTGAAAGCATCATTCTCCCTGCCTCCTTTGCTCTGAGGATATCCCTGTGAGAAGGCTGTATACATGCAAGACTCTGTGGTTTTGAAGGGAATGTGGGTGAGCCAGCACCAGGTAGAGCTGGGGAAGAACCTGTCTCTGCACCCCCCTGAAAACGTGTGGGAATTTCCCCAGGTCCCCAAATAAGGCTAACCCTGTCAGTACAGCTTACAGAACTGTGACGGGTTGGATCACAGAAACCCCCTTGGGAGCTGCCACCCG
>NW_020664435.1:43085478-43115544 GCF_002925995.2 Terrapene triunguis
GAGACCTTTTGCACGGAGCATATCCCAGTTGCATTATATTCACTTATATTTTTATAAAACCATATAGACTGCACAACGTCACAAGAACATCCTGTTCCACACTATCTGGCATCGGCAAAGGCAGGGGTTGTTTGGCCCAGCTGTGGATAAGGAAAATGTTGAGCACATGGTTCCTCAGGGAGCTGTGCTGTTATGGGAGACTGGAGGTAGGAATTGGCAGGAGACACTGGGCTCTGCAGAAATGCACCAGAACTCTGTTTTCCCCCAGGATTTCGCCATAGACTCCCACCTGGACCCCCAGGGGGTTTCCCAGACTTTCAGTGAGTTTTCCTGAGGGAGGACATGATTTGACCCTTAATTGTTGAAAGCTACCACAGAATATCACATCTTCAGTGAGGCTGGAATTCACTTGCTGGCGGAGAGCCTGAGCAAGGTCCTCCCACATCGCTGAATATCTGTGGAATCTTGTGTGGCTGGAGCAGTATGGCCATGCAAGCCAGAATGGGAAGTTCCGAAGCCCCCTGAGCATTAGTGGGATAGGCTCTGTGCCAGCTTCAAAGATAGAGGGAAGCATTGATGATTGACCAGAGAAAGGGGTCATGGATCTGTGCTTATGCTGTACCAGTGGTCAGCAATCCTTGCATAGAAGGTGTGGGCTGCTATGTCCCTGGATTATGGGATGGCGGGAATTGGATTTTGTTTCCAACTCTCAACCCAGGCTTACTTCCAGCCACAAAGCCCAATTACTCAGACTTTGTGTGCTGTGAGCTGGGGGGCAGGTGAGTAATTCTCGGCACAATTCTTTCAGCCATGTGTATGTGCCTGATAACAGACCACAAGAGACTAGGAGATAAGTTTTCTCTTGGTTTTTGTTTGCATTTCCTCAATCGCCCTGCTGTATTTTATGTTTCCCATGCGGTCAGTACCAGTCTGCAGTCCTTGGGTTAGGACAGGTGTTTTCTAAGCAGGAACGCTTTCCTTTGAATGAGATGATATTTACGTAATTGTTAATCTTTCAAAATTCTTGCTGGTAACAAAGCCGTGTAACTCTAAACAGGGGGGCAGGACATGACTAGTCAAGTGAGTTCTAATGAGTTATTTGTTTTATCCCAGTTTTAATAGCTCTGGGCATATTTTTGAAATAAAATATCTGACAGGAGGTCAGAAAAATCCAGAAGTCAGCAAGAGAAACCTTGTAAATGGACTACCCAGCCCACTGAATATATTTTCACACATCATTCCGACATAGCAGCAATGCTCCCTTTCGTCGGGTTTATTTAAAATCACAATTACTAGGAAGCTCTGTTATTTATAATTGTATTCTGACAGTGAAGAAATGACAAATATTACCACAGTCCATGCCATATTTGCACAATCATCAGCCTCTGAGTCATGTTCAAAGCAGTCAGCAAAGTGTTTCATTTTCTCATTTTGCCCTGTCTTTTATAATCATTAGCCATTCATCACTGATGTTGTTATAAGCAGTGTCAAGCACCTCAGATGGTGTGTTGTGCATGCCTTTCAAACGTAGCCCAAGCAAAAGCACAGTCAGTGACAACATGTGACACACATGTAGGGGCGAATAGCTATTTTAGTGCAGCAGCATCATGCTAATTTTCAATACAAATGGCAAGAGCTTATAATTCCAGTACAATATAATTTCAGTACAAATGATAGATCTTATAATTCCTAGCTCTACTTCATTGTTCCTATTTTACTTATTTTGAAATAAGAAAGGGGAACATAATCTCCCCATTACAAAAGATCTGTTGTTGTTGTTGTTTCACACATTGATGATGCTTTTCCATTGTGTAAAAATCCTGAGATAAATACACCAATCAGTACTGAGGAATTTCATTTTGCTTCATCAGACTTCTGATACATTTCTTCCATTTTATGCAGGGCATCCTAGATATTTCAATCAACTTTCAACTGGACTGGACATGGTTGGATTAGCTGCAGACTGGCTGACATCAACAGCAAATACTAATATGTAAGTAGCCAAATTTGCCACTATCATTATCTAGGTTAATTTTAAAATTAGATTCCACAGTATTTGCTGTAGCTGTAGGTAAAAGAAAGCCTTTCATGTGAAACTAGCAGGAAAAACATTTGTCTGCCTTTTAAATTTTAATACAGCCATCATGTTATTTTAAAACTGCTTTGTATGTTGTCTCCCATAAAAAAAATGCATTGCATAAATAAAATGACAGCTCTGATAAAATTCCTGCAAGTGAAGGGGAAAATATTTTTGTATTTTGCATACATAAATACGTAAAATGTGAAATGGAAACACAAACAGATGCTGTTAGGTAAATAGACTTGCTGACAAAAGAACCTGACCTTGCAATCCTTACTCATGTGGGTTAGTGCCATTGGTTTCAGTGGGACTATCCAAGTGGCGAAGGGCTGCAGGGTCAGACCCAACGTTTATTTGTAAGGCTCCTGGCCTACAAAGTGTTGTATGCACATCTTGCTTTATGCACCATGTCTCATTGACTTCAGTGAGACTACATTTGCATGTGAAGTGAAGGGCCTTGTTCTGGTCAATAGCTCTTGAACACATTGTAATAATGTGAGCCCCTGTCCTGCAGGAAGCTGAGCAAGCTCCACTCCTGCTGAAGTCAGTGGGAACAGAGTCCTCGGCACCTCACAGGAGTGGGGTTGAAAACATTTAAACTTCAAGGCAGAAAGAAAGTAATCAAATATACTGCAAAATATAGTTCTCTGCACTGTACACTATACCGTATATATACATAATATGGATTCAGAGTTTGACAGTGGAAACAATTGTGTAGATATTTTAAGTAGTAAATTAATGTTTTAAATAAAAAGAATAAAATATGGCCATTACTACATTTCAGGTTCACCTATGAAATTGCTCCAGTGTTTGTACTTTTGGAATATGTCACGCTAAGGAAAATGAGAGAAATGATTGGCTGGCCAGGGGGCTGTGGCGATGGGATATTTTCACCTGGTATATGATATTTCAAGCTTTCTTTGTGTTTCAGACTATACTATGACAGACCTCATAACTAATCTAGCTAAAGAGTCAATACAATGAAATCCACAGTTTCAAGAGGTCACTCACTAATAACAACCGCTGTCCTCTGTTGGATAAAAGTACTGCATATTTATGAAATTCAGGGATGTGATTATTAGGGATTTTAATGTCTGTCACTATTGAATACTCCCTTCAAGCGAATTGTGCTGCATTATGAACAGCAATAGTAGTGCATGGAAAACATAATCAGAAGAGACATTTGCCCTGCAGTTCTGCTATGGTCCTACTTTCTTATGGATTACATAAAATAAAAGACTATAGTGTTAATAATGAGACAGAGAAACACTCTGATGCCCTCCATCATTACAGTAGAAATTTAAGTGAGCAGGAAAATGTATCATCCCTATCAGTAAATACAAAGCCTGGCCAAGATCTTGCAAAGCCTTATGTTTGTGAATAATTTTACACAGGTGAGTTGTCCTATTGAGTTCTATGGGACATCTCATGTGAGTAGTTATTCAAGTGTGCAAGTGCTTGCAAGATAAGCGCCCTAGCTTCTTCAAGGCAAATCAATAAGTCAAGAAATGAGTATGATTAACTATAGAGGAATCATTGTCAGTGCCAAGCACTATTTCCTTGAGACATCTGATTTTTTAGCATGCCATTTAATCTTTTGCATTACACTCTTCTTCACTTCCCGTTTTACTCTGAAACTTTATTATTTAAAATTACTTATGTATTTATCTCCCAAAGCCACAGAAACTATCCAGAAAAGGGACAAAGACTTAGCACTGTATAGATTACCTTTGTCAATTTCACAGCAACAGAAAGACCTCTGCGGGAGGAATCTGTTCTGGAAAGAAAGGTTCAGTGGTCTCACAGGGGGAAAAAAGGATGTTTTGACTATCACCTGATGAGTAGACTGCACAGCTAATCATCACAGGTACTTCTGAGCCCCCCACGTACACTGAGTGTGAAGTTCATTCCTGTGCAGAGGACCAATGCAAAGCCCACATCACATGCCACTCAAGAGGGCTTAAGCAGGCTCATGGGCCTTGTTCTGGCCCTTTGCACAGGGGTGAATTTTAAACATAGTGAAAGCGGGAAATTTATATTACTTATTATGAATGAGCATTTAAATAGCACAATATGAACCTGACCTCATTCCTACTGAAGCAGAGGGAGTTTTGTTCCATAATACACAGGAACCTGCTGCTGTTCATGGGCATTACTGTGTCTGCTCACACCCAAAGCACTTCACATACAGAATGTGAAAACCAGAAAGGGGTTAAGTAGGCAAACTGCAGTGCGATTAGCAACAGTGTACAGATAGGAGCAAATCCTTCATTACACTATCATCACTTTCCTTCTCCTGACATAAGGAGGGAGGACTGGATTGTGCCTTGCTGAAAGTCAATATTATACATGGCTGTATAGCTATTTGTAGACCATGGGTCAAATTCAGCCTGGACTATGTTGGTTCAATTCCCATGGAAGTCTCTGGACCAAATCAACTGTAGTGTAAATTACATGTTGGATATTAAGGTGGTCAGAGAATGAGTGTAAGTGTTAAAGTTGTGTAGCTCGCAGTGATTTGACATTCAGTGGGTTAGCAAAGCAAGTGTGACATTCAGCAAGTGGCAAATGAGGTGGATTAGTAATCAACAAGAGGGTATTATTGTTCTTATTCATTGTTTGTATCATGGTAGTGCCTGGAGGCTCCAATCAAGCTCATGGCCTTGTTGTATGAGGCACTGTGCAAACACAGTGAGAGACAAGTCCCTGCCCCAAGATCTTACAATCTAAATAGCACAGACAGACAAAGAATGAGAGGGGAAACAGAGGCACAGAGCAGTGAAGTGACTTGCCCAAAGTCATATAGCAGGCCTGTAGCAAAGTTGAGAACCGAAGGCCATTAGACAATGCTGCCTCCTCTAAGACAAGCAAAGATAAGATGAAGCAAAGGGAATCTACAGCCAGGTACCACTTAAACCCATCACGTCTATTTTCTGACCAACTTTATACTCAATGTGCAACTTACACCATTGTTTATATCACATCTGAATTTGTCTCACTGCCTCTAAAAGTTTCCTCTAGATTAGAGGATTTCACCATGTCACGGTGCCATACTAGTTAACAGTATGTCCTACTAACTAGTTGTATTCTGCTACTCTAGGTTTCATTTGTGGGGTGCTCATTGTTTCTGCTTTGCATACAATCCCTGAGACATTCTGTATGGTTGTGTTTGCCTTTTAGCTAATTGCTCTCTGCACAGCACTACTAATCAGGAGGTGGCACTAAGAAAAATGCTGTCTCTTAGGGAGTTATTGAGGCTGCGTGTACAGTGTTTGTATTCACAATTAGAGCTGGCCAGAAATTTTTTGATGAAATATTTTTGCATCAGAAAACATTGAATAGTCAAAACCAAAACTGTGGGAAAGGATCAGTATTGATGAATTTCCTGTTTTGAGAAATAATTGGAAAAAAGTTTTGTAATTGTCAAAACAGGACATTTCAACATTTTCAAAACAAAAAGTTTCATTTTTCAGTGTGAAACAATGTTTTGTTTTAAAATTTTAGTTAATTTACATAAAAAAATATTTTAAAATGTAAAAGGTCAAAACTGAAAAGAAAAATTTCAATTGACCTGATCTAATTTTTTTTTCAGATGGTCTGGTCTCAAAATGTTTTAAGATTTCACCTTTTTTTTTTTCCTGATTCTGGATGGAAAAAATTTTGAAATCTCAAAAATTCCTGTGAGGTAGGAAAACCATTTCCCACCAAGCTTTTAATCACAACTAATAAAACAACTTTATAGAGTCTAAAGACTTTAATTGTTCAAACTACATGATGGAGCAGCTCTGTTGGAGTGCAAAGAAACCTAGTAAGAAAAGAGGATTAATAGCAACACTGCTTGGACAGTACAAGCCAATGGACAGGACAGTACTGATGTGGATGGTAATTAGGCATATCCTTATTGCTAGATTAAAAGAGTAGCACATTTAGGTAGAGGGCCTGTTTCAGTTACACTTACCTCCGGGTCCGGCGGCAGGCAATCGATCTTCTGGGATCGATCCCGGAAGTGCTCGCCGTCGACGCCGGTACTCCAGCTCGGCGAGAGGAGTACGCGGCATCGACGGGGGAGCCTGCCTGCCGTGTCTGGACCCGCGGTAAGTTCGGACTAAGGTACTTCGAATTCAGCTACGTTATTAACGTAGCTGAATTTGCGTACCTTAGTCCGAAGTGGGGGTTAGTGTGGACCAGGCCGAAGTCTGGTAGGTGGTTATATGAGGTGGAGTGACCCACAAAACATACACCCAATGGGAGAAATCCTGGCCCTATTGAAGTCAGTGGAAGTGTTGTCATTGATTTCAGTGGGGCCAGGATTTCATCAAATGGGTCAAATTCTGGAAATATGCAGAAAAATGAGGCAGCACCCCTATATATAGCTCTCCTATGTCCAGAATAGGAATCTTCCTTCCCTCTGCGGAGGAGAAACTAGCTTCAGGGGAAAAGGAGGAGTTGTATGTAGGGGCTCCACAATCACTGGTTTATGGAGTGCACATATACACACTGGTCATCTGGAATGTAGTCCTGTATCATTCATATATGATTTCTGATCAGAGCGGATTACTTGTTTATACTGTAATTCACGCTTCTTACGAAGCAGTAGCTACTGTGCCAGATCTGCTTGTTTCGGCAATAGTCAAAACCATCTTTGTCTTTTTCTCTATGTCAGGGTACTGTACCATCCCCTTTTAGTTCTAATCCCTGCATCTCCGAATGAAAGAATAGTTTTTATATAAAGCTCTCACTGCTGTGAAGAAAAGTCTCTAACTCTATCCATTCTCTGCAATTGACCATATACAGACCTGATTTTGAGCTGTACTTTTACAGGTGTCTTTGGCACCTACAATTAATTATGGGCATAAAAATGTGTCTGCAAAAATGAGCGCCTAGGTTGAGGCTCATTAATAAATGTAATTCTAAATGGCTAAACAATAAAGGGAGTGATAGAAATGGTCCATTGATGTAGGAACTCCTACATTCTAAACTTGGTGTTGACACTAATTCCATTTGTTGCCTTAGACAAGTCATTTAGACCAAATTTCTAAAACTCAGATGCCTTAATTTAGGCATCTAATTCTACAGTTAAGCAACTGAATACTTTAGGGATGTAAATTTGGCCTTAACCTCCCTGCTTCAATTTCTTCATTTGTAACAATAAGCATTAAAATACCTACATATCTCACAAGGGGTTGTGAAGAATAAATCACTTACAAGCCTGCTTCTGCTCTCATACCAGTTTTACACTGGTCCAACTCCATTGACTTCAGTGGAGCTAATCTTAATTTACACCAGTGCAAGTGAGATCAGAATGAAATTCACTGCTTATAAAGACTGAAGATTAGTCTTAATTTAAAGAAAAACCCTGAACCAGAGTACCAGTTAGAAAGGGAGATACAAGCACAATTCTTGGCATACAATGGAATAGTAGACATAACTCCATGTTCACTGTAACAAAAAGAAAAAGCCAAAACAATGGCCAGACCAGAGCCGGAGCCGGTGTAATGTGATGTAACTCCATTGACTTCAATGGAATTACACTGATTTACACTTGCTTACAATCTGGCCCACCATTTTTAAACCTAAAACATAACCATTAAGCAGATACAGAACTACTGTAAAACCTGCACCCGGGGTGCATTATATCCCATAGTAACAATGGGTTGCTAGGCTATATCCAGATCTTACTTATCTTATCAATTGCTGAACTACACGGCCATTTTACTGAGCTTTTAAAAAGGAAAGAAACTGAATTACTGTGGTTTTTTGTGTCTAAATTGTTTAATTTAAGCATTAGAAACTGAATTATATAGATCAAAACATAGTACAGCTCTAGACTAGGTGAATCAATCTGACACTTGAAACTGATAGTTTTAATCAATGTATGAAAGTGATTTTGATAGACTGTTGTTAGAGAAATTTAATCCCTCCCCATCTCCCAACCCCACTGTGGGGGGGGGGGGGAATCCTTTCAGAGGGCAGGGTTGGTAATAGATTTTAAAATAAAAGGAACAATTGTTGGACTGGTGTCCTTTTTTTTTTCCTCCTTCTTTTTTTCTTTTTCTGGTTGCCCTAATGCTTTGACCTGGTGGTATATCCAGGACACCAGATTTGGGACCGATGCTGGAGTCTTTGAGGGCAGAGAGTATGTCACTCTCATGTACCACTTGGCAATTTTCCCTGTGGTGGTTTACATGTTGAAAGAGGCCCTTTGCCTTCTCACACATGGGGTCAGAGCATCACATAAGAATACAAATTAGCAGCATGTGCAACTGTTCTTAGGCAAGAGAAGGACATGTTTGGGGAATGTGGGGAAGTGGCATCCAGGAATAGGGAGAGGGCAGAAACCCCATGACCCCATTCTGGCCAGCTTAACTTTTCACATGCTTGTCTTGGGGCGTAGGAGGTGTGTTAATAGACCCATTTGGTCTATCCCCCTCTCCCCCCGGTTAGAGGAACAATGAGCAAGAACCATTCATGCTCCCTTGCCTATGAACTTGAGTTGGAAAAACTGTAACAAGAGTGTAGTTTGTACTAAAATGATGTTAATAATGCATAGAAAAAATAACAGTGTATTACTGTGGACTCCAGGTGGTGCCATATCTAACATGTATGCTATGTTGATTGCACGTTTCAAGATGTTCCCAGAAGTCAAAGAGAAAGGAATGGCAGCTATTCCCAGGCTGGTTGCCTTCACCTCAGAGCATGTATGTGTTTCTATTTTATCCAGTTTGTTAAACTTGCTTTTGTTAATTAAACCAGGACAGAAAGAATACCCGAGCAAGGGATTTGTAGCTACGTGGCTTCATTTCTGTTATACTCTCATTGGGAATAAAAAAGGGTGGTTTCTTGTTACATGAAGGGATATACTGGATGCTTGATGTTGAAATGCATGATATTCTAAAGCAAGGTCTATAAATCATTGTGTCTTTCTGGCTTTCACTTATATCTGTGTAAATCTTAGTGTGAAATCCAGTGTGTGTGAGCTCAGAATCAGGCTCTATAACACTCTGGCAGTGATTTCTCTGTTTATATTGCTCTAATGGAAATAGCAAATCTCTGTAAATCCAAACATCAGTAGCTGACACTGTTCCTACTGTAATTTAAAAACAATGTGTTAACATACATGAAGACAGTAATATTTAAATGCTATACATGCAGTAGAATAAATATCAGATCTATGCTTGCTGCTGAATATGGGGGGTAGGTTGACTTTACCATTGATTTATCACCATGAACCAAACCCTGAGTCCAGCTTCTTTGGCAATAAGGGTTGCATATGCCCTAGACACTTGCATAAACTGGCTGTGCACTGAGCTGACCAGTGCTAGGATGAGGGGAGGTGGCTTCACACATAGGATGGTGGGGAGAAAAAACCACAACTGCCCAATGTGTGGGAGATGTAGTGAGTTTCCCACTCCAGACTCTCCCTGTGGTGGAATTTTCTTGGCTTTAGGGCTGTATTAACCTTCCCATGTAGGGGAAGAGGGTGGAAAGAGAAGACAGGTCCAGGCTTCATGCTCCCCCTCTAAATTTCCCTCCAGCTGACTGCTTTCAGCCAATGAGGAACCTTTGCCTGCTAGGGCATCAGCAGAGGCACTGCACATGCTCAGTGCCTCCCCAGGCATCATCCTCAAAGACCTCACTGCCAAATGTGGCAATGTGAACGGTCAAAGTTGGGGTGTCCACCGCTGGGAAGGACGAAGGTTAAGTGGCCTCAAAGCTACTATATGGGTGTCTGCAGGGAAGGTCTCTTTCAGGATCTGTGTTCGCTCCCGTGTCTGCAGAGACTAGACGGTCCTGCAGGTTCCACGCTTCAGAGCAACTAGGCTAAGAATTTGGCCCCACAGCAATCAGAGAGAAAAATAATCCATAAAATAATAATGACTATCCAAAAAGGCCATGCGGCAACGGATACATAATCAATAGAAGACCAGAAACCCAGCAAATTCTTACAAACAAGGTTGTTTAGAATAATAATTCCCTCTGGTCACTATGTAATCTAACAATATTTCATAGAACTGGAACAGTGCACAATGAATCAAATCTTACTATCATTCTCAAAATAATGAAATGAGTCAACATCATTGAGATTTTATGCTAAGGGGCAGGAATATTGCTACTTAAAGTGACTAAAATGTATTTCAAAGTCAAGTGTGTTGTCAAGGCCACAGTATGTAATATAATCCCTGAGAGCTGATAGTTATATTCATTAAATGATCTTAAATTACAGTTATTGACCCTTCCACAAAACAGCTGCAAAAACACTGATAACAATGCAGAATCCCAGTTTCCAGGGATCAAACTACCCTGTGAACTGTAGTTTCCCACAAAATATCCAATAATTTGCCCTTTAGGATATTGCTTGATGAAACTGAGTTATTTGTGTCCTCTAACCCTTAATTCATTACACAAAGCTTGCAGGTTTGGGTGCTTTATTTATTTATTTTAAAGTATAATAGAAACTGTTCCAGAAATGTCATAGCCCCAGCAGCATAATCCTATTTAGAATAGAAGTGTTGTTCTGAATCAGAACTGACAGGGGGATTTTTGGATGTCAGTTAGCACACCCAACTGGCCTTCTTGTCCATGTAATACAATTCAACCTGATGTTAGCTTCTCTCTGATTCAGCAACATGCCATTACCAAGCAGTGTGACTACAAGGCGAGCATTCCATACACTTTGCATTATCAGCCCTCTCTTTGTGTTTATGATGGAATAGTGAACCCAGGTATAAAATTGCTGTATATCTTTAGGTGAATAAAGATGGTGCGTCAGGGGAAAAGTAAAAATCCAACAGGAGCAAATCCAAGACAATAATATCAGCACAAGCAGGAAGAGTCAGTTCTCATTTTCACCTACGTAAATTTGGAATACCTCCATTGTTACCTTCTTGGAGTTACTCCACGTTTACACTGAAATCACAGTCTGGCCCCTTGAGCCAATGAATATTCAGCCATCTAGTGTATGCTTCAGTTAGAAGAGACTTTGTATTTTGTACAATATTATGACATACACCTCTATCCCGATATAACGCTGTCCTCGGGAGCCAAAAAATCTTACCGCGTTATAGGTGAAACCACGTTATATCGAACTTGCTTTGATCTGCCGGAGTGCGCAGCCCCGCCCCCCCGGTGCGCCGCTTTACCGCGTTATATCCGAATTCGTGTTATATCGGGTCACGTTATATCGGGGTAGAGGTGTACCTCTGACTCTGCATCACTTCTATTCCATCCCACCATTTAGGACACTGCTATAGCTAACTTACAACTTTATGGGTCAAATTCAGCCCTGGTATAGCTCCATTAAGATGCATTTGCTTACACCAGGGCTAAATGTAATGTTATATATTTACTGGCACAGCTTTCTAGAGCCAAATGCTGATCTCATTTGCACTAGATGTGGAGTAACTCCCTTCAAGTCAATGATGCTGGTTTGAGTCTGGTGTAAGAGAGAGCAGACTTTGTAAATAGATCCTTCATAGGTAAAAATCATGGATGTCACCCATTATATTCCATTTTTATATAACTTTGAAAACCCAATGAAAGTCCAAGACTTAGAGCCACTTCCTTGGTCCCATTACATCTGCTTTGAGCTGTTCTGGCAATGAAGAGCAGACTGAACACTGCTTTAAGTGTTAGCTACGGTGTTTCCATACGTAGTATAGGGAGCATTGCATAGGCTAAGGAAAGGGGGGATGCCCAGAACACCTTTGTGCTGCATCGATTCCCATGTGCCAGAACAATCCCCTGGGGTCCTTGGATTTGGCACAACTTAGAGTAGCCCTATGGTTTCTAGAAATTGCTCCTTGGGACTGGACTGTCACTTCAGGATCAGGTTCCCCCACTCCCCCAACCCACTCTAAGCTGAACTGGACATGAAATGCCTGGTCCTGTAGATCTTGTCCCAGGTGTATATTTGGTGCACACTCCAAAGCAAATTGTTACTGTTCTCATTTTGCACATGGGTCCGGATAGCCTCGCAGTTGCACCTTATACTGTAACTTTGGGCCAAATTCATTTTTCAGTTACACGTGTTTAAATGCAAAACTTTTGATCTGAAAATCACTGGGCTCTGAATACAAAAATAAAAAGTTACAGCAAAAAAACCCAAGTTAATGGTATTTCCCATTATTCAACCAAATAGTAGAAGGATAAAGAAAACAGATGCTAAAGATAAACACCTCTGGACTGTTCTAAGCTCATTCACATTGGCTTCACACCACGTTCGTTCCATTGATTTCAATGGAATTACACTAATATAAAGTGAGATCAATCCCAGGCTCTCAGCCATTACAATGATTTAAGAGTATGTAAGTAAATGTCCTTCTTTGTTCCACATAATGCAAAATCAGTTTTAAGAAGGGTATGAAATCCAGCTAGATTATTTGCTAAATCAGGTCATGGAGCAACGCATGGCCTAGGATCTCAGCCTGCATTCCTTGCAAACCCCAAAACCTTAGGGATCCTCAAGGACTGCAAGTTTAGGCCCTAAAAGACTTTCACTTACTCTGTGGGCTTGAGCTATAATTAAGGGCTATAGGGTCTCCTCCTAGGGTTACAGGGATAAAAAGCAGCCATGTCTGGGCATGGGTGACAGAAGGAGAGTGCTGCCTCCACATCATCTCCTCTCCTCCAAGCCTGCAAGAGTTTGGAGGGTAAGACAGTGCTAAGTGTCAACTTACTTGCTGCCCCATTTCACTCTGCTCACGAAGGACTCAAGGAAAAGTGACAGCTAGAGTAACGACAGGCAACATGGCTCAGAGGCCCGGAGGGAGCCAACGGGAGGCTGGGAGCCAGTGTGGAGGCACAGTGCCTCCAGAATATCCCTGGCTTCTGCACATCCTTCAGATCCATGTAGATCTACTGATTTTAGTGGAGGTCAATCTCCTGCCCTTCCTCTGCCACCCACCAGCACTTTTGCATGGGGGCAGAGCTCACCTCGTGCTCCAAATAGTCAAATTTGTAGGTTTGTAGGAGTCATGGAATTTCCTGTCACATACTTGGGAGCAGCCCATGTGGTTATAGCCCTAATTACATCCATTAATTGTAATGAGGACCAAAGTTCGCACTGTAATGAAAACCCTAGGGATGGAGCTGTTCAAAACATTTTCTACGAAATGCTTTTTTTTTTTTTTTTTTGGCTGAAAAATAAGGCTTTGTCAAAGCTGAAACACTTGGCAGCGTTCTAGCAATTTTGACAAAGCTTTTGCCAGAAAGTTTCTGAGGTGCAAAATGGTCACTTCCAGAGAGGGAGAAATCAACCTTTTTGATCCAAAAATGGACATTTTGATACAATTTTGTTTCACAAAAACATTCTAAAAGTTTTGGTTTCATTCCAGTGTAATGAAAACAAATTTCCAAATCTCAAATATTGTCATGAAATGGAATTGTTTTTCTTCACCCAGCTCTGCCTAGGAGATAGTTTTCCAGGCCCTGCCCCACGGATAAGGCTCCCAGAGGTAACACGTACATGATGGTGTTTTTAGGGAGAGATTTGAGGATACTGGAGACTAGGGTTTTCATTTGGTGCCCTACAGTATGAAGTTATTCTTAACAAAGATAGTTTCTCCACTAAATCCATGGCAGAGTAGTTACTCCTCTAATCATGCAGAGGAACCGGGCAGAGGTTCTATTTTCCACCATCTAAAGAAAAGTAGCTTTGTTCCCAACATAGAAATTGAGATCAATTTTAACTCTCTGATTGGCATTTCTTTTTTGATTACCTCATACACAAGGATTCGAAAAGTTGGTGGGCTTGATTGAGGAATAACTCCATTTAAATCAATGGATTTACATTGTATACCAGCACAGAGTCCAACTGAAGTAAACAGGGCTACATATGGACATAGGAGTCCACTCATGATCAGATCAGATTGCAGGATTGGGACCTTCTTGCCAACAGCTCCAGCTTTGATTGCTTGGTTTCATTTTAAGACCTGTACAATTTTTCCCTTGGAGCATTCCACAAATAAACCAAAGAAAACCAAAGCCTTGGACTTTGTTGCATGAGGAAGGCTGTGTGGAGATAAATTGTTTGAAATGTAAAAGGTAGAAACATTTGCATGTCAGGCAGAGACACAGAATTATGGTAACTTATTCTCCCCTAACATTAACAAAATACCTGCTAACCTTCTAGCAGCAGCAAATATAACACCACGCAAAGACACATATCTTACTTCAGTGTGTTTAGAACATTGATGTGACTATAACCAGCATGCACATACCCTGGGAGGATTCCATTTCGATAGATAATTGCAATAAATGCTACGGTTTGCTATTAGACATTTACAGCGAGTCACCCTGGTGCAGAGAGCCCACATAAGGCCCTCCACACCATTTAAACCCTGGGTGGAACTGCAGAGGGAAGCTTCTTCGTACCTTTTGTGCCATGTAGGGTGTCTCCATCAAATAGGCTAAGGTGGAGAAATTGTAGGGGATGAGGCCCCACACTTACACAGGAGCCACGTCCCAGAGTCTCTACATAGAGATCACAGAGGGACAATGACACTCTTCTATCTGATAGGCTGTCCAGCCTGCCCAGAGTCTGGGAGTTAATTCCCCACCCAGTTAATTCCCTTCACAAAGCTTATTTATGAATTTCCCCCTAACCAGAATAGACATGAGCATTGGGGATCACAACATTGTAAGTTTTTTTTCTCTTCAGTTTCAGACATCCCTAATTAGGAGATAATGATTTATTAAGCCATAAAATATGCCAGAAGATTGAATGTCATAATCATCTATATATTAAAGCAGGGATCATGTAAGATAAGAATAGGTCACCATATATTTCAGTGTCACCGAAATTGTTAATGAACCTTTAAATCTAATTAGCAGAATGATTTCAATTCTTCATTTTTTGGAAAGGCCTGATTCTCTCATTAACGGTCCTGTAATAAATTTGTATCGTGCTTCCCAAACTACAAAGTTCAATATCAAAAAAAAAAAAGGGCACAAAAGATGATGGAGACAAACAAAGTTATTCCGAACAGCCTAAGAAATTTTAGAAAGAGGAAAGAATCTCCTAGCTAAACAGGCCCATTTTATGTTGGGTAATAATCTACCCTAATAATTTAGCATTAATAGTACTCTACCCTTCCTGCTTTTCACCATTACATTTAAAACACTTCCCTTTCAAGAAACAAATCTAGGTTTCTCTTGAACCCTTCTTCACTCAACTTTAATCCCTTGCTGGCATAAAACATAAGTATCTCATACATTTGGAATCCCTTGCGAAGCTATCTCAAAGTCGGTCACCTGTGAGAAATAACTTCAGCTTCTTCAGTTTTTCCAAGTAACCTCAATTCTTCAGGCCTGGGGTTATCTTTGTTGCCCTCCATAACACTTTCTGGAAGGCAGGTCTTTTCTTCCTGTTAATGGGGTGTCACGCCAAAGTGAGCAGTGTGCTTTGTCAGCCCATTACCGGATACAGCACACACCCTCACCTCATGTCCAGCCAGCTCCACTGCCCACAGGTATAAGGAGGGTGGAAGCATGGCTGTGCCTATTTCCAATCTCTCTTCACCACCTTCCTAACCCATATTTTCTCAGAGGGGCGTATCAGGCATTTAGCCCCTGCTCTCCCCAGCCCATGACAGAACCCAAGATCTGGATAGCTTCTGCATTGCTACATGGATAGGGGTGGGGCTCACTCCCTCTTCCCTTCATGGCCACACAGAACCCAGCAACATTCTAACTCAATGCTAATATAATGAGACTTAATTTCTCACCAACCGGGCTCTGCCCCTGCCAACTAAATATGTTTAACCTTTTGTTATCTTGTTCACCCCTCTGTCAAAGCAGGACTGTTCCCCCAAACCGATCTGTCCACTATATTCTTGAGTGCTTTGAGCAGTTTAGTTTTAATTTACCCAAGTGACCAAGCTTCCACCCCTTCCCTGGGGAGATTAGTCTGTAGATCAGTAGTCTTCATTGTTAGGAAAGTTTTCCTAATACTCTGACTAGCTTTCTCTTTGCTTAATTTCATCCCATCACTTCTAATTAGAGCAGCCAAAACAATTCCTTCAAACACTAGTAGACCAACAAGAATGAAACAGCAATTGTGCGCTTATATTTGTATATACAAGTTGAGCAACTGCATATACAAATGAGGATTCGGAAGTTTAATTGCAGTTGCATTTTTGTGTATAAGCCTCTAGCCTGATTCCCCCCCCCCCCCACACACACACTGTTTATCCCTAAAGCACTTTTGTTCCTTATCTCTGAAGTCCCTTCAATTTGTAAGCAACTTTCAGACAAGTGAGATGCCCAGAGCTGCATGCACTTTTCTAGGTTCAGTTTCACCAGGGCTGTCAGCCTACCAATGCCTTGAAAAAGGGACAGCTAGGCTTGGCTATATTCCAGTGGTTGCTTTTGAGCATATGGGCTTAATTTTCTTCCTAGTGGTAATCCACACAAGTCAATGTTCCCTCTTTTATGGCATTCCGAAAGATTTTATTTTCTACTAGATAGAAGAGTTACGGGAGCAATTCCATTTTACCCAGTGTAGAACAATGAGCCAAATTCATCCTTTCTGTAATGCCATTGACTTTAAAGCCAATGAATTACATTTAATGCCACGTCTTCAGTTCTTTAGCCCTTTCCTATATAACCAATATATTATACTATATAACATATAGGTGTCTTTTCACATAACACACATGTAACGTATATGTAGGTATATAACTGGATGGATGAAATCAATGATTTTCTTAAATTGGTAACGGAATTGCTGGCTTTAGGAATTGTTAATGAACTACCAGTATTTTGACACCCTTACAGTTCCCCTCTAATCTGTGTAAAGATCAACAGAATCTCCCTGTGCTCAGGATTTTGTGCTAAGGTTCATTGTGTCAATAGCGTCTTAGTGGATTCCCAGCTGCATTATCACAGGGCTCTATGGCTGGAGTGCGCATGATCACATTGCCTCAAGAGAGGTGCTGGGGAGACTGCCTCAGTGAAAACAACCCTTCCCGGTGCTGCTCCTGCCACATGGGCAGAAGGAGGAAACTGCTTTCACTGGTCAGCCAGGGCACGACCTCCTCCCTGCTTCCAAGGGGCTGCTGCGCACCTGCGATGGGTGCACTTGTGCGATTGCACAAGGGATGGAAAGCAGCTCGTTGATCCACTCTTGTGAAGCCATGCCTGAAGCACCCACAATCCAGCCCTAAATC
The DNA here is from genome assembly GCF_002925995.2 of Terrapene triunguis. Lineage (NCBI taxonomy): Eukaryota > Metazoa > Chordata > Testudines > Emydidae > Terrapene > Terrapene triunguis. Next base: position 43,102,726 of record NW_020664435.1, read on the forward strand.
AAAAGTGGATCCAGGAATCTGCAGGAATAAAGCTCACCCATTACTGACCTAGCGAAGAACATTCGGGTGCGTTTCTTAACATGCACATTAAGGATTGCATGAAAAAAAGAGTACAGAATTGTGACAGAGAGGGGTACAATGCTGAGCAGAACTGTGGTATGTTTACTGGATTGAACACCATTCACCCTTTCACGAAAGAGACGACAGAACTGTGGGAAAGAACATGCATGACTTGCGTAACTCAGTTCAGCTGTGGTTTTGACAAGTCAGACCATGGCAGTGTATAGAGTTGCATTACATGCAAACATCTATTCTTAGAACACTTAAGGCCTGATCCTGGAAGATGCTGAGTGCCTTTGGGAGGTACTGAGCACCTTCAGCTCCCACTGAAGTCAGCATTTACACGCTTGGTTCCTGGGCCAAACTTGTAAGCACATGCTTAAATCCATCCATATTCATCAGACCACTTAAGCATGTGCTAAACTTCAAGCATGTACTTCAGTCCCGTTAAAGTCAATAGGAGTTATACACATGCTCAACTTTAAGAACATACTTAAGTGATTTGCTGAATAGGGATGGTTTGCTGAACTGGGGACCTAGAGCACAGATTACAGGACTGGAAAACGTAATACATGATTTTGGCATAGCTGACCAGTGTGCAGTGCTGGTATATTGCAGTCACATACCACTGGGGAAGTTTCATCAATTAGTTTAACCAAGAAATATTATTACATCATTAGGAATACAGGCCTGCCATGAGCTGTATAGACCCCAGGTGGACTGGCACCCCCGGGATTAATGCAGGACCTGCCAGCTAGTTCTGTTTGGCAGCCTCACCGCAGCTCGGAGAATAAAAGAGCTGAGAAGCAGAGGAGTGGGGCAGCTTCCAGAGGAGCCAGCAGTCCAGAGAAAGGAGGTTCTGTCAGCCAGCTGGTGAGACGCTGCCCCAGAGTGACAACAACCCACGGAAGGGATGACCTGAGCCACAGGCTGAGAAGCCTACAGAACCGAGGGCGATAGGAAGGAGCTCAGGGTACAGCAGGAGAATTGATGAGAACTGATCCTGCCTGGGTTAAGGGCCCTGAGCTGGAACCAAGTGGACTGGATGGGCCTGGGTTCCCCTACCTACCTCTTAACAGAGATGTAAGAGCCAAGTTCCTGGAGGACAAAGACCAGCTAATCCCTGCCAAATATGGGGGAGTCTGTACATTCCAGTGGGACAGAAATTAACATCCCTGCCCCCGGAATAGGACTATAGAGATTGTGACAAGAAGGGCAGGCTGACTGCCCTGCCCATCTGAGCAGAATCTGTGCAATGCTGAGTCTGACCAAAGAGTGGCGCTGATGTGTTGAGGCGCCAGGCCACAAGGCATCCTAGAGAACTGCTTTCATACTCCATCTATAACTTCAGTACTTGTTGGTTCAAAAGTGATTTTGTTATGCCTAACTATGATGGTCTGCAGAATTGCATTTTGAGTGCAATTCATAGTATTATCAGCATCTTTTTCATTAAATGCTTCACAAATATTTGCAATAAACACATCTCTGTTCTGCTTAGAATTGTCTTCAGAAAAGGCAAGCCCTCTTTCTTCCCAATTGTATAATCCAATGAGTCAATTTCTTACATTTGACGGAGGAGAGAGAACAAACTAATTAATAAAAGACTGTTGATTCCAGGAGTCTGATAAGTGAAGGAAAACAAATTATTTATCCTATAGGAGAAAATCCATGTTGTAATCCTGCCAATTGTATGACTCTGATAAGACACTACTGATATAATTATTCATGTAACTTTGAGAAAAAAAATTAAGGGTTTCAAAAAATCAATTATTTCATAAAATCAGCACTCTTTCATTAGTTTACTAGATCACCTAATGTAACATACACATACATTATTCCATAAATAGCTATGTTAAGAGAATGTTTAGGATGCACAGGTCAGCCCTAAGATTAAGAAAACAATTTATTTTTCAAAATGGAAAATTTTATGCCCTGAGCACACGTTTTCTTTATTTTTTTCTTTACCCACCTGTTAGTCCCACGTACATGCAGAGGGTGAATCCCCAATTTCCACCTCTCAAGCTTAACAAGATAAAAGCCTTGCCACATATGTTGCACATGCCCAACATGTAATCTTCAAAGATTCATAACTTGGACAAATCAAAACTTCTTTTCTCCAGAAAAGGCATTTCTCCTAAATGAGAGCAGATTTCAAGTCTCTATCCCCAGCTGTTTGTTACTGAAGATGTTAAAAGTCGCAATAATTTTTTTTAACTTGCTCTCAAAAAGGGCACAACACTTATGCTCAAACCTTCTTGTTGCTCAAAATCTTTTTTTACAAAAAATTATCTTTGATCAGAAACTAAGCATGAAAAACTTCAGCTGAAATGGTAAAGTTCCGAGTGACTGAAAAACAAGACTTTAAAATGGAAACCATTGTGCAACCTTACATATAGTCACTTCTGCTCCTGCTGTAATTAGAGAAATGACATTAGATAATTTTACATAGTGGCAGAGTTATTTCTCCCCTCACTTATATTCTATCACCCCACTTCTTGCTACAGCCAGGCACTGCAGTCCTGCTTTCATGGCATTGCTCACTATTACTTCTGGGTCCCTTTCTGCCTCTGTTTCCTCTAAATTAAGGCAATTTAGACCTCAGTTTGTCAAAACACTTAAGCATGTATGTGTGCTTAAGTGCTTTGAATGGGGCATCATAGTAAACAATTTTCTCATCACCTCCCTGTTTTCCCAATGTATTCAAATCCTTCTGTATGGCACTGTACTGTATGCAGTACAACTGAGGTCAAACAATTGCTTTGTGCAGTGCTAGTGATTAATTCTCTTCTGTAGTCTGTCCCTGGACTCACGCAATCCTGTGAGGGCAGGGGGAATGGACTACATGCCCTAGGGTATGTCTACACTACAGGATTAATCCGAATTTAGATAATTCGAATTTGGGAAACAGGTTGTATAAATTCGATTGTGCGTGGCCACACTAAGCACATTAATTCGGTTTTTAACCACATTAATTCGGTGGTGTGCGGCCACACTACCCCATTACTTTAACCACAGTAATTCGGTGGTGTGCGGCCACACTAACCCTAATTCGAATTAACAAAATCGATTTAGGCGCTACTCCGCTCGTCGAGGTGGAGTACAGAAATCGATTTTAAGTGCCCTTTAATTCGAATTAACTGGCTCTGTAGTGTGGATGGGTGAAGGGTTAATTCGGATTAACGCAGCTAAATCCGAATTAAAGTTGTAGTGTAGACCAGGCCCTAGTGTCTTTTCCTTCTCTAACATCTATGACTTCATGATAAAGTCTAGTGTATCTTCTTTACCATGTTTCTATGCTTTGCCCTACACTAATGCTGCTGTACACTATACAAATATGTTCCCTCTGCTTGATTAGTCAGTGTTAGCGACTTATGAGTACATGATGTTATGTATGCACATAACTTCCATCAATATTCAAGTGTTAATGTACACCAAATGGCAAACAGATTCGTAACTAATTCTTCTAATCATGAATTCAATGGAGGATTTCCACTAGGAAAGTTGTATTTACTCCTTTTTGAAAAATTTAGTAATCTGTAGTTAAAACTGTAAGACTTCAGACAGATTCATTAATCAGTTTTAGGTTAATCAAAAACAGTTTCTCGGCTGTACAGTTTGATATAATATCACACTATGATTATAGTAAATGTGATTGAATTCCTTAAATTGTAATCCCAAATTACAAACAAATATTTATTCAGGATTCAAGTCCTGACTCCTGAGGAAAATTAGATTGAACTACTTTCCTAACCTATAACTTCCACTTTTATCCTATGCAGTGAGAAAACATTCCTGAGTTTGATCTTACACTACTGTAACTCAATTTACTCCAGTGCAGTTACAACTAATTTACACTGGCATGAAATCAGAATCAGGCCCCATATCTTTGCCTATCCTCAGTTATAGGTCTTTCTTTGGGCTTATGATATTATCTGGCCAGTGGTCACGTAACAGAAGCACTTTACTTGAGATGTCACATATTAAATGAACTGACCTTCCATTTAGCCAAGAGACTAAATACAGTAAGTCAAATTCAGTGAGGAATGCACAGAGGCAACTCTCATTGATTTCAGTGCAAGTTGTGAGCTTGCATCGAGGGCAGAATTTGGCTCTGAAATCAGCTACAATATTGTTCTTGATATTTTGAGTAAAATCAGTTTAGAATTATTAATTTTGCTCCAAATAGTGAGGGAGTACTGATGTGAAATTTCAAGTTACAGAGATGCGTTTCTAAAAAAACTACATGAATAAAATGATTGCTCCTATGGGGTTAGTTTTTCAAGGACACTCCAAGAGTGCAGGGGTTTTTTGCTTTGAATTGGATTAAAAAATTAGAAATAATACAAAACAACAAATATGCTTTTTCAGAGTCACTTTTCTGTGAAGAAGGGAGCTGCAGCCTTGGGGATTGGCACAGATAGTGTGATTCTGATTAGATGTGACGAAAGGTAAGTACAGATTCCATATACACCTCCTTACAGTGCCACCCTAAGAGAGGGGACAACCAATGGCTGAACACAGAGAAAGCATGTAGGACCAGATCATCAGCTGGTGTAAATCAGCATAGCTCTAATTTCAGTAGATTTAAACCAATTTATACCAACTGAGGAACTGGCAGTAGTATAAGGGGCCTACTATCAGTCAAATCAATCATCAATCATGACTGGAGCCGGTCATGTGTCCGTCTTGCTCTTGGAAGTAATACCCCAGGGGGGTGGGTCTTGGGGTGACAAGTGGGCAGTGCCTGGCAGGTCAGGGGGTGGGGCCAATGTTTGATTATGGTAGGCCCCTTATACTTCTTCTGGCCTTTTGATCACAGCTTCTACAACAACTGATAGCTAGAGCTGGTTGAAAACTAGGATTTTCATTCCATGGGAGATATTTTAACATTTGTTTTTCATGGACTGGAAAGTCCCTAAAATTCTGAATCAGAAATAGTGAAATACCTTGGTTTGCTTAAAATTAAATATTTCTATATCCTCAAATAGAAATATTTCATTTTGGTTTGTCCAACTGAGCTGAAATGTCTTATTTCAACTCAGTTCAACATGGAACTATATCCATCAGTAACTCATAGGAGTTGTAATTCGGTGATTCTCATGCCCCCATTTTCATTTATGAGGTAGGTTCCCTGGCTGGACCACATTTCTCATAAAGCACCATGGCAGAAAAGCCATAGGACACAACTGTGGGGTATCATGGGAGCTGTAGTCCTGCCAGGGTACCCAGCCCAAGGAGGAGAATGAGGACATGAGGCTCTCAAACTGCAGCTCCTATGAGACAATACACCACCTCAGGTGGACACAGATTAATATCAAATGGGCCCAAACACAACATTTTGATTCAGTTCAACAAACCAAATTTCCTGACAGACAACTGAAATTCTGACAAAAATCAAAATTTTATCATGGAAATTTTTGTTCTTGTGGAACTTGCATTTTCTAGTTGGAAAGAAAAAACTTCAATGGAAAATTTCTCACTAGTTCTACAAAGAGTTTTTCAATAAACATTGCCTTTCATTAGGAGCCATTGGATATCATTGTTATAATCTACTGAATGGTTTATGGCTCCAGATTAAATGGAAAGCCTGACTAAATAAAAATGTTCTGATCCTCTCATCAAAAGAAAACCATTTAAGCAATTTAGAATAGTAATCACGGGCTATTGATTCATAATCTCATCTCCCTAGTCTCAAAGTTGAGAACTCTTTGCAGAAGAATTAAAGACTGTGTGAACAATGAGCAAAAAACACCTGATGCACCAGCACTTCATAATGACACCTTTGCTTTTTCTAGACACTAAAGACCAGATTCATGTAACTGGGTTCAGAATCTGACCCTTCTTGTATGAATTCTGTGCAGATTCAATGTAATTATTTATTTTTCTTTAGTGAGAACAATGCTTTAAACTGTTCTTCCTAAAGAAAATGGCAGAGTTACTGCATGTTTCTCATCCATTCCTGGAAGATGCCAAAGGAACATAGCAGGTCACCAAGCCTTCTCCCAAAACACACTAGGCAGGAATTATGGGATGATCCTATGGCTCTTATGAAGGAAGGGTTTGGATTGTATGGGCTGTGGGTCCATCTGAGCTTTTGGATGCTTATCTAGCCTGAGCCCACCAGACCCCATCCTGAGCAACACCCAGTAGAATTTGCCTGTATTCTTGTTGTATTGGAGCTGGTTTACACTGTTTTTTTAATCTATAAGATCATGCAGGCAATCAGCCCACCCAAACAAAGCAAAAAATGCATTTTTGCGAATGCTGGGCGATGGTCTTCCACATGCTCCTATTGCCCATTTATGTGGATGGGTAATAGTAGCATCTGGTTTACTCCATGCTCTCATATGTAGGTTGGCAATGCTATCAGTTGTCTTTCTGGGCGCCTGCTGTATTTTGCCTCTGCTGGGGACTTTTTTGCATGCTCCACCCTATATTTTGGCTATATTGGGGGCTGATTTACTGCCTGTTCCTATGTGAATTTTGACAATGCTTGCAGATGATTTTATTGTACAGTCCTGCGTGTGTTTGGTTCTCCTGGGGGCTAGCTAATCACTAGCTTATATAAATTTTGACAGTACTGAGGTCTCCTTAACTGTGCACCTCAACATGAATTTTGGCAATGCTGAAGGCTGGTAAACAGCATGCTATTATACTGTATTTAGAGCAGGAATTCCAAGTCTGGGTTTTAGTTTCTTTTTATTTTATTCCCCTTATAGTCCCAATAGCAGTTTTAAGAGGAAGAAGAAAATATTATTTTTGTCTGACACCATAACGAATAAGCAGGGGAATTTTGGCATGGGTAGAACAGCAGTTCTCAAGCTGTGGGTCAGGACCCCAAAGTGGGTAATGACCCCATTTTAATGAGGTCGCCAGGGATGGCTTAGACTTGCTGGGGCCAGGCACCGAAGCCAAAGCCCAAGGGCTTCATTCCTGGGCAGTGGGGCTGAGATTACAGGCTTCAGCTTTGCCCTCCTCCCCTGAGGCAGTGGGGCTTTTGCTTTGCACCCCGTCTCCCCCTGGGGTGGAAGGGATCAGGCAGGCTTAGGCTTTGGTCCCACCTCCTGGGGTCATGTCATAATTTTTGTTGTCAGAAGGGGGGTTGTGGTGCAATGAAGTTTGAGAACCCCTGGGGTAGAATATTCTGTACTGGCCTGGTATCGCAAAACAAAACCAGGGTTGAGTTCAGCTTTTTTCATTTGCAAAGCAAAATATCGTGATCTTTTTTGCCAAAGCAAAGCCCATCTTTACCAAAAGCCTCTTTCTGGGTCAAACTCTTGACTTTGTTGGTTGTTCTGCATAATTAAGCATTAGAAGTGATCAAAAAATACCAAACTTTTTTTTGCTGAAAATTAAGACATTTTCATTTTTTTATTCCCCTGAATATTTCTGGTGTAAATGAAACCAAACCTAATTTCTAAAATTATTTTTGGTAAAACATTCTGGTTTTTGGTTAGAAACCAAAAGTTAATTTTTATTTTTAGACAAAAAAAATAGAACCATTTCATTACATTTTTTCCATGAAAATATTTATTTTTGACAAATCCATTTCTTTCAATGAAATTTTTTTTACCACCTCTGTTAAAGACTGAAAAGGTTCTTGAAGTGGGCCTGTTTTTGTAAGTGCCCAGTGATTAATCAAAGTTAATGAAGAACTTACCAAAATTTTAAAAACGACTAGCATAATGCTGATGATTTTATGGATTCTTTCTCTCCATGGATAGTCTGACTCTCAGGCCTGGTCTACACTGGGGGGGGATCAATCTAAGATACGCAACTTCAGCTACACAAATAGCATAGCTGAAGTCGACGTATCTTAGATCGACTTAGAATTACTTACTTCACGTCCTCGCGGCACGGGATCGACGGCCGCAGCTCCCCCGTCGACTTTGCTTCTGCCTCTCGCCGAGCTGGAGTTCAGCAGTCGACGGGAGAGCGATCGGGGATCAATTTATCGCGTCTACACTACACGCGATAAATCGATCCACGATAGATCGATTGCTACCCGCAGATCCGGTGGGTAGTATAGACGTACCCTTAGCTAAAACAACCAAACCCCCAGATCTTAATATGTAAACATGAATAGTGTTTTCATCATGAGCCTAATGAATTTACAAGACTTTCCAGATTGGCTTGAGGGGCTTATGCCACTGAGCCTGAATCTCAGGTGACTGGCTCATAATAAATCTACTGCAAATACCATGTACACTAAATTTGAAGGATTTGAAGATGTATTTTCTTTTAGCCCAGACCAGCTGCTTCTTTTCATGCCCCTCTCAAAGCTAGTAGGAAGGTAACCAGATCAAGCTATGGAGCAGTCACTCTGAGGCAAATTCATCTGTAGTGTCACTCCACTAGAGTTACACTGAGGATTAATTTGGCCTGCTTTGTTTTGTTCTGCATTGCAAATAAAAGTCCATGTTCTCCTGTGGGTGTGGAGAAGTAATGGGAAGGGACCCAGCTGCTCTTAGCAGGCAGAAGACTTCCTTCTCCCTCCCCAACAGTTTAATTTTAGAGCAGTCAGCTGATCTCATGGTTTGGGGCCATGCAGTTGATTCGAGGATTCTCTGTGCAAGTGCAGAGCCCCCTGGAGATGATCCTCAAAGCCCTTGGGAGACGGAGTCACAGACTTCATCGCTTGAGCAGGGGGCCTGGTTGGGTTGCCACACAGCAACCAATAGCAGCCACAGAGTTGGGAATCCCCTGCAGGACATCCAGGAACTTCTCAGTGGGGCTACAGAGGCACACTGGAACCTGAAGCGCTATGGGGCAGGATTTGCCTTTTAATATAGCACTAAGTGGGGCTTCAGCATGGTCCTGAACCACCACCTGAATGGAGGTGACTTTTCCCCACTATTACCACCACACTGGTGCCAGCTGACTAGCTAACAGTGAAATTCAGCATTGTGCTGAAGGCCAGGTCAAGGATTAGGCACCATTTAAGGGCCTACTTTGAGAGCTTAAATGGTGCAGAGGGGTCAATTTCATCCCTATCTGAGATTATTTAAGTGGAAAAGTGATAGAAAGGGGCTGTTTTCAAAACTGGAACCTTAATATGACATTTTCCTTTCTGCAGAGGGAAAATTATCCCATCAGACCTTGAAAGAAGAATTATTGAAGCCAAACAAAAAGTAAGTCTATTACCAGGTGCCTTCAGAAACGGTGCAGGGTTTTCCACTTCCATGCATAGGAAACAAGTGGCATTTTGGTCAATTTGATTGGTGTTTTTTAAGAGGAGATTTGAGCTATTCTGTGTCATGTTCCCTTGCAGGACAACATGGAATTATACCATGATTTACTTACCTGAAACACAACAGTATAATGAGGAAGGTTAGAAGTGCTGAATAAAAGATGTGTTTAAAGATGTTTCATGGCCTTCCCAAGGCATTTGTCTTCCTTCTATGCTATATAGTATAATCTTCTCCCGATTTAGACCTCCTCAGTCTGTGATACAATCACTAGCTGAGTGTTAGCTCTAAATGAAAAGACTGAAGTTTTTTTTAATAAACTGAAAATAATCTTATCGAAGTCACAAAAGCAAGAAGAGTTAATTCAAAGAACTAAATATATTCTCCAAGGTACAGTTTATTTGTGTGCCCTTTTAAAAGCCTTTTAAAGCTTAAATATGATATTATAATATATATCTTATTTTAATATGGTGGCTATGGCAACAGTTGCTGTATAAAAATAATTTAAAAACACAGAGTTCATACTTCACAAGAAAAATTGGTCTTTGTAAAAACTTGCTTTGCCTAAGATAAACCATGGGGTAGGGGAAACTAAACCAAAAAACAAAACGTTCAACCAAAAACCTACTAAGCATATATCCTATTTTGCAGGGGGGGAGTTCAGGCCTTTTAAGAAATATCAGTTGCTCATTACATGTTAAGAAACCTGTATTTTTTATATAATTTTCATATATATATTTTAGACCCCAATCTTGCAAAGTCTTAGGCACTTGCTTAACTTTACACATTTTGAGTAGTTCCAGTGGTTTCAGGGGAACTGCTCATGTGCTAAAAGTGGAGAGTAAGCATAAACCTTTGCAGGATCAGGACCTTACAACATAGACTCTTGGGGTGGGGAATGTGCCTTCCTATCTGATGCACAGAATCCAGCATGTGCTGAATGCAATATTAATATAAAGCATAATATAGGCTACTTCAAATTTGCCAAAAAGATGTATTGTTCAACGATGCATAAAGATAGTTTGGTTTGTCCTACATGTCATAACAGAGTATCCAAGTTTTACTTCAAACAGACAGATAAGTGTGGAAATGTTCATTCTGAAGCTTTTACATCTAATGTATCTTTATTTACATAAATGGCACAGTGTTGGCCTTGGAAGTTTGCTGCCACCTAAAGGGGGAAACTGTAATATTATGAACATCTAAAATGAGAAAAGAAAAAAAAGAAAGAAAAGGAAAGTGCAAAGCTCTTGATTTCCAAATGGCAGTTTCCTTTGCATGGCAACATAAAGCAGGTTTGTCACCTGGAGACACTTGTGTATTCATTCAGGATTAGCACAGTGGCTATTGCAATTAAAGTTTTACTTACACTATGGCCTGACTATCTGGAAGAAAATAGAGCTACTGCAGATTCAGGTGGGTTCTCTGTTTGACTAATAATATTCTCTCACTGAGGAATATTTCTCTTCTTTGTGTAGGGATTTGTTCCTTTCCTAGTTAGTGCCACTGCAGGAACTACAGTGTATGGTGCGTTTGATCCACTCCTAGCTATTGCGGACATCTGCAAGAAATACAAAATCTGGATGCATGTGGATGTAAGTACTGTATTGCTCTAGCGACTGGATTATAAAGTGTGCCAACATGAATTCATCCATCCGTGTACAGTGTCATTTTCCACAGATGTTAACTTACTAGGTCCTCTAATGAAAGCTAATGAGCTAGGGCCTAATTCTCCCCTCCTTTGATCTGAAAAAGAGGCTGGGCACCTGGAACTCCTGGTGAGGTCGCTGAGAGCTGTTGGTGCTCGGCACCTTTGGAAATCAGGCCACTTTTAGCTATCTAAACATGCATTTCAATGACTCACTTTCGGAATCCTAGTTTGAAAATCTTGGCCTCAGCCTCTGTATCTCTAGACATCATCATTGTGAGAAAATAACATACCCCGTATAGACCCATCTTCTGTGGCAGATGTAAAATAATTCAAGCTGGTTGAAAAATCTTTGACATTTTTCTTCTGTCCAAAAATTTCATAGGGTTGTAGCTGAAATGTTTCACAGAAACGTACTGGTTTCAATGAAAATATTGTCTGGAGGGTTTCTCAAATCCAACATGGAATTTGGCGGAGGGGTATGGAAAGAGACTGAGAAACCTCCCCCCAGGATAGCCCGCTGGTTAGTGTACTCACCCAGGATGGGAGAGACATGGCTCCAAGTCCCTACTCCATCTAGTTCAGCTATTCTGGGGTAGGGGGGCCTCCTGCGGGTTCTTTGCAAAAAATGTCTAAAGATCTCATTTTTGTTTTGCTTTGGAATGAATAAAAATCTTGACATTTTTCATGAAACAGAATTGTTGTTTTCCAGCCAGCCCTAAAAATAAACAAGTGAGAAAAAGGCTGTTAGTTGTTTCTAAACTTGCAGTCAGTTAATGCTGTAACTCCCCCAGACTACTAAAACTCTACTACTAAAAGGTCCCTAAGGTATCTGCTAGACCAGGACTTTTTGGCCAGAGGGCCACATCTGGGTGGGGAAATTGCATGCAGGACCATGAATGTAGGGCTGGGGCAGGGGGTTGGGGTGCGGGAGGGAGTGTGGTGTTTGGGAGGGGGTGCAGTGTGCAGGAAGGGGCTCAGGGCAAGGGGTTGGGGCAGAGGAGGGGTGCAGGGTGTACGAGAGGGCTCAGGGAAGGGGGTTGGGGTGCAGGAGGCAGGAGCAGAGTGCGGGAGGGGGCTCAGGGCAGGGGTGCAGGGAGGAGTGTGGCAGGGGGCTCAGGACAGGGGGTTGGGGTGCAGGAGGACTGTGGCAAGGGGCTTAGGGCAGAGGGTTGGGATGCAGGAGGGGTGCAGCAGGGGGCTCGAGGCAGGGAGTTGGGGTGTGGGGTGCAGGAAGGGTTCAGGGTGCGGGTTCCAGCCCGGCGCCACTTACCTTGAGCGGCTCCGGGGTGACAGCAGCGTGCAGCGGAGCTAAGACAGGTTCCCTGCCTGCCCTGACCCCGCACCACTCCGCTCCCAGAACTGGCCAGCATCACGTCCCTGGGGACGTGGGGGAAGAGGGACAGAGGGCTCTGCGTGCTGCCCTCACGTGTGGGTACCTCCCCCAAAGCTCCCATTGGCCGCAGTTCCCCGTTCCAGGCCAATAGGAGCTGTGGGGGGTGGTGCCTGCAGGGATGTGGTGCCAGCCGCTTCCAGGAGCGGTGCGGGGCCCGCGGCACCACGGGTCATGGCAATCCCGCAGGCTGGCTCCAAAGCCCTGAGGGGCCGGATCCGGCCCGGGGGCCGTAGTTTGCACATCCCTGTGCTAGACTATCTTGCCAAACTGATCTGCTAACATAGGGTTACCATATGTGGAGTGTCCCAAAAGAGGACACTCCACGGGGCCCCGGCTCCGCCCCCCGCCCCGCCCACGCCCCCGCCCAAACTCCGCCCCTCCCCCAACGTCCCCGCCCCAACTCCGCCCCCTCCCCTGCTTCCCGCGAAAATTTGATTCGCGGGAAGCAGGCAGCAGGTAAGGGGGGGGGAGAGGGAGGTGAGGCGGCGCGGGCCAGCCCCCGGCCGAGCACCCCCCGGCCGCCCAGC